>NC_137007.1:38641212-38731212 GCF_032717465.1 Coenobita brevimanus | reverse complement strand
GAGGTGTAACAGCTGCAAATAACACTTTAACAGATCTGTGTGTTATCAAAGGAAGAACACTGAAAATAGATCTGTATGTTATCGAAGGAGTGACTGTGAAAGAGAAAGTAAGAGGAAGTAAACAACTGTGCTAGAGTGAGAGGCAGAAGTCGCTAATGGCGGACTGATGATGCTTTTTTTTTTTTTTTTTTTTTTTCCGGGGCGAGAGACTAAATCTTTCTGATAAAACGAGTGACTGCCAGAAGTTTAGGACGTACAGCTGAGTTCAGAAGTTCCTTGTCCGGAGGCTTGAACTACCAGCCTTTGACATCTGTTTCAATAAGGAATTCTAACATCATGCACCTCACACTGTTGATCTGCTTCTGCCCACCTATCTGTCTACCTATCTATTTATCTATTTGTATGTCTGTGTGTCTGTCTATCTGTCTGTCTACCTATCTGTCCGCAGCATTATTTACATCCCACTGTTGCCCTACTGCTGATCTGTGTCTATCTGTCTGTCTGTCCATCCTTGTATCCATCCATCAATCCACCATGACTCCGTTCGCTTTGATGAACTGTCAAGTTTTCCCTGATACTAGTCTAAGTACATAATGGATCAAACAGGATCACAGCACCTTCAGGAATATCACAAACAGAATCGTGACTAAAATCCACATAACTGATAGCTTAGATGTAACAAAACGACTTGGTTTACCTTGAACGATTCAAACCGGTTTTTTTCTTAGCTCAGGTAAAGCAAGGTATAATATATCGTTTTTATATACCTTTGAATCCGCTTGATCGTGGTAGGTGGGGACGCTCACATCCACTCACTCGATGCAGTGCAGCTCTAAGGTGACTCTACATAGGGTGACAAGCCATATGGTTGCTTATAATTCATGAAGGCATTTACTGCGCTGGTTGGTAACAACATAACTATGTGAAGCCTGGTGGTCTGATGCACTCCAACCGGATGTGACCCGTAAAGATTTACTTCCTAGGATGACTGGAATTCAGTACTCTTACAATGTCACTCGGGCATATCAGGCAGGCCATCCTAGCCTTTTAATGTCGGGACTGAGTAGCTATGTACCCCATGGGAGGAAAAGGACTGGATGATGAACGGGTGTACGAAACTGTATGGCCTAATACTATCTAAACATTTAGTAAATATTACAAATTTAAGAGAACAATAAGATATTCTATGTCTTGGCAAACGACTCACTTTTTTTTTTTTTTTAATTACACCAACCAAATTTGTATTTTTTTTTTTTATCTTTTGAAGATGTTTGAGTACGTATACAGTATAGCGTGAAATGTCGAAAAACAAATCTGAAAATGGGAGTTGACAAAAGCAAAGGAATACAAGACCAGAGGAAGGTAAAAAGAAAAAATAAAACATTAAACATGCGACAGTTCAAAGAAAAAGCTATCATATGAAACATCGAAAAACTGTTTACAATTTACAATCAGATATAGTAACATAAAATACTATGGAAATCACTGAAAGGAATGTACGGAGATGAATGAGAAGCATCAAAAACCGAGCAGAAAGAAAAGGTGAAAGGTAGGCCGAAAAGAAAAAAAAAAGACCTAGAAAGTGTGAAGGGAGAACGTGACACGGCGAGTTAAGGTGAAAACTCCCTCACGGTAAAGAATAGGCGTTTAGGTGACCATAAAAAGGAAAGGGAGCGCCGTGTCACACGCCTACAGTATACACTGTTCACGGTGGTTGAGAGAGAGAGAGAGAGAGAGAGAGAGAGAGAGAGAGAGAGAGAGAGAGAGAGAGACCGTATAGTAATCAACTGAGCACCATAATATTGTTATCCGTTAGGTGTTCATAACAACAGTATTAATATTTGATCTAAGAGATTTTATGTCTAAATAAAATAGGAGCATAATATATAGAAGGCAAAATTTTAAGGTTATAATGTTAGAAGCTGAAGAGGAGAGTCGGGGTGTTGGATGAGAAAGTGTAACTGAACAATGAGGGAACTCGATAAAAAGAGCATTGATAAGATTTTTTTTTTTTTCAGTAAAGTTAAAAAAAGTAGGGGCAATATTGGAAGAAGAAGGAAAATATTGATAAAAGCGAATTAGTATAGAAGGGTGATTTGGATATAATATGTGGCTGTGTTGGAATTAGGGGAGGGAGGCTGCTAGTCGACACTCAATAACAGCTGGATAAAAACAGTGCCTGTGCTAGATTTAGAGGGAAACGTTCGATAATGGTGGTTGCTGTGATAGCCTAGGGAAGAAGAAGGGTGAAAAAGGGTTGTGGAAAGTTTAGAGAATGGTGTGGATAAAAATAGTAACTGTGATAATTTAGATTGGGCTGGAGGATGGGGGTTAGAGGTGAACAAAACTGGTGTGCTCGTAATGCGTTTAGGGGACGGGTTAGGAACGTGAGTCAACGGGGCTGGGAGAGTGAGAAGGAGTGGGAGGGAGTAGGAAAGGGAGTAGGAGGGAGTAGGAATGAGTGGGAGGGAGTAGGAAGGGAAGTGGGAGAGAGAGAGAGAGGGGGAGATCGAAGTTGAGTCAAAAGTATGCAGGGGAGTAGGAAGGAAGGTGAGGGAGTAGAAAGGGGAGCGGGAAGGAAGGGGAGGGAGTAGAAAGGGGAGTTGGAGGGAAAGGGAGGGAGTAGAAAGGGGAGTAGGAGGGAGTGGGGAGTGGGAGGGAGTAGGCAGGGTAGTGTGGAAATAAAGAAGAGAAAGAGAGAAGTGAGGTGAAGAAATAGGGAGAAATGGAAATGGATACAGACGGACATTGAGGAGGAAGAGTGAATGAGGAAGGAAGAATTTTCATTGCATTCATGTCTCTTGTTACTGTACATCAGTATTATGTGGTAGGATTAAATCATGTACATATCTTTTTATCAGTTTAGCTACCTGTCTATGTATGTATGTATGTACAGTATGTATGTGTAGTAACGTGTGTGTGTGTGTGTGTGTGTGTGTGTGTGTGTGTGTGTGTGTGTGTGTGTGTTTCATTTATTAATATAACTCAAAACAATCAATATTTGGTGATATCCAACTTTCACTCTTGAATTAAGAATTCTGGAACACCTTGGCACCTGGCACCCTAGCACGGAGATATATGCAATATTTCGGAGGTTAATTGTGAAAAATGGAGCTGGAACACGAGTAGGAAAGTGAGAGAGATTACAAGAGTGGTATGAGTGGGTGTGAGTGAGATCGTGAGTGGGGAGTGGAGGGGTGAAGGTGAAGGTGCGAGGGCAGGGACAGAGAGGTGTGGGCGAGAGTGGTGAGGGAGAGACGGTGGGAGAAGCATGAAGGAAGGAAGGGGAAGCGAGAAGGATGTGGAAGAAGGAAGGATGGAAGGAAAGAGAAGAATTGAAAAGAGGGTGGAGAAGGATGATGGAAGGAAGTGGAAGCGAGAAGGATGTGGAAGAAGGAAGGAAAGATGGAAGGAAAGGAAAGGGCTGAGAGGAGGGCGTCAAAATGGAAGCCGGAAGAAAATAGAAAAAGGAAGAAAGGTGAAGGGGAATGGTAGGTAGAGAGAAAGGAAGGAAATAAACTGGCAAGAATATTTACAATGTTGCAACAAAAAGAAGGAAAGAAACGAAGAGAAGAAAGATAAGGAGAGAGAAAAAGGAGGGGTGGAGAAGTAAGGAGATGCAAGACAGAAGGAAGGAAACAAAGAGAGGAAGTTGTAATGAAGTGGCAGTAGGAGGAATGAAACGATGTAAAGGAAGGAAAACAGAAGGGCAATCGTAAGAAAGCTGAGTGGTATGGGTCAAACTGTGGGAGTGGGAAGAAGGAAGGAAGTGGAAAGAAGTGGAAAGTGGGAGAGAAGAGGAAAGAAGTGAAAGAATGAAGGAAGCAGATAGATGGGGAGAAGTAAGAGAGTCGAGAGGAGAAGAGACAAACCAGATTGGAACAAATAGTAGGACCAAAATAAGAGGGGGGGAGAGGAGGCGGGAAAGAAGTATATGCGTGATGATAAAACTGGGAATGGAGTCTTAACTGGAAGAAAGAGGGCGAAAAACTGAAGAACACAAACAAGGAGAAATCAAGAGGAAGGAGGAGAGGTAAGAAATGAAAGAGGAGGTGGACAAGGAAATGAGAAACAAAATACAATGAGGAAAGAACAAAAAAGTGGGAACGTCTTGGCAATGGAAAAAAAAAAAGGTGAAAATGAGAAGGTAACAACAAGGAAGAAAGAATGGAAAATGGCACAGAGAAGAAAGGATAGAGAATATCGAGAGAGAATAGGTAAAACAGGAAGGGAAAAAGTGTGTGAAGAGGGAATATAAGACCGTGGAAGTCAGTGATAAGATAAGGAACTATAAAGAGAAAAATCTAAAGACATGTAAATCACCAAGAAAGACGAACAGAGCTAGAAACTGTTACAAAGAAGTGGAAATGAATACGCAGGAAAGTCATCAGGTTAAGAAAAAAAAGAATCAGCGAAAGAAAAAAATAGGATGAGGTACAGGAAGCAGTAGAAATGAGGAAAAGGAAGGAAGGAAGTTAATCTCCAACGCCTTCGAATGAGTTAAGAAAAAGAAAAACTACTGATGCAAGGCACAGTAACACAACTGTGGAAATGGAAGGAAAGAAATTACTCCAAAATGCCGTAACGTGGAGGAAGGAGGGTGCGTGGAGGAGAAGTGGGAGGTGGAGGTGCTGGTGGTGGTGATGGTGGTCTGGGAGGCAGCTGACCGTGGCGAGGCGACCGACATAATCAGCCCACTCCACCAGTCACACCCTGGCTCACTACACACCTCACCCCACATCGCAATCCACACCACACTTTACCTCACTCCACATCCTAGGTCACTCTACATCGCATTCCACACCTCACACCACAGCATTCCAGAGCTCAGATCCGTGGTTTTTGGAATTTCTAGGACTCACAATCGCAGTCTACAAAAAATTCTACACAATATCCTAACTTCACCTCACTAAGATATTGATTCAACGTTTCTTTTGGGTCGTATGCTGAACTCCTCTCCTGAAATCGGTCGTCTACTGAATACCCCACATCTTAACTTGGTGGTCTACTAAAACTTCCATATCACAATCTGGTCGTTTACTGAATATTGCACAACTAACATGGGTAAAGTACTGAAAATTAAGCGCTCAAACTCAGTCGAATTTTCAGTACATCACACTCCACAGCACTAATATTGTCCATACTAGTTCATCACCGTATAATTACAATTCAAGAGGGCGAAGGTAAAGCAAGCCTCACATTTTTAATCAAATTTTCTGAAGTATCGGAAGAAGATATCCCTCTCATCTCGATTTCATGTCAGACTGCACTCGGTAATGCGGAAAACAAGCCAATCAGATCTAATAAATCTTAAATAGCAAAATACGAGCTTCAAGAACAGAGGGTTGCATACACCGTCGCCCCCTCGCGTTTCTGACTACACTCGGTAATGCGGGAAACAGGCCAACTAGATCTAATAATCAGTCATCAAAATACGACCGTCAACTATGGGAACCAGCACACATTTTCACTCCCTCACTTTTATTAACGCGACGAACAATTGTACTCTGAACATTCCACACCTCAGCTCAGCTGCGTTTTGAAACTCACACCTCAGCTCAGCCGTGTTCTGAAAACCACACCTCAGCTCAGCAGCGTTTTGAAACCCACATCTCAGATCAGCCGTGTTCTGCAACCCACACCTCACGACGGCCGTATGCCCTAAACTGAGGTCGCGGCAAGAGAGGGCAGTCCCCCAAATTCCGACGGTCATGCTGATTCTTGTAAAACACGAAGCTAATACGTGTTTAGCCACTTACTTCGTTGCTGAAATAACGTGGCATGCAAGCTGACATTATAATTTCCTTGCCAAATGTGCCATGAATAGTACATACATTTCTTGGGAAGGGGAGGGGGAGAGTTTTTTTTGTTAAGCGTTCCTGTCCGGTACATGGGCAAAAAAGCCATTTCCCGAGGCCAAGCAATCCACCTTCTCAAAAATTCCCAAATGTTCCCACAAAGTTATTATTATTAGCCATTTCTACCGTGATATTCTACGCATATAGATGAGGTTTTAGCAAATGATCTGCTGATGTGAGCAAAGGTGTCTTAACGATCAATATTACGAGGTCACATCATTAAAGAAGCATGAAAATAAAGGTAAAAATGAATAAATAAATAAATAAACGTAAATTAATAACTAAAGTCTCTCAAGACTAGAAACACTAAGCTCTTTCATATACCCAGGAGCCTCGTCATCTGTTTTCCATTTCTTGTACAATACATACTTAAAATGTTCCCTTCATCTATGGAGTGTCTGTTTCGCATCGGTGATATCAGAAGTGAAATGAATTAATCTCGCCGCCCAGACTAGCTCAATTCACCTCGCCCCAGATTCCAAAGACTGTCGATCCGGTTTCCTCTCTCGCGTGTGACGTGAGGGAAAGATTACGATACAATACGCGGCCTACATGTAATCTAAGTTGCACTGGAGACGTGAGGATTTTCTAAAATTGTTTAGCTTGCGTAACAGCGGTTGTTAAAGTACCAACATCTACAGTCAGTCACACCCACACATTCTCACATTTATACTCTCACTCACACGGTTACTTTTACCCACATCCACACCCTTACCCACATTCACACTTACACTCACATCCATATCTATACCCTAACCCTGTAAACTCAACACACCTATTCACCGACACACCCCTCCACACACACACACACACACACACACACACACACACACACACACACACACACACACACACACACACACCACTATATCACATTCCACGCCACCACATTTATTTTACACTTGACTCCACACGATCCCACCCACTCCACACCACCACTCACATCACACCACCACTCACACCATACCACCACAGTTACCACACCAGACTCAATACGAACCCATCTCTTCACACCGCCACCCATGTCATACCACCACACCTTACACCATACGGTCTTACTCACCACATACCCACCACTGTTATCTCATACCATTATTTACATCATACCACGAAATCAACCTCAAAATCATCATCATCATCAAGTAACACTGCAACCACACCGTCACACCTGCCATAAGTTACCTCAGCCGACACATCTCTATGATAAACAGATAACATTAACGTTCGATAAATAATATACACCAGATCTGTCAAGTTTCCCCTACTGAAGGAAAACGAGGAGGGGTTGGTGGGGTCAAGAGGGTAAGGCAGGCTAGATGTCCCCACTTCCTGACCCCTGACCTCACTCATTATATATTTCTTTCTTTCTCTCTCTCTCTCTCTCTCTCACTGGTATACAGAGGAACCTAAATAATGAACGATTTTTCAATAATAATGCGTACAACTAAAAGAAAAGAAACAACTGCATTCTCTCACAAATTATAGTTTCTGGAGCAATAAAAAAAAAAAAAAGAACACTGACCAAAAGATACTATAACAAGTAATAAATGTTTGTAAAATCTTCGTCGTGGAAACTGATAACATTGTGCTTGACATAAGAAATCAAAAATACCTTAATAAATTTTGAAACTTCAATCGTAATGGGCATACAAAGAGCAAAAAATGTCATAATTAAGAATTGTTTTGCTTTTCATTACTAGTCAGCAAAATAATCTCTATCTATCTATTGCCAGACGCCTCAATCCCGTTTGGGGTGGGCACAAACAAATCGCCTCCAAGTCGCCCTGTCAGCAAAATAAGATCTCTATAAATGAACTGCATCGACGGTCACTCTGAACAGACAAAAGACAACCACGAAATTTGGTATCCACATCTTTTATTATTACTGGAGGGGAATTATTGTGCCATGCTGTTCGATTAGATTATTTCCTTCAGTACGAATTCTTTTTATCACTTAAAGGCGATTTTATTCAGTTTAGGAGAGTCCACTGCTACTGATGGCGTTAGTAAAGACTGTAACTAACCCCAACAGTTCGAAAAATCTATCCCAACCTGAACAAAATCGCCTGGACGCAGCAAGAATTCAACAAAAGACATCCTTGCAGTGTGTGGCTTAAGACTAGGCAGCCTCTCTCCCCGTTGCCTCACACGCCAGCCATACAAGAGAGAAACAAGAAAAAAAGTGCTTCTAATTTTTTTCTTGCTTCCTGGCCAGCACCGCAAACCACCTGAGAGAAGAGAGCCAGTGTGTGCACCTGCTCTCTGTGTGCTAGGGAGCCGTGACTGACTGACCCCCTCCCTCCACCCCCCTCTCTCTCTCCCTCTCTTGCTCATTCATCTGGGCTTCCTAACCTTCATTCACTCACGACCGGACTCCCTCTCTCATTCATTCATACACACTCAAATATTCATGTATTCACTTCCCCTCACACACACACACACACACACCTATCACCCAGAGTTATAGCTGGAGGCCTAACACACTTGCCCAACGCGAGGAAGCATAGTCTGTTTTATATATATATATACCGGTATATTTATAAGCCTGCGTTGTCTGGTGGTGGAGAGTCTTCGTTCATATCAATTTCCTTCAGGACGATAATGCCCTTTCCTATTTCATTCTTAACATATATGCTGTATTCTTTTTACACTAACTTGGCTTAAAATCGCCATATCTCCATCATGCATGCTGACTTGTGAGACTATTTTACCACTAAAATATGATGTCAGTCAGAAAGAAATGCTATGAAAAGGATGCAGCGTCGTGGTAGTGTCTATTTCTGCCACTGGGCAAAGTGAAATAAGCTGCAGAAGGACGAAAATCTGGGCCAGGTTAGAGTAAAAAGAGTATAACACGTCACTTTATTTCAGATTAGCAGAGAGAACTGGTAGTGAAGGGGTTAATGAAGACTAAAACCATATAGCCTCTCCAGTACCAGAAGGCTATCCAAGGCTAAATAAGATCCCTTGAAAATAGGAAGATTAAAATGAATTGTGCATGACGTTCTTGTACTGAAAAGGTCAATACCCTTCTTAAGGATGAGACCTTTTTATTTCATTCCTGCTACCGCCACTAAGTGTAATTTACCGTAGGGGAAGCCTCACATATTTAAGAGATCTGATATAGCCTCCATTAACCCCTTCATTGACAGACATTACTTGAACTGAGTATCATCTGTTGAAAGTAAAAATGTACTTAAAGATATGTCATCGTATTTAAGGAGTTAAGAGCAGTGACATGGCCGGGCTGTAACTCCTTCAGTTGAGTTTTTTATTTATTTATTTACTGGGTCATTCCTTTTAATCGCCAAAGGAGTTTATGCAGCTAAGAAAAACCCGCAATTCGCATATTAGTTAATGGTGGTTATAACTATACACCCAGTTCAAAAAATGTTTCCGTTCTAACTATCGTGTAGCATGAATAAAATGTACAAGACGCCATCTTTCTCAAAGCACATAAACGTGTGAGGATGTTAACAAATGTCTTCGGTGTCGTGTAGGATAACAACAATGCATGAATCAGACAAAGTTCACAATAGCGGAACATAACACTACTGTAATCATGTTCCTCCATTATTAAAGTAACTGTTGTGTGAAGTAATTAGTCGGTAATAACATTCATCAACGCCCCTAGCGCCATCATGCGACTCTTAACCCTCTGGCTGCTACGTGGGAGCCTGTTATTAAAGTCTTGTTTCCGTCAGCCAATTATATTCAGGTTTGGTGACACCTCAAACAACCTCTATTAAAGATACCAGCACTACGAACTTTCTTTAATTTACTGATGTTACCCTTGGATGATTTTCTTCGGGCCAAGAGAGGTCCCTCGTAGTGAAGGGGTTAAGTTACTCCAAAAGATCTAAAACTTTAAATACCAACAAATAAGAAAGCAACCATCTTCAAAGGCAAGTAAGTAGTGCAAGGATTGTGGTGGGTGGCGAGGCGTGAGAGGAAACACCTGCCCACCCACACAACCACACCCACCTGCTGGATCCACCTACCTCTCCACCCATCCACCCACCTGTCCATCCAACCACCTACCTACTTGTCCACCCACCTGTAAGACCAACCCACCTGTCAAGCCATCCACCCCCTTGTTCACCCTTTCAACTGGGTGTCCGCACCTCACCCACACACCTTCTACCAATCATACACGTCGCTCATCCACCCACCTAAATAGCCAGCCCTTACTTGTCTATCCACCCTCAACTTTCCCCAACCATCTTTCTATCCATCACCTTTCATCCACCTACTTACCCTCACTCTCCACCCATATTCTCAGAGTCCTCGTACGTACCTACCCTCATCTGTTCCCTTACACACCCACTTTTTCTCACTCGCTTCGCCCTCGCCTCCCAACCTCACTGCTCCACCCACTTTTTCCCTCTGTTACATTCCACCCACTACACCCTCACCTCTTGGTCCACTGTTCTAGCTACTTTTTCTTCACCTTCCGCTCACCTACCTGCCCACCCTCACCTCTCACCCTCACACCACCTCATCGATCACACACACATCGCTCTTTTCTCTTGCACCAACACGTGTGCCCCTTATCAAGATATTTACCACACATGGTCATGCTCACCACATAACAAGACATAACTGCACACCAAGCACCAGACCACACACCTCAAAAATTGCCACATACCATCATATTTACTTCAACAGATCAAATGCATCACACACATCACCACACACTACCGTCTACTACATTCCACACCATCTCATAAAGGACACACCATCTATACAGACTTCTGCACACCACCACACACCACTACCACACCACCACACATCCCAACCATATCACCACATACCATTACCACACTCTCAAAACACCACTACCTCACCACCACATCAGTTTCCCTTGATTCCACACCATTTCACTCATCCTATACAATGACAATCTTGAGCCTCCTTCCGCTCACTCACTCATTCATATCTCCTGTCCATCTGCTCCTCTCCTCCTCTCTCTCAGTCGCTCAGTCACCCCTCGTCTTTCTCTCCCTCTCGCTGCCAGTCCCCCTTGGCCTCCTCCCCCTCCTCCCTTCATCTTAATTACTCAATCATTTCTTCCTTTGTCTCTCCCTCCTCCTTCCCCTCTACCTCCATCTGCCCCTCCCATCCTCTCTCTCAGCCACTTAATCACCCCCTCTCCCTCTTCCCCTCTCCCTCAAGCGAAGGGATGTACAGGTCGCAGAACTTTCCCTCCTGAAATCTTATACTAATAGTGGATGTCTGCTTTAAAGATCCTCTTGCAGTTGACGGCCATAATATGTTTTAACTCTCTCTCTCTCACTCTCTCTCTCTCTCTCTCTCTCTCTCTCTCAGGCTACCCATAGCTTATCTGCCTGACTTAACCACCTTTACATTCACTCAGTCTGAGCATCCAAGACCCTATGCATATTTCCACCTGTTCATCCAAGCATTCTAATTTATTCATTTGTACACCCACACCCAGTCCACTCACCTAGCCACACACCCATTCATTGAGTAGATCCACACCCTACCCATTTACCCACCCTCCCATCTACTCATTCTATAGATCCAACCCGTACACACCTACCCACCCTTTCACTTACCCACACTCCCACCTACTCATTCTGTAGATCCACACCCTACCCACCTATTCAGCTATACTTCCACTCGGTCTCATCCTCTACCCCTCCACCAACCAACCCCACCTATCCATCACCCAGTCACGTCACTAACCTACCCATTAATCTCGTCACTCTCACCTTCAACGAGTACCAGCCAGCCATCTATTTTTACCTATCTAGTACATTTCTTTTTTTACTATCTACCTGTATTGATCGTCCTGACCTTCACCAAATTATAAAACTGCTGAATTGTGCATCTCCCACCTACAGTCCCGGATCCCCATTTACCTACCCTTTATCTCCCGCTCTTCACAAATCCCCACCCCAACTAGTCAACCTCCATAACTGCCACATCCTAACCCACCTTTCTATCCCACCTACGAACCCACATACCTGCCCACCTTCCAACCTGCCAATGCATTCACCTACTAACTCACCCCCACCCATCCAAAACACAGCCCAAGACACCAAACCATACCTTGCTCACCCACCTACCAACTCATACCAACCCACTTCTACCAACCACACCCTGCCCACCCACTTACCAATTTACCCATTTCCACTCACCCACACCACCGCCCAACCCATTAAGCCACCCACATCTTCACATACTCATCTATCCATCCACCAATTAACTACCCACCTACTATCCACCTACATGCCCATAAAATCCACCCCACCCACCCACATCTCACCCACAACCCACCCAGCACGTGCAAAATCCCGCTACGTGCACGAGGCGAGGCGCGTGAGCATTTCGAAGCACTGACACACGAACCACGAACTTTATAACAGTTTCTCTTCCACACAGATTTTTAATAATAGTGGGTGACATTACGAGATTTGTATAATAATGATGACACTAGCGGGATTTTTTTTTTTTTTTAAATTCTGTACGCCTTGAGGTTTCTGAGTTATGTGGAGATAGATTTTATAATGTGTTTAGTCAGTGTATGAGATAGCTACAATATTTAGTTATACTCTGGCATATATTTTTGCATTGGTTTATCGTCCACTTTATTTACCCATTATTAACGCTTTGTTTTTTCCTTACACGACATTGACATTTTTCATAACATCTCGCTACTTTCTGATGCTTTTATTTTGCTTTTGAGAGACCGTCCAAACTAAAGAGGTTAGATTTAACCTTTAAAAAAATAATTACCAGAGGTCCTTCCCAAATCTGAATAAAACACTCTGGTGGCAGCCTGATTACAGTGAAAAAGACGTCCTCGAGCTGAAAGGATTTAAATAATTTGTCACGCTACGAGGTTTTTCCAGCATAACCAAAAATCCTGGGACTTTTGCAGTGTCTGGTTATACGAGATTTATATTATCGTTGGTCACACTCAGAAACGTTTATAATACCGGAAATATGTCCACACCTGCGAATTTCTGTAATAGTTCGTCGCACTCAGAGATTTTAATGATAACAGTACCCTTATGCACAGAATTGTTATAATAAATATTTGGTCACCGCGATTTTTAAAAATTATATCTGGTCATATTACAAGTTCTGGAGAATGTATGGTCTAATGAGAGACCAATATTACCCATAAGAAATACTGGGAATGCTTAGTCCAACACGATTTTTCTTGCACAACTGTCCATACCACATTATAGCTATTAAAGTTCTTGAGAATTTGGCAACACGTATTTATTTACTTATGTATCAGTTTATTTATATATTTATTTATCATGCCATTAACATTTCATCATATCACGAATTATATGTGAGACTTGGTGATGCATGATGATTTTTGCAACATTTCAGCTGCAATAAGAAGTTTGCGGCATTTGATTCTACTCCGTCAGATATAACGATATGATTACAATATTTACGTTTCTAACTTTTTTTTTTTCCAGGATCTTCAGTAAAGGTTCATAATAGAAATGTTTTATCCTATACTCTTTTTACTTTATGTTGGCCTTCAATTTACATCTCTCCATCCTGAATACTGAGTTGCAACGGCAGACTAACAGCAGAATATGAGGCCAGTCACGAAGAAGTGTAAAGGAAGAATATAAAGGCATAGTATTGAAATTTTCTACCACTAAGTTACGTGAAATAGCTACAAATGGACGATAATCTGGGCCAAGTTCCTGTGATGGAAATATAGTCAGTCTAATGCCTAATCAAGCATCCTGTAAAGAGTGATTTCGACTTTGAAAAAAAAAAAAATGCCCTCATACTTCTCAGAAAAACAGATTTGCTCAGTTACTTTGAAAAACAAAAATTACTTTTAAAAATACATCTTTCTCAATTAATTTTAAAAAAGGAATTACCTTTGCTGCCTAGAGGAACATAGTGATATCGCTGAAAAAATAAGGCAACTAACTTTCTCTATTACCTCAGAGGATAAAATTTGCTGTAGTAAAACGAGAAAACATAATTTCTCCAATAATACAAGTTGGTGAACGAGCTGTGTTACTCAGAGAACGAAATATATTATCAGCTAAGAATGAAGTTAACTTGTCTATAATTTTGGAGAAGAAAAGCAGGTTCCTCTATGGTTGAAGTTATTACATCTCTGTACTCTGAAGACGGAAACATAACTTCATCTGCTGGTCATTTATTATTACATCTCTATAATTTTGAAGAAGAAAATAACCCCCTCCACACCTCAGTAATTTTGAAGAAGAACAACAACTTCCTCTGCGATGCAAGACATTACATCTCTATTACTCTGCGGAAGAAGAATCGGTTGCTTGGGAAGACGTGGCAATGTGGCCGCCAAGAAACAACACCGTGAAATTAAATGTGTTGTCACCCAGAACTAACAGTGGTGCGGCCCGCGGTTTGTAGGGCGCCTTGGCGTGGAAGGAGAACAGGTGGTCCCAAGTACACACAACACAGACACATGGACAGGTACAACTATAAGAGTGTGGGCAGTAGTAGAAGTGGTAGTAGTAGTAGTAGTAGTAGTAGTAATAGTAGTAGTAGTAGTAGTAGTAGTAGTAGTAGTTGTAACCCGAGGTTCGTATGAGTGTGAACCCAGTGGAATGCAAGACGAAGCTGCCTTTTTTTTTTTTTTTTTTTTTTTTTTTCTTTTCCAGACCACCATCCTCCTTTCAGGGGATAGGGAAAGAATTGAACAATGCTGCTGTAAGGCTGGGTGGGTTGGTGGAGTACTCATTTTGGCTCAGTGGTTTCACGGTGGACTAAGATCCTGTGAGGCTGACGCTTGATTCCTCACTATGACTGTGATTAACTTGTCATGTTGCGGTCATTAGTGTCATATCAACAAATAAGCAGAGGCAAAACAATGTAAACAAAGTAAATATACTATATGTAGCGTATACGTTACACCGGAAGAACAGTTATATTACAGAACACATATATATAGGCAAAACAATTAGATGAACAGACATAACGCAGACAGGCAGACAAATAGGAGAGAAGAGGCACACGCTGCATGCAAAGAATATACGCAAATATACACAAGGAACACAGGCATACATACCGACATAACGCAAATATATGTATACAAACAGGAAAATGCAAAACAAACATTATGAATCAGAACAAAGGAATACAAACGGACGTTGACTGACACACATGTCGGAATTTTATTCATATTTTTTATCATAAACATTTAACCCCGGCAGGTAACTTATTTTGGATATATTCAAAAAGAGAACTGAACAGTTGATTAGATGATGAGTCTGACCTTCGGTTGGGGAAAAAAGCATCTGAAAGTTTACACGTAGATTTGTCTGGTAGGTAGGAGGAATGCTGTGGCTCAAGACCGGCCTGCTAAGCCAATGCCCAGAGTACGAAGCATAAAGAAAAAGTATCTTGAAACAGTTTTAGCTGATCAACCGCAAACCCATCTTTATGTCATAACCCTCCCCCCCCCCCGCTCATGCCGTCACACATGTCCCGGCATTATTCAGGAAAGGTAATCCGGTATTGTGTGTCCCAAATGTTGCACGCAAGAAAACTACAGCCCTTCACTTAGCAGACTGTACAGTATATTTATGTCCTGGGTCGGATACATGACAATACAAGTAAATAGGCATATAAACAAAACAAAGACATTTCGTTGAGAACAAACAGCCATTATATCAGATCAAAAGGAAAAAAAAAAAAAGTACCCCAATATCACGTCCAAACACAATAGCAGACACAAGTATAAGACAACGACCAGATGAACTGCTACTCCGGCTGAATTCTTTTGCAGCCAACCAACGTTGTCTTCAACTTTGCTTACAATGAGACAGGCAGAATTGCGCTGGGTGAGTTACATTGCCGTAATAGCACATTGTTCGCTCTGCTGCCTCCCCCGACCTCAAGCTTTCTACGTGATGTTGTACAAAAGACAATGCGAGTAACGCTTGCTATTTGTTGTTGTGATTGCTCAAGACGCGAGTGAGAATACTGGCGTCAAAATATACATTATCGTCAAAAGTCAACCACCGTCGCTGTCGTCACTATTACCATTACCATTCTTGTCATAATGATCACCACTATCATCATCATCCTCATTCTGTTCCAATTAATAAGATACAGCCAGAAACAGTTTTACTCCTGCTGTACAATGACAATGACCTCTGCTGTTACGCGGCCACGATCTTTTTAGTGTAATCAATCAGTCATCCAGGAACAGGAAAAAGATGCTAAACAAAAACAGTAATATTCAGTCCCATATTAACTCCGGCGAGATGTAGGGCCCAAGGTTATACTCCCGTAGTTCAAAGCATTCAAGACTATGTAATCAGCCTATTACTATTGATGGCTTGACATGATCGAAACGTCCTTAACCATTTCTTAAGAGGTTCGAACGTTGAGCACAGCACCTAATCTTCAACTCTGCCAAAAAATACATGGGCAGGAAAGCAACACGAGATGATTTGGACATGTCGAGCGGTAAGAGTGGCAGACTGATAGGATGTATGAGAGTTGTGGGAAGACGGAAGCAGAGATGGAAGCCTGAAATGAAGCATAGAGAGAAGGTGGGGGAGCAACATCACGATAAAAAGCTAGCTGACACTCCCCTACCAGCACTGTGCCCTGCCTTCCATGTTTCTCAATGTTCTTCAAACGTCAGGGTAACCTTCCTTCTCATACTTATTTGTTGCGTGGTTTATATTGCCATCATAAAACTATTTCACGTAACATCTTCCAACTCCACAGTTGGTAGCGAAGTGTCGGCGAACAAACGTTTGATCTTGATGGTATATGAGTTAGGATGCATGTGGAGGTGACTGGGGGAAAAAGCAAGAGGTAGCCAAAACTAAAACAGAGGAACAAAGTGAAGGAATCATGAGATGTGGTGTGTCGTGGGAGGAAGGGAATTTATGAGTAGGAACAGGAGTGTTTTGATATACTTTTTCTTAAGGATAACCCCAAACAAGATGCAGCATTAGGAAAAAGTTATAAATTGACTGATGTAGAGATAGACGGACAGATACAAACAGATGCAATATAAGAGACTAGTAAAAGACGGGCAGATATACACTTTGCTAAAGTTTGTAACAAAATAAAAGAAACGTCCTTTCCCCAGCAACAATAAAAATGTTTACTCACTGAGTGCAAAGAAAACAATGATGGCAATGATCCCGGAGCCGATGTCGGCGCTGTAGGTGTCAGACATAGCGATGGCCAGAAGCACGATGAACAGAAGGATGAGTGCCACAGAGATTACAGTCTGTATCACCTCGCTGTTGCACGCAAGACGTCCCATTGCCACTCCATCTCTCGCTGCCTCAGACTCGTCCTCCTCCTCGCTTGTGATGACAGGTGAAGACGAGTTTCCATCAGTTTCATCTGTTTGTCCGTCCATCGGCAGCGAATCGTCCGAGCTTGTTTCTGAGAGCAAGAAATAGTCATTTTCTTCAAGTGTGTCATGGCGTGGATTTCGTTCGCAGTTTGAGTTCTGGGTCACGTAAAAAGACTTCAGTTTTGCTGATCGGTTTGCACCGCCGTTCGTCATCATTTTCTGGAATCCAGTGGTTGGAGTTGGTGTATCATCTTTTTGGTCTTGATCCTCCTCTTCTTCCCAGCTCAGGGCCCGAGGGAACTGTGGTGTCTGACTGAAGGTGATGCTTGTTTCTTCCCTGTACACGCCATTCTTCTCATCACTGTCAGAATAATCAGAGTATTTAGGTGGATATTCTCTATTAGCCTCTGAAACTGCGGTTACGACAGTTTCATTAGTCTTGATGTACTTCTGGCTGGATGTGGAAAATCCAACTCCACTCGAGTTATTTGCAAGGAGACCAGAGTCATAGATGTTGTTCCCTTGTTTGATATTGATTAGGTCCTGGTCTTTTACTGAGACACATCTGATTTCCCTCGTGCTGACATCACCTTCAGGCAGCAGCCGGGTACTGAAGGACGTCCTCATGCCAAGAGTCACTGTGGCCGTGTAGTAAACGCCAGTGCCTTCTGTGGATCTGGTACTACTGCTTTCAGAGTTCAGGACACTGTAGGCAAAACCTCCATCACTGTTCTCCCCTGTTTCTTGGTGGTAGGATACTGTTTGAACATCGGCAGGGGCATCAGCCATGAAACTCTTGACCTCGGTAACCTCACTGTGATTCTTAACAGTGTCAGAGTTGGAAGAGAGGGGCAGAGAGGCCAAGACTACAGAGGTTGCCATTTTGAGATACCGTCCATGTAGATCCTCACAACTACTTTTTTCTTCCACAAATAATGCAGAACAGCTCCCTTCCTCAATACAGTCTATGCAAGAAGCTCTCTTCTTTAGTGCAGTCCACGCAAGGAGCTGTCTTCCCAATGCAATCAGTGTAAACCACGTAAACAGCTCTCTTTTTCCACACAGTCAAAGCTAACAGTTCTTCCTCAGTGAAGTTCCACTATGAACTCTTCCTCAGTGAAGTCGACGCAAACAGATCTCTTCAATCCAAACCACGTAAGAAGTTCTCTTCCGTAAGTTAATCCACGAAACAGCTCTCCTTTTCAGGGACAACTCTTTTCCTCAGTCCAGTATATGTAAACGGCTCTTTTCCTCAATGCAGTCTTCAGAGACAGCACCTCTTCTTCAATGTTGTCTTCAGAAACAGCACCTCTTCCTCAGTGCAGTCTCTCTTCTGATAACAGTCGGACACTTGGAGGTAGGCCAGCGCGGGGAAGCACTGCCTGCGGGCCGATTGCCGGGGAAGGAGTGAGTGTGAGAGTGCGAGACGGACGGACGGAGCGAATGGGAGGAAGCCCGGTACCACATTCACATACTTTCTCGCACATAAGCTCCATGTAAGACTAAGTTCTTTATATTTTAACCTTTACTCGTACGATTACTTAACACTTTACGAGCAAACTAGGACGACTGTTACAGTGTTTCTTTTCTTACCTTCACTCAAACACCTACCAGACACTTCACAAGCAAACTAAAGGGTATGTTCGACTGTTCATATTTTACCTTTACTTATGCAACTACATGACACATCACAAGCAAACTAGCGCGATTGTTAGCGTGAAAAAAAATCCCAACAAAATTACTTCCAAAAATAATATAACTGTCATTTTGATTTGCTTCTCGTAAATTTTGGTTTGCCCCTTCAAGATCTGGACAGCTCTCAGTACTCTATTCCAGTCACTATCAGACGATTTTATTCAGTTAAGAGTGATTCACATTAGCCTGAGAGCTAAAATCCTTCCTGAATACTTCCCACTGTGCCGCAGACGGAGGGAAAATTCCTCCTCCACCTCCACTCGTGTGAGCCTCATCTTCAGTTCCTGTTCGCACGACCGTGGCGGAGGTCGGGAGAGATCGGGTTCCCGAGTTACCACCGGAAAATGGTTTTTGATGTGGGAGAAACCATAGCCGCTGTTGCTGCTCCGTGTCCACTGTAAACACTTCTGGACTATTTACACATTTTTACACTCTGATAATCTGTTTGGCTCATTTACTCATCTTTACACGGTTAATTTACATACTTGAACTTAAATCATTACTTGGACTGTCTGCACACATTTTCAAGTCAGTTATTTCGATTTCTGAACTTAATCATCATTTACGCATATTATACGATGGGACTCTTTACATTTTTTTTCCTTAGGTTATTTGAATATTTCATGGTTGATCTTTTATAATTTTTTACACGGATACATGGATTATAATATATTTTTTACACTTGGGCACTAATGTCTGTCATACACTTAGATGACTTCCACAACTTATATACACACACACACAATGGCTCTGACTGTCATCTCTGTTTGCTCTGTTATTCTCACATCTCAAAATTAAAGAATAAAATATAAAATGCCATCAAAGTTCTACTGTGTTCGTATGAAAAATAAAATAACACAGAATCAGGTTATTAATACGTTTCACTCAACAGGTCCCAATACACTTCTGAGAAATTCCTCACTCAGACAATGGTATTCTCTGGAAGTTTTTCTCTGACTTCCCTGTCGCGATTCATTTTTTTTTTTTTTATTTTTTTAACCAGATGATGAACACATGAAGGAAACAAAAAAACAGCGACAGGAAACCAACCCTTCACTACGACAGCTCTCATAGGCTAAAAATAATATACTCCTCAGGCGGATATGAAGAATTGCGTAAAACATCATCGTAATGACGTGGTTAAGGGAGATAAGCTCTAAATCCTGGATGATGATGCTTCTAACATAAAAGAAAAAAAGCTTTTAAATTTAGATTTCTGGTAGCAGTGAGCGTAACTTATATCTGATTTTGTAGAGAGGACAAAGAGTGAAAGTGCAAAATGCTCTCTCTCTCTCTCTCTCTCTCTCTCTCTCTCTCTCTCTCTCTCTCTCTCTCTCCTGCAAAGCAAATCGAAGCTACAACACAGAATCGACTGCACGTTTGCTTGTGAGCGGCAATGTTGATGTAATGGTGAATGTTAAAAGGGTTGTCATACGGGGTGAGTAGGAGGGTAGGACAGATACAAGACACAGATGGCGAAACAGGAGATTGTGGTGGTGTGGCGTAGGCTTTGGTTATTTGACTGTTGAGGGCAGGCGTTAGGCAGTTTATGGCCACCCTACAAAGAAAGCGTCAGTCCGTGGAACTCGAACCCACTCCAGAGCGTCCACTGAATGGGAGCCAGGGACGTATTCTCGCTGGGTGATGAGATTACGTAACACCTCTTCCTCAGAAATTAGTTTTGGTTTTTACACTAACTATTCTCTTGGGTCAGGAAGATACTAATGCAAATCATGTCGAGCTTAAAGTTATATAAACGATATACAAGAGAATATCAACCTCTTCAACCCAAAGATGCCATAATAAGTCTGTTCTTGCTACTGCTACATGATTCTATTCCGCTTGATTTATCACCTCAATAATGAAGGGGTTAATGGAGGAAAATTTCTCCTCATTTGACTAAAAATGCCTTCAGGTAGCAAGAATGACAAGGAAAATGCGGCACTGGGCTGAAGTAGTTTTGTGTACTATGTTAAAAAGGAAAATGCTACGAAGATTTCTGCGCCGAAAAGAATGCGGCTCTTGTGTCAGACCAACCGAGCCATCACGGTGAAGGTTGTAGTTATCCCCTTTATGAGAGAGTCGAGATATGATATACAAAATAAATCACAAAGGAGCAAGTGCTAGGAAGCCTTCTATGCAAATGAGAATATACGACTCCTATGTCACACCGACCAAGCCGTCAAGGTGAAGGTTTAGGTGCCCACAATCCCTTCACTGTTCCTCCTGCCACCTCTCCCTTCCACGTTCCTTCCCTGGCATTCCCTTCCTATGTATTAGATTCTGCGATATCTGTGCTGTTGTTTGAACGTGGAATATCTCAGCATTTAAGTTTACATGTGTGTGGGTGGAATGCGGGCGTGTCTGTGTGCACGTGGGGGTGCTTCTGTGGGTGTTTGTATGCGGGCTTGAGAGTGTGTATGTGTTTCTTTTTCCACAGTGTGTGTGTGTGTGTGTGTGTGTGTGTGTGTGTGTGTGTGTGTGTGTGTGTGTGTGTGTGTGTGTGTGTGTGTGTGTGTGTGTGTGTGTGTGCTCTCCATGAGTTAGGATTTTTTATATTGTAGTTTTGCTTAAATTTTACAAGAGTTCCGTCTCGTCAGAAATGAATCTCCTCGTCATCTCCAGAATCAGACTTTTGGGCCAAGCTTTCTCCGCATCACCTACAAGAGTTCCACACTTGTCCTATGGAATTTACAGGAGCTGCCGTTGATGCCTTCATGAGCTTTTTTGTAAGACTGTCGAGCTTATGCCCTCAGAAATACGTTATAGGTAACCAGACATTTTAAAAATACTAATGTTACGCAAGACTTTTGTGTTATTCTGTCGAAATCTCTCCTTACAGGAAGCGACATTAAGCTATAGATATACTGTATACATACATGAAAATCAATAGCCAGATATACAGGGAGACATACATGAAAAATATTCAAACGTACAAATTGATGAGTGTATACGAGTATGTATGTATATATATATATATATATATATATATATATATAGAGTACATGTAGCAGACAGGGACGCAGATGGATGGATAAATATATATGGACGTAGACAGACATAAACATGTAGACAAACATTGATAAAAACAGACGGATACCAAAAATCAACAAAAGTTAAAAATAAAAAGATACACACCACCTGGGATGGGGGGCGTAAGGGTGCAGAATCAAAGAGCCCACTGAACCCCTTAAATGTAACTTTCGCCAGGAGCCACTTCGTCTGTGCCACTTCAGCCCTCACTTCCGCTAATTGACCGAGACGAGAGAGGTGACGCATAGGGTGAGTCGGATCTTGAAACCCTTCAACACTGTGACATCATTTCTCTTTTATTCTGACAGCCATCACGGAATTTAAGACTGCTATAGAGAAACTCGAGACTGATTTCCTACTGATACGGAGAAACTTTCCAAACTGGAGAAAGTAGATTTTGCCTTCATTTATTTCTTCAGTGTAAGGGTGCACCCCTAAGCTGAATAAAATGGAAAGGAGATGGAGAAAAGGGTGCGAAAAGTTTCTGTGCAAGGAGAAATGGAGGTGAAGCATTGTTACGTATTAAATTTAAGATAGGGTGTGAGAGTTTATAGTGTGCCTCTGAGGTTTGTAGTGTAGTGTATGGTGTGGCAGTGAAGTCTGTGTGAGACCTTGCAGTTCGAAATATGTATGTGGTATGAAGTGCTTAAGTGTAATGTGGCTTTGGCTGTGAGTAGTTGGAGGTGTGTGTGTGTGTGTGTGTGTGTGTGTGTGTGTGTGTGTGTGTGTGTGTGTGTGTGTGTGTGTGTGTGTGTGTGTGTGTGTGTGTGTGTGTGTGTGTGTGAAGTATAGTAGTGTGAGGTATGTTCGAGAGGGAACAGTGTGAGATGTGGCTGAGGTGTGGCAGTATGAAATATGGTAATATGAATTCTGTGTGTGCGAGATGTAGTATAAGATGCTGTTTTGAAGAGGTGGCACTATAACGTGTGATAGTGTTGTGTGAAGGGACATCCCATCATTAACTGCGTGGCCCATTGAATATTCAGAAAGGGAGAATTTTCCTGACGGTGGTGAAGACGATGGTGGTTTGTAGGCCGTATTTGCTTCTTATTATATACGGATTTCTAAGCAATATCCGTCTATTCACGTTACTGCAACGGACAAATACACGCCCACCAGGATGTTGCTGTTGTTGCCACGGGGTAATGACGCGTATCGTAAAATTATCTCCGAGTCAACGGCGCCATGAACTGCTGTCTGTATACGCAAATGAATCATGCCATTGTTAAGAGTGTGTGTTTACCGTTATGCATCGTGTGTTAATTTAGAGTAATTAATACGAAGGGGAAAAGGAGAGATGTTCTTGTGGAAATAAGTGTTTTATCTCTATCTTGGCGACTAATTATTTTCACGTGTGTAGTAAATAAGACAACAAAGGAAAATTAAGGATGGATGTTGAAATGTGGAGAAGGGGAATTAATGAATTAGTACATGAACTGAAAGGTATAACAAAAATTAACTAAGCGACAATATCAATCTGTCAATCAATCAATTTATCCATCTATCAATAAAAATCTTTGCTAAAATAAAAAGGAAACTAAATTGACTGAATAGGCAGATATAATAGGGCCTACCATTAACAGCAAGTGTTTGGCGAATTGGTGATGCGATGAGAGAACGTCCAAGAACATTCTCAACATTGATAAGTCTGTCTTCAGAAGAGAACATAAGGCAGTTTTATTTATTTATAGTTTTCGGTATGGCGTATGCTGAGCACCTCGTATATTCACGATTTTCAAGACGAAATTTAATACCATTCCAGATATTTCTTATTACATATTACGAGCGTTCAGTTATCTTTAAGTATTAATGTGAAACTCAGTATATTTCCCGTTGTAGGCAAAAGTTTGATGACAGAAACTCGTATTCTTTTATTAAGCTTCCTAGTCATCCTTCTTGACAAACTCACTGTCGCTGTAAGTTAGAACGGTACCAATGAAGTTGAGGATCGAGAAGATTTCATGAGTCTACCTTGCAACAGATGCATTTAGGTGAGCAACATACACTCAGAGAAAATGGAGCCAGGAACTTCTCTCGATGGGGTAACTATGATAAAAGAATGGTGTCTGAGGATTTTCCACGTCTTTTTCCATTGGTTATGATCAATGATTTGGAATGCCATTTTTCAGCACAGGACTTTACTAACAATTTCTCATGACCATAAATCGTGTGTTCTGCCTACAGTATATTCAGATAGAAAGTGAAAATGAATTAGCTGCAATTATTATGTGAGTTACTGTCCAATATTCCTTACCTGTATTCACTTCTGCCATGCATTGAACGACGACAAACTCTGTTCTCTATACGCTCAGCAATGTTAATTTTAGAAAGCAAAGGAGACCTCTGTCATAACTTCCTCTTGTTTATGAAAATGAGAGCTTAAATAACGAATAAATTTATATTAGTTAAAATAGACTGATGCCTATCGACTACACACGGGTCATTAAGAAAGACGACCACTTCGGGTTCAAAATCTCAGGAGAGGAGGTTCTACGACCTAAATCTCCATTCCTAACTCAGTACAACTAGAAACCTCAATTCAAATTCCAATGATCCTAATTCAGTATGCAGAGCGTGTTGTAGAAGATGATTGATACTGAAAACGAGAAAAAATGTCTACCTTAGTAACTCGTAGTGTCAATGAACAGAAATCTAAATTGTCATCCTTATTCTGTACTCACCTTCACTATGGATGCCGGAGCTGGCACAGTCCTCCTCGCCGTAGTGCTCTGAGCCTCCCGATGACTGTGTGTCTCCCTCCGCCGACCCTATGCCCTCGGAGCCGTCCAGTGACCGACGTTCGCCCTTCAGCTCGTACGTGATGTCCACCTCACGCTGTAGGTCGTCCTCGGAGGCGTGCGAGCTGCAGTACTCCTCCTCGGGCTCCTCAAGGATTACCTCAAGGCCGGCTGAAAGGAAGAGAAAATAGAGCTAGTTAGACAGATGTTTAGAAAATTGCAAGTGCTTGAATGATGAATAAACGAAGAACTTAACTTTTTCCTTTTTTCGTAATCTCTGGGATTCTACCCAAACCTCTGACCTCTGCATTTCGATAGATCACTCCTAATGAACGAAATCGTCTGTCGCTGTCCAGAATGAAAAGCTGGCAGTATTTTAAGGCTAAGGCTGAATAATGAACATGATATGGCTAACCGTAGTATGGCAGGGACATACTATGTTTTCCTGATCACAGTTTCACCGGTATGTTAGTTGACTGAGGGAGAATATACAGGCAACCAGAGTACAAAAGTTAGGCTAAAAACCATACGGAGAAATGATACCTGTTAATGTTGCTGAGCAGGATGGAACATGGTACCTTTCAGCTGGACGGAAATGAGGAAGACAGGACAGGCATTTGTCCTGCAGTGAACTCTTACACTCTGATGCATGCACAGTGTATATCTATCTATCTATCTTTCTACAACCAGATGCCCTAAACCCTTAAGGAATCGCTACAAACGAGTGGCCTCCATGTCATCCTGTCCTCCGCCATTAGGCTGCTCTACCTCCAACTCATACTCCTCTCTCATATATCTCTCCACTCCGTCCCTCCATCTAATCCTTGGTGTCCCCCTCCCCCCTCTCCCCTTTCACTTCACTTCCATACACTTTTCCAGTCAGCCTCTAATTCTCCATTGTCTCAACATGATGACACCATCTCAGAGTATTTCTCTTGATCTTTTCAGTCACGTCCACACCAGTACCACAAAGTTCATTTACTATCTCATGTGTCTACCTGTTTCTCCATGTAACTTCACATGCACTTCTCAAAAAACTCATTTCCACAGGCCTCACTCCTGACAGCGTAGATTTTATATATATGGTCTAATTTCACCAGATTTACTTTCAGACGTACATTTCTTTCGTGGCAGCATGTTTCGCTAAAGTCCAGTAAATTATCTTACACAACAATAGTAAATACTCTTCTGTCAGGGCCATCCTTGATGAACTCTGGGACCGGGTGTGGAAAAACAGACAAACAGTAGTAATGTGGTACCCGTATACAGGCCCCTCACATTTACTGTCCGGCATTTTCCCACAACAATAGCCACTAGATCGCAAACCCTACAATAGTGACGTAAGCCAAGCCTCATCCGATACAATAACAAAACAGGGGTGGAGGGCGAAGGTCGTTCCCATCAAGCCTCCCCCCCAACACACAGACACTACTCTGTCGGGTTTTCTTAATTTAACGACACAAAGGAATACGATACGCCCAGCTCGTCAGGACTGGAAGTCGTGATCATGTAGATGTAAGCTGGGAGAGGGGAGATTTCTCTTTGACTGATTTTAACTGAGTTTTCTGGGGTGAGGATAAAGCTTGTTTGCCTTGAGAGGATCGAGAAGCCTGTTTTATGTGTATCTATGCTTACACACACACACACACACACACACACACACACACACACACACACACACACACACACACACACACACACAGCACTCCTCTACACTTTATCCAACCACACACTAAATGCACACCCACAAAAACCAATCAGCAACACCTGACAAGGCACACCCACATGCTTCCAACTTTACCCTTGCGATGTAAAAGTAAACAAACATGTGAATAGGGAAAAAAATTAGAGGGCCGCTACGCCACACTGAATAAATTTATAGCTCGATATTTTTTCGGGTAGACATCCTGAAAAAATTTCCAGTTTTCATAAGTCGAAAGAAAAGCACATTCTTAACTCCATCACTACGGTGACCTAGTTTATTCTTGTTACCTCCAGCGGATTATCTGAACGCTCAAATACCCTCGTACTGAAGGAGTTACTGAAGGAGGTATTGAATATCTGTACCTAGATCTTGCAGTTCGAAAAATATCTTGTAAGCAAAATAAGTTCATCTGAATATAGCAGAAATATATTATAAATTACCTCATATGATTCCGTGGTTAAAATAATACATGGTCTACCAAATTTGTACGGGAAGTCAGGTTCACCTCTCCGGTTCCCAACATTTTCTTTTCTCCGAGATTTCTCTTAAAGAAAATACTGAAAATTATATGTCTACGTAATATTACATTTTAGACATTATTCCCCCTTTTACTGCAATGACTTTTACCTGCTTATTCGTGCTATCTTCTGCATGCCTTCTAACTTCCTAAATATCCTCGCACTGAAGACAGAGTCGCCTGGATAGAGCAAAAAATAAATCCCTTTTCCGGTTCAAGGGGTTAAAATACACATTACATATTTTCAGGAAGTCCGGTTCTCGTAGGCGCGGCACTGTAAAAGCTTCCTAACGAACAAAGCCGTGACGAAACAGCTCTGGCATGCACTGATAATGAGCGCGTGGAGAGTTTTTCTGCTTGCTTTCTCAGCCCGAGTTAATTGTTCATGTTCTCATTTCTATATATGACACTAAGACATGAAGAGGAATATTGCAAAAATGTAAAGACTTCTCTCTCTCTCTCTCTCTCTCTCTCTCTCTCTCTCTCTCTCTCTCTCTCTCTCAATTTTTGGTATGTCACGGCGATTATATTCAGTCCAAGCAGGGGTCTTTCACCCTCCATCGACACCTTCACCACCATTATTTTTACATGTTATTCTTCCTGTTTACACATGACTGTCTTCAATTCTGGAACGGTGCGTGAGGATTAAACAACGCTGGAATTTACTGACAATGCGCCCTTGGAGAGTTTTCCAGTTTGTTTCCTCAGGCACGTGCTCTTTTCACAGCTTTATTGCCACTTAAAACAATAGACCAACCAGAACAATATAAGAAAAACCAACTGTTAGCTGTTTGAATCCGGTGACATCTTTCATTTTTATTCTTATTCATCCAGGCTACTTCACTAAACTCAGCACACTTTTTGAGCTGAAGGAATTCGATAGATACAATACTTTTCACAAGCTGGGAACTCTCCAAGGATGAATTAACATCACCTTGGGTTGCAAGTTTAATGAAGAATACGTCCACGGGTTATAAGGGCTGAAGTGTGTTCACGGTAATAAGAAGACTGATAGTTAATTTTAAATTTAACTGCAAAAATTTCTCTCAATTGAAGAAGAAGTTTGGTTTTAGCCCGAATAACATACCCAAAGGTGTCAGGGAAAGGGTTAAAACGTGGCTACACTCACTCATCTGTGTGATAGGGCAGAACAATTGTCAAATGTATTTTCTTATCTTTCTCAAGCATTAACTCTTCATTTTCACGTTACTCAGGCATTAATCTCTGTACTTATGACTCGGGTATGTCTCTCGCAATTGTTCCTGTACACTATATGAAACTGTCTTATCCTAAAGACAATCAGCTATGCTAATCAAAAACAACGTAACGTCTTTCCTGTCGATGCAAACCAAGCAGCAAATTCTGTGCGTATCATCCAGGTATGGTCCGAGACAATTATTAACATTTACAATCTAGAAACTGTCAAAACATGAAGACAGTATACTAGGATAACCAATAACTATCACACGAGGCTGAAATTTTCGACATGCTGCTAACTTAATCAAAGCCTAAAAATCGAACTGTAATCTTACCTCATCACCATGGACTTTAAATCGTGGCTGTATAACACACAGTAGGTCCGGTGTGCACTTTGACAGCCACTGGACACCAAAATATGTGTACGATTATGACAAGTACAGTGAATACCATGGAATAACCTTTGCATGCAGATCGCGACAGTTCACCAACACAAATCCCCGTGCTTATTTTGCACAGCAATACACAAGGCTCACACACGCGCACACCTGCCGCAGCACAGGACCCACAAGAGCGCAGGTGTGTGGTGTTCCTTCCCTCTGACAGCGGTACAGGTGAGGACTGAGGGCGTGGGGGGAGAGACTCGGAGGTAAGGTAAGGTAAGAGCCCACGCAAGCCAAGGTCCGTGTTCCTCTGGGCTTTGGAGGCTCTCCGGCACATCTTTGAGGGCTATTTTGCGTCCTTAAATGTTTCTCACTCCATCCTTAGATGGGAAAAATATCAAAACGATGCTGAAGATGATCTCTGACTTAAAATTTTCTTGTATGGTATAAATACTTTTTCAATATCGAGATAGTCTGGCACTAACACCTTAGCGATTTATTTCATATAGTTACAGTAAAACTTTCTTTTATGTCATTTAGACAGCGACTGAATTCGATAAAATAACACACGTAAGAGAGATAACTTTCCAAGTACCTACATCGTTATTTCTAATATATTCATTATGCTTCTCCGTCAGTGACTATTTTCGTTAACTACTGAACAAAATCTTTAAGCAACACATCAAAAAATGCAATCGATTTATAACGACAGGTGGGTAACATGGGCTGAGTGTAGTTCGAAAAGTGTGAGATGCAAAGAACTCTACTCTTTCCCACTGGTAGAAATAGACTGGCAACGAATATGTGCAAGGGAGCCTCCTCATTCCCTACGCTTTCGCAGGGCGGTCCTACCCACACCACCACCATCTCGCCAGGCAGGTTCGGCTCCACCCACGTCGCTACGCTCGCTTGAACCTTCGCGTTTTTGCAGAATCGGTTCAAAGCACTTTCCCTCTTGATACTTCCAACCGGTTTCAAACTCTTTGTGTAAAGACAGAGAGTCCTGCATTCGTTATAAACTCCAGAGTTCACTGTATATCCACTAATAAGGCCAAGGAGAATATTATGGAATGCTTGCACCGAACTGGCAAATATTTTATAAACAAAGCACTTTCCCTTTTGATACTCAACATGATTTGAGTCTTGCTTTATGGACTGAGTGTACTAGGTTTGCCAGGTTCCTCATAATGTTCTTTATATCCTTTTGTAGTGCTAATATGAGTTTATGGACGTGCTGAGAAGTACATTTTTCATCATTCTTAAAGCTTCCGTTTAAAGAATTTCCCCTTTTAACCACACGACACAATTTACTTTTGGTCACAAGAACTCAGTACCACCCTCCCAGAGCTCTGTAAATATTCATGAAATGTTTATACTGTAAAGGCTAACAAAGTGATGAAAAAATTGTTTCGATATAGTTGTGGATTTGGTTCATAGCACTACGAACTCAAATATTCGTTGCTGACTGCAGGAAACGAGCACCCTAAACTCACCATCCTCCTCAGAACTATCCATAAATCCGTGTAGCATTCTTATACGACCTTAGGAAAGTGTTTGGAGATGTATTGTTTCGTCTACACTCATGGCTCTTCCACGGTCTTTATTCTGTATAGCTCAGACCATTCTTCCTTTTGGCAATGTAGCTCGACTTTTGATTCCCGAATTTCCTTTTGTCCTCCAAACGATCCATAAACTAACACTTAGAGCTAATATGGGCCGAGAAATGTGCTGGAGAATATATTGTTTTTGCTATTTTTGTGGATTCATTTCAGAGTATATATCATCTCCGCCCAATATTCCAAGATGGTTGCACGAAATGGCCACCCTAATTTCAGTACCTTCTTCACAATCCTCCATAAACCCATGTGAAATTCTAATAAAGGCTTAGAAAGTGTTGGAGGATGTATTGTTTCGCCCACACCCCTTCCCTCCCCCGCATACTCAGCATTCAGTTCAAACCATTTTTATTATGGCGCGGCTGCAACAATGTAAGCACCTTTGAACTAACTCTGGCTCTCACAACGCTTGAAAAATCCACATGAAGGACAAAATATGAACCTAGAAAAGTGATGGAAAGTGTTTTGTTTGTCCACTCCCTTTCAGTAAAGAACACTTTTCCTCTTGGCGGTACAGCTGTATTATCGTGTCCGGGTGCAAGATTCCAGTGATCAGAATCCATGTATATTGTATCATACTAAATGTTCCCTGACTTCATACATAAGGAAAGTAAAAGCCTGGGAGGAGGTGGAGAATGTCTAGTCTGCCCACACTTCTCCCTCCTCCACACACATACACTCTCTTCACCAGCAGGACCCACTCTGATAATGTTGATGTCCTGTTGGATGCATCGTATCGCCCACACTCCAACCTCCTACACACACACACACACACACACACACACACACACACACACACACACACACACACTCTCTCTCTCTCTCTCTCTCTCTCTGAAACTAACACCTTGATATGCTGATGTCCTCGCAGGCCACTCCCACGCTGGCGCCCCTCTTACTACGGACGTCAAGGTGAGTGTTAAAAGTTGCTTAGATATTTAGTTGTCCAGTTCAGGAAGTTTTTGTTACAGCGGGTGTCAAATTCTCTCTCTCTCTCTCTCTCTCTCTCTCTCTCTCTCTCTTTAATACTGTGTGCAGGTTTAAGAAAAAAAAAAAAGTGCCTAACAAAAAGGAGAGAGAGAGAGAGTCGATTTGTTTAGGAAGAACTTTAATAAAATATCCTGAAATTATCTTTTGATAGAGTAACAAGTAATCATGAGCTTGTAAACGTACACGATGTCTTCTTCAGCTAAAGTTGGCTATGTGTGGAAGAAAGTTTAACAAGTAACCTTTTCAGAATTTTCAATCCTATATTAATTAAGACAACACCCGCCCACGCTTAAGGAGGTACTTCTTCACAAAACCACATTAATTTCCACGCAGTACTACCACGAGAAAGCGTGCGGTTCACCAGTGCATAAAATATTGCGGTTTTACGTCTTTTGATTAACCTTCCAACAATTTCACTGCTTCGGGGTATAAAAGTAAATATGAGACACACATATGACAATTTTCTTTTGTGTATCGTGTTCATTATAGAAAACATTAGCATACTGTGGCAAGAAGTCAGGTAAGTCACAACAGAATCATTCTTGTTGTCAAGGCTCGAGAATAATGTGTTTCCTTCCTAGCCAACGTCCAGTTCCCAGAGAAAATGGCAATATATGATTCATGTGGTCAGACTGCTGAAATAAACTGAAATATTTTCGGTTACATCCTAGCTCGCCAAAGTTAACATCCAGCAAATGGCTTTACATACCCAATCTCTTTTTTCTTTTGGTTTTTAAGAACCAAACCTTTACTAGTATTTTAAAAGCGTCTTAGGTACTTTGGGAGTCAATTTATTATTATTATTTTTTTTTAGGCATATGCATGTCTGCAGCATAAAACACATTAAGCCAAAAAAACACTACGGGTTTCAGATTCGAGGAGGAAGTTCTGAGACCTCTATTGGCCTTGCTCTTACCAACACATATCCAACTAGAGGGGCATTCAGTGGACAGCATCTCACCGACAAGGGCAACGTAATTTCCAAACCACTCTTCATAATGCGTTAGGTTTTCTCATCACTGATTAGGGTTTCGCAAAAAGTGTTTTCCGGATCCAGAATCTGTAATACGATCCGGATCAGTCCCACAAGTTAATCGATTGTTCCATGGGACATGAGCTATCTACCCACCAAATTTGGTCCAAATATCTCTTTTAGATTTTAAGTAATCCGGCTAACAGACAACCAAACAAAGAAACGAACAAAAAAACAGGGGTAAAAACATAGGCTATACTCCTTGTCTGAGAGAACAAACAGGGGTGGAAACATACTCTCCTTGTCGGAGAGAATTATCACCCTAACCTGGCAGTGTTGGAGTAGATAATCTCATGGTCATCAGATCCAATGCCAGCTGTTTCACTGAACACTGAATATCGGAAGTAATTTTACCCACAGACTGAAATTGTGTTTAGTGAAATAATACGACTATTCTATTTTACCAACATTTGCAGTTTTAGTAAATGACCATAATGTCTTTTCACATGAACCATTCGCGGAACTGTGATATTAAGACCCACACTGAATTTTGTTATAACTGATTTCACTGCCATTCATGTGTTCAACTGACAGGTCAGTAATTCTCTCGTCAAAATTATTACGCCGTTTCTGAATGACGTATCTCATACTTATCTGATTACGGACGATGGTTATTAATGCTCTAGTGATAAAGTGTGTGTGTGTGTGTGTGTGTGTGTGTGTGTGTGTGTGTGTGTGTGTGTGTGTGTGTGTGTGTGTGTGTGTGTGTGTGTGTGTGTGTGTGTGTGTGTGTGTGTGTGTGTGTGTGTGTGTGCGCGCGCGCGCGCCGCCTGCGGTTGTGCTAACAGAATATTTAATTTCAGAAACGGGTCTCTAGCCATAGTTGGATGCATCCGACAAATCAGTGTTGTCTGATTCATGCATGCAGCGTGATCAGCGTATCAACTCTCCCAACATGACTCAACCTAAGCATTTACCTCAATATCTGCCTATCTTCTCTTATTCCAGTTCTAGCCTGCTCGTTCAGCTGATCTGATCTAGTACACCTTTATTAAATCCAAACCCATTATATAAGTTGATCTAATCGCTCTTTACCTAATATAATCCAAGCTCAGTATTCATTCTGGTCCCATCTAACTAAATCTAATCGTATCTCTCTTCGCGTAATCTAAGCCATACCCACTTCATATAATCCAAGCCTACAATCCATGGTGATCAAAAATCTCTTAATTTAAATTAATCAAAATCCTCTGTTCCAGGTGATCTCATCCTCACCCATATAATTGTCCACTATTCAAGCGTTATCTAATCTCACTTCACATAATCTAATCCATGTTCAGTCGTCGAGGTGGATTATACGCCGGCCAGTTACTGCGACCCACATCACATGTATGGCTTCTGTTGTGTTATGTTGTGCTGTGTTGTTGTTTTTTTCTTACACACACACACACACACACACACACACACACACACACACACACACACACACACACACACACACACACACGGAGAGAAAGCGCACACTGTTCCATCAGAGTTGCACTTCGCGTTACTGAAATGGTGTGTGGTAACTGTGGTTTCCTAACTCACTCTTGAAATAAACCACCAAGATACCTCGCGTGGGCCCTAGTCGGTTCAAAACTGCTGCATTTTCGTAGCAAACATAATCCCGTCACACTGGTATAATTTTTTAAAGCTATGAACACCTTCCCAGGCGTCCCCTCGCCATTACTCATGTTCTTAGCCTTTGATATGGTGTTATAAAACTCTGGTTATACCCTAAACAAGATGGCCTTTTAATTTTGTTCCTCTTGCTGTCAGATGCCTTTATTCTATTCAAGGGAGACATCTCATATGAAATGGGTCTACAGGGTGTATGACCTTGATATGATGTAGTCTGAGTGTGCAGACCTTCCTATTCATCCACTCTTAGCTTTAACTTTCCATAGGAGTGACAGATTTCTCACTTCATACCAACTACATTGTGCTAATGAAATAACTACGCACACACACACACACACACACACACACACACACACACACACACACACACACACACACACACACATTGTTACATCTACCGTCTCCTACAACACAGCGGCTTTTTTAACACACATGTTGACAGGAATTATTTACATCGTTACCAGCCTCAATATTACCGTCAAACTAACTACCTGAAAAGGCCTGTCTTCATTCCAGCCTGGGCGTGTCCAGACCACCTGAGTATCTTCTTACCGCCACATCAACACGGAAGAATCTCTACCTTTTGTTCTCACTTCCGTTCACTGGCTTCTTCTCCCACTTTCTAAATTATTTTGGCCGTTTCTTCCTGCCTTAATACAACTGACTCGATTATATACAGGGATGATAGATTTTGAAGACTAACATTTACATCTAACACCTTTACATACTAAATAACCTGTACATGGACTGTACATCTTAAAAACAGATAAAAATGATACTTTAAAAAAATAAAAATATGATGCCATCTGTACTGTTTCCAGAATGTGTCATAGTGTTAGTGACCATGATCCTATTCGCGCTCTTGAAACTACATTACCGACGACATCACTTTGGTTGTAAGGATCAAGATTAACCATTAGGCTTTACGATTTTCTGTATGGGGTGCTTCGTTACAAGACAACAATTGGTTTAGATGGTTTCGCCTGTGAAGCAGAGTACTGAATATCGTAGGCCAAGACAGGAAGTAAGCATAGGTATAACGTTTTACAACTCTGAGTACTCCTTCACCTGATGTGCTTTTCTGTTTTCCTGTTCCTGGATCCCATTCTCATTTATAATCGTGGGAACGGAGCCAAACTGGGAAGAACTGTTGGGCCAGTTTTATTCACCAGAAGAAACCCTTAACGGCCAGGTGGGTAAGAACTGTCATCCATAAATCTTACAAAGCGTGGTGATTCAGTGTGGCAGGAGCAGAGGCAGCTGTCACCTAACGTACCGCCGCGTCACTCAGCGTCCAATCCGGGTAAATAAACTCAAGCTTATCGCCCAAAGAACTCTAGCTGGGCGCCCTGAACCCTCTGGCTACGTGGATCGAGCCGACACAGAACACTGCAGTCAGGAGGTAAAACACTGTAGGTTCCGTGAAATACTAGGACACTACATCACGTCAGGATGGTGATGGTGATGGTGAGGAGGAAGTGCGTGCGACCGTTGTGGCCGGCGCTATGGTCAGCCACCCCGCCACGGCTCTAAGCTCTATTGGTACTGTAAAGCTCTTAGCCCAACACAGCGTACCACGTTTCTCATGAACGCCGGTAATTACACGTTCATTATCAGGAAGCCTTACCACACGAGCCATAAAACTAACAGTAACTGTTTTCATTACCTTGGCTTCCAGTTTCACCACTTTTTTCTGTTTGGCATTAATTTTTCTGTGGATTTAACTCCATGTACATTACGTTTTATTCTGGCTGCCCCCAAATTATGTAATTCAGCTCAGGAGTGATGAATGGGCCTTAAAGGAAAACTTCTTAATTTTTTCCACAAAAATGGCATATTAATGGAACTATAATTTAAACTACTTGTATTTAAGAATATTGTTTAGATTTAGTTCAGCCAAGGAATTCAAGGACAGTGGTCAGAATTTCCTCACACGTATGCTCTTCCTATTTACTTTCTCACAAGCACCCCAACATAGCCTTGAGGACAAATGGGTCAAGCACGAAGCCTCTTAGTGCTGGTGCTTGGAAGGTTAGGTTTCAGGGTAAACTTTAATGCGGCCAAAGGTGAAGAAACTTGTGAATCCGTCCTTAGTGTAGTTAGAAAAGGGATTTAACTTCGTAAAAAATGGACAGTGACAGCAGTAGCCAAACAAATATTACTTAACTTGGAGTGTAGGGGCCCTAGTCTAGGCTACCGTAATCCAGAATAACTGATGGAAGAAATGACCGACCTACACCACTGGAAAAGTCTTGCCTTTTACTTAAATAGTCGCCACCATTAAAGGAACCGAACTGTTGCGTGGAAGGCTGAATCACTCCCACTCTGGTACTACACTACTGAACCACCAGGCGCCCAAATATATAAAGATAAAATTATTGTACGTACACCAACTTAAAAAAATATATAAAGTACATCCGATGAAGTTAGCTTTTAAATTCTATAACTACATCTTCCAATCATCATCGTCATCGTCTTTATTCTCGCCGTTTTTTCTAGGAATCTCAAAAAAGGGTGAGTAATTCAGGAACAGTAACAGGAAAACACGTAAGGAACAGTAACAGGAAAACACGTAAGTAGAGCATCAGAGTGAACGTAAGTATGAACGTGTAGGGTTGGGGAAAGATTAGGTAAGGCATGCAGGGTAGGATAATGTAGGATAGGGTAAGGTAGGGTAGGGTAGGATAATGCTGGATAGGATAGGATAGGATAGGGTAGGGTAGGGTAGGGTAGGGTAGGGTAGGGTATGATAAGGTATGGTAGGGTAGGGTAGGTTAAGGTAGGGAAAGGTAAGGTAGGGTAAAGTACAGTAAGGCAAAATATGGAAAGGTAAGGTAAAGTAAGGTAGGATAGGGTCGGGTCTAGGGTGATTTAATGAAAAGTAGAGTAGGGCAAGGCGCAAAGGGTAAGGTGAATTAGGGTAGGGTGATAGAGTGGTAAGCGGGGTAGGGCAGGGTGGAGAAGCGTGAAGGTGGTGTGAGGGTCGAGCAAGGAGAGGTGGAAGGGCAGAGTAGTGAAAGGCAGGGCATTGGAAGTGGAGCGAGGATGTGAGATAAGGCAAGATTTTATTCATTACTGTTATTACTATTATTATTATTATTATTATTATTATTATTATTATTGCCATTATCATTATTTCAGACAGAGTATTACACTATACAGAAAATAATTTTATGTTTTTGGTTTATTATTTCCGACAAGAAAGAAAATGTACGCCTTTTCCCTATACGTAAACACTATACAATTAGTTAACTTCTTCCGGTAAATGCCTTCTCGTTTTATTATTCATGGCACCAGACGGTTTAATTCAACTTAGGACAGGCAACTCTTTGGAAAGAGGTCTGCAGCATTTCTATAAACCTTCGATTCAATTACATTTTTTCATTTATATTCACACCAGGTGATTCTATTCAGCTTTAAGGAGAGCCCACGGAATGCTGGAGGCTCCGTGGACGAGAGGAATATCAACAGGAAAAGACAATAACGATCCCTCACCACAAAGCCGAAACTGCTTTACTTAACAACGGACCTGTCATTCCCAAACAGAATAATGACCACAGCTAACAGCAACAGCAGCAGCAGCGCGCGCCACTTTCCGTCAGCGCCAGTGACGTAACAGTGAAAATAACGGCACTCACTGGCTGGCAGCTGAGGTGTGTGTGTGTGTGTGTGTGTGTGTGTGTGTGTGTGTGTGTGTGTGTGTGTGTGTGTGTGTGTTATCAGGTTCCGTAAGGGCAGAACAGCTGTCGGAGTTCTCATCCGTGATACTGGATGACTGACAAGCCAGCTCTAAAAAGAAGGAATTGCGATCTGATCATTTTTTACACAGAAACTTCGAAGACACACACACACACACACACACACACACACACATACATGTATACACGAATATTAATATTCAGCTGTAGGAGGAACTCTACCTGAAAAGGAGTTAACCCCTTGTGTTGTGTTCTAGTTTTTTTGTTTTTTTTTTGGCTTCTGCCAACTGAGAAGAAAGCACTTAGAATAACTGGGGTAAGAGATGTTATTTCTATGGGATTAAAGGCAAACTACAAGGAAAATCGAATGGACTCCTTTACGATACACGAGAAATAATCAGAGATTAAAGACTATATCATTAGACATGCTAGTTATATATATTTCTATGATGTCTTTTACTTTGTCTCTAGATCCTTTCTCTCCTCATCTCTTGAGGAGGAATTAAGAGCAGGATGATGATAATGAAGAGGACCCGCTTAGAATCAGATGTACGAGTGGAGAGGAAGAAGAGTGTGATTATGTTCAGATAATTTAAGACAATGGCGTTTTTCCCGAGTTAAATTAAATAACGCTGCATTAGCAATAATAAGAAAAAAATATCACAACAGCGAAAGAGTAAGATATTGCCGTTACACCTGTAGCCAGTGAGGTCCTTTAGCAGCGTCAAATCATCCAAAGAGCCAGAATAAACCATAAATGCCGCCATCGCACTAAAGGGGTTAAGGTGTAGGCAAGGTGGTGTGTAAAGTATGCCGGGAGGACGCTTGAAGGCCGCCCTAACGGTACATTATACACTGGCGCAGCTGACCCACATGGATTTCTAGCCACACCACTACATTTCCATTCAAAAACGCGTCGCTCCCTTAACTTTAGACCGTCTGCGAAACGGAATGAACATTTCTGAAGGACTATACGGTTCGTCCTTCAATGGTGGCATTTTTTTTTTTCTTTTTTTTTAACCATTTGATCGCTCGTTAAAAATATGACGACATTTAGGAACACTGAGGTGATGTTCTTTACGTCGGTCGTCGATACTGTACTTGTATATTTGTTTTCTATTAAACTACCCACCAGCCATTTCAGCCCAAGGACGTTGTTGCTTTTAAAATCTACGTGCCACATCCAGACGCTTCTAGTTAATTTAAAGAGAGACTTTTCGAACTGGTTGACTTAGACATAGCTTAGCCCACTAAAAGTCCTTCGAAAACTAAATAAAATCGTGTGGTGATGGGCTGACTAAAATAAAAAAAAGGCGCCATCATTGTGAAGAAGTTAGTAGTACAGTGAAGTATTGAAGTCCGTTTTCCTCTCTTGCCTCAGTAATGGCTGAATTCATTACGCTTGAATATGTGTAGTAAACTGAGGTGCATTTTATACAATATGCAGGTTTGTCCTCTACATCTTAATCAAGCACATATGAATTCAGCACTGAGGAAGAGGGGGGCAGCCGAACAAACTTTAGTATTTGACTGTACAACACCGCCTCGTGACAGAGCTCACTTCGTTGGTGAAGGCTCATGCACGATAATTAGTGTGTTTTGTGTGTAGTTATAAGGATGCAGTTTCACTTCCTGAAGAAGGTATCTGTAAGTTAATATACTTATTAAACATAATCTCATTTAAATCTCACTTTCTCCTGACAACTCTCTAAGCGGAAGGCTTAACATGAATCTGCATAAAGTTAAACACCTCCGTCGCTTTCTCGGCCAGCAACAGGTAGGTTAAGCTAAGTGTGTCCGGTAAAGAACTCTTCCAAGATGATAATAATGTTATTTTTACAGAGTAGTATGGATTACATCAAAACATAACAACTGCACAAAGTAAGTGGGGGAACAGAATGCCAGCAACGAAACGATAAAAAAAAAATAAAATAAAATAACGGGACATCTAATTTCCTTTTCATTTTCATATTCAGCGTTACATACTGACACAATAAGCAAAACTCAGTGGCAGTTCGATGAAGCCTCCATCTAACATAACATTAAGCCCAACACACAGCTAAATCAATATTACCGACGTAGCATCTCATATTAGCGATTTATTTTGTGTATTAGAGCTTGATATTCTCTAGTGCATGTGCTTAATATTAGCAAGATCTGAATCAGTAACATACTAGAGGGCTTTTACTCTCTCACTGTCGGGACAACTCCAGTATCTGAATCAACACTAGACGATTTTATTCAGCCGAGAGTAAGTACAGGAGAAGAAGAGCAACATTACTGTCTCCATTAAACATATCATGATCTGACAACTATAATATTCTTTTCTAGTTTAAGCCAGACGATTACATTCAGCTGGGAGTGAGTCATAGGAACCTCAGAGTGCAAAGGAGTAAGATGCAGAATGAATCGCCGAGGAAAACGAGTTAAGAAATATTCTCAGTCGAAGGAAAGAGAATCCAGGAACAGAATATTCGCTCCAGCATATTACAAGGGTCGCATCACATGGCCAAAAAACACACGGTAAGCTCCTTGGTGACTCTGAGGCTTCACACACACACACACACACACACACACACACAGAGCACAAAAAAAAAAAAAAACACCGCAACCTACCCTACCATGTGGGTTCAAGGGAGGGTATGTGTTAATGCTTGTTTCCTTAGGTCTGTTTTTCGTAAGGCTCACTGATATATTACCTACCCATACGCACCTGGAAGAACGACATAAAGGAAGAATTAAGGTAAAAATGTGAAAAACACTAGGTCACTTTAGAGTTTAGGCAGATTATTTTACTTAGTCGGGAGAAGCCTGGATAGCTTTGTGTAACTGTGGGATCAAAAATGGAAAAGATATAATAGAAGTACCCTTTTGTAGGTCATATGATCGGGGGACAGGGCGACTTGGAGGCGATTTGTTTGTGGCCACCCCAAACGGGATTGAGGCGTCTGGCAATAGATAGATAGATAGATGATCGCTAAAGTATCTTATTTTTTGTCCAGTACCAGAGGGTTTCATTCAGCTGAGAGAGAACCCAGCATGCTAGGTATATATAAGCTTTTACGACAATATAAGCTAATTAAAACTCCCTCATGCAAAGCAATGAGCCACTCCGACTTTGACCTTGGCCAGTGACCTTGACTGTGGACAGATGTGCACCAAAATCGAAGCAATTCATTCTATACCCATGTGCTAATTATAATTCATATTGGATCAGGCATTCATGAAATATTTTGTTAACATATAGACATCACAGATACAAACTCAGTCACAAGTGCCAGGCCTAATTCGGCGTCGTTATTAAAAAATCAGTGTATCAATGTTTCCAATTACCTACACTGTCACTCGTCAGCACCAACACGCTGACCAGCAGAAAATAAACAGCGTAACGGAGACACTGCCTTCCCGCTAAAGCCTTTAAGCGGACTAACGGAAGCCAATGCAGCATAATAGAGCCAATATAGTTCTGAGGTGGCAAGGTGGACCACAAAGCTGTTTTCCTCGTATTCAATTTCATCCTTGAGGCCACAAAAACTTGCAATCATCAAACGGTGGTCTTGTAATGGTCTTAATTGAAAAAAACGTGACACATCTAAAGCAGTGATTCCCAAGAAGATGCTGGGGTGGAAGGGTGTTAAGAGTGTGTTGGAGGGTCGGTTGAGGGTTAGTGGGGTGGGTTGAAGGGTGAGCTGGGGGTTGTTGGGGTGAGATGGAGGATGGGTTGGGGAGGGTTGGCGTGTGGGCTGGGGGAGCTGGTTGGCTGGAGGTGGTCAGGTGTAGAAGGGGGGGAGGGGAGGAGCATTAAGAGTGGTGGGGTGTTGAGTGGGTTGAGGTGGTGTGGTGTTGAGAGGGTGGAGTATTTAAGTAGGCTGGATGGCAGAGGTAACGAATTCTGCCCTCAGGATATATTCTGAAAATTCAGGTTTTTGCATGAGGTGGAAACAAGATTTCGAAGACATGTATGATGTGTGAAAGATTGTGATCCTTATCTCAAAGCATGCTGTTTAACTGTTCAGTAACTTTTTGTTGTTAATCTTTCTTTGTTTCTATATTCTACATTACCTAAGTTTTCAGGTAGAAATTAGGATTTGGATGATGGTGGTGATGATGATGATGATGATGATGCAGGTAGAAGACAAGAACAAACTAACTGTCTATTATCCCAGTCTGTCTTAACACAAGTACAACGCTTTACTGAGTTCATCTTTTTCAGTACGGTATATGGCACATCTTTTTCAGTACGGTATATGGAAACATATACATTTCAAAATAAGGTTTGCTTTTTGATAGAGCCAACCATTCACTCTCAAAATGGCTGTTATTACACTTTCGTAACAATTGTGTGACCCTGTTACTTTGCTTACTAAAGTGAAATGTTATGTGTGTGTTTGTAGGCTAGAAAGGCTTGCTGAGGCTTCCTAGAAAGTAGCGCATGGCCAGAAAAATGATAAAATTCTATCCACATACAGGAATTGTCTTTTCCGTGATGATTTAACAGCTGTGATCCGATTTTGACACTCTTCAGGTCTGCGAGTATTGTGCTTCTACTCGGGGAAATCACGAGGCTGCGAATCAAAACTCGTTAGCTTGAACACAGTTGGATACCTCCGCTTACCATCATGTTCAGGTAACTGGAGGGAACCGACTTCAGTAATATTCTAGAACGGTAACACACACACACACACACACACACACACACACACACACACACACACACACACACACACACACACACACACACACATTTCCCCATTCCCTCCTCCAGGTGTATAGGAGTACACAGGGTTAATCAAGTTGTAAACCCCGCAGAACTGACCACAAGGCAAATCCACATCGAGAGACCAGCTGTTCCATCGTCTCGCCCCAGTACCCTACGACCAACCAGTGTGGGTCTCAATTTTAGGTTTGGAGCCATACTTGATCTTTGCCAAACTCTCTGTTACAATTTAAGTGATGCTGTTGCCGAGATACAGTATTGCTGAGACATAATACTGTTACAGAAGCTGGGTTACACAGACAATATAATTATCAGATGACATGGTGAAAGAATGGGACAAATGCATGCCACAGACGTCGCCAATATGGTTTTTAGCATACCTTACACATTTAACCCCCTCATTATTCAATTTATGTTATCTGCTTGTCATTAGCAGAGTCACTTCAGTACAAGACAATACCACACCCCCACCACACACAAACACGCTTCACAGTACCACTCACACTACCACACTTCCCGTCTCCTTTTACACAGAGGATTACTGACCATCTCTATATCAGATGATTAGATAACACTATACTCCGTTTTTTTTTTTTTTTTACTGAGGCGAAGATGCACTTGACAGGTTGATGATGATTGGCTGAATGCAACATGTCCAATAAATATTTACTAACCCGAATTTCCTTCTCAGATATTTGCTGTCAGTTAATAATGCTAGATTATGAAGTAATGTTGCATTCAGCAATAATCACCAATCTTTCAAGTGCATCTTCCATTCGATTAAAAAAAAAAAATAACTGAGTATAGTTGAGTACCCTGAGAAAATGAAATAAAGTGGGAAATGGAGTTGGAATAAAAAAAAAAAAAAATACTGATAGAGATAGTATTAATATCGTCATCGTTCCTCATCTCTCACACCCGCCGGTAAAATAATAATGAAAATGAGAAAGTATTTTCGGTAATGACAGGGACCTAATTACAGACGGAATCAGTAAATATATGGTCCTTTTCACTGGATATTCTAATTATGATTTCTCCTACTTTTGCATTTTTCTTTTTAATAGTGCGATGATGATGATGATGATGATGATGAAGTAAAGGAGCCGAATACTAAGATTAGGCGGTCCACTTCTGCACACGCATTAAGGCATCAGCAAAGTTAAAACAAGATTTTCTCACTAGCGAAATTTAATGTAGGCTTTTGACAACCATTTTCGCGAGATTTGCTGTAGCGCAACTAACTAGGAGAGCCAAACAAAGTGTATAATCTGACAAGCTTGTATTTGTGGTTTTGATCTCACCATGTTCACAGCTCTTCCATATGGCCCCACCGACACGTCATAAAAGCATCCACACAAATAACATAATACCGGATCTGAATGTGAAACTCCTAGCGTCACACATGAGAGATAGTGGATAGCAGTGCCCAGGTGACAGGTGACGCATGAAGGCTGCTGTAAATCAGATCCTCCCTCGTTGTATCGTTGGTGGACTACTAGATCTGTTAAATGGGTTTCCTGTCTTATGCCCATTAATGTAAGTAATAAATAAAAAACTCACAACTGCAAAACAGATCATGGGTAATGATGCCAAAGTACTAGGCTACGTGTGAGGGTGGCTGAGGACCGTCGTACGTGGATCACTGGAGAAGTGATTAAAAATGTAGGCTATGTCCAGAGTCTGATGCAACAAAAAAAAAAGCTATAAGAAAACCTCGCAACCTTCTCTGCAATTACTATAATTTGCAACCCAGGACCTGGACCTGGAACCTAAATGACAGTACACAAGAGTCCATAACAGTCTGCTGATCACATATATGTCCAGAATTCGAAGAACGTAGACGTAGTATGTAATTTGATATATTTTCTCTAATTTGAATGTGACTTTTTATCTATAATTTACAGAAAGTAGATCAAGTTCTTTTTCTCTGCCCAGTGCGTACAAGCAAGAGATACAGTTATAGAAGGACATCTGAAAATATGAAGGACACACGAAATGTTGGGTGTTTGACGAGTCACTGTGGGGTGAAGGACTTCACCACGCTTCACACACCTCACACTGCCACACACCACACTTAACACTACCATACTTCACATACACGGTAACCACACTTCACACATTCCTCATACTGCAACATCACAATGCCACACCTCACACAGCCATAATATGCCTCACAAGCACCTCACATTGCCACACCTCACACTGCCAAAATTTAAACAACCACACACTCCCATACTTCTCACTGCTGCATCTCACACTTGGAAATATTTAATAATGACGAAATGGAAGCGATCGATGATTCCACGTTTCCGCATATCTCCATGTTCAGCCTAGAGTTAAAGTTTGTAATTTCCCGAGCTTTTCATGCCAACTAAAATTAAGGCTCCGGGGCACATTAGTAATTTACAGCATATAATTTACGTTCGTGAAGAAATTAACTTGAGGAACACATCGCTTTTTCTACGTGTTTAGTTTACGAACAAGAAGAAGTGCACTGTAATAGCAAATTGCTTTTTTCTAAGTGAACAGTAATTATGAGATAGCATCAGTTCAGCAACTCCGTGTACAACTGTTTTAGCCTTCCTCTTCACACACACACACACACACACAGGATACTCACCAGGATCCTCAGTGTAGTAGGACCTCGTGTCAGACTCCCCCAGGCCTTCATCGGGGAACTCTGAGGACACGTAGTCGTTGGTGGCGTCCTCAAAGCCGTCCTCCTCCTCCTCGCTCCCGTAGTCTGGTGAAGAAAAAGAAAATATGGAGTTAGGAAAGCTTATCTTCCACTTTTTATATCGTATGTAACTTTGTCACTGTTTTTTTTTTTTTTTTTTTCTGTGTGGTGAAAAGAAGACACAAAGTTGGTGAGGCTGATCTTACAAGGACTTCCTTTTTTTCCTCCCATACCTCTTTGTCGATATGGAACCTGAGGGTGAGGAACATAAGATTTTGTGAAGATGATTTCAAGAGGAAGGTCCTTATAGTGAATGGTCTACAAAATAAACTTTCATATGTATTTGTCAATCATTTTTCCTCTTAGGCGAGGACGCTAAGATAAACTATGCTTATAAGAGAGTTCGTTGGTGTGGATGCCTACCATTCTTACCACGCACACATCGCTGTCTGCTGAAAATGATAAGATAATAGAGAGTTTCTTGCAAAACAAACATCTCCCTCATGGATGCTCTTATCATTCTTATCTCACACAGATCTTTCTATAAGTGCATGCGTATCTCCTACACATCTTTATCAGTACTATATTCAGTGCGCAAAAATCACTCTGTGAAATTATGAATTGTATGTAGTCTGCTTATGTGTATCATCATGAATGTTTCAAACGAAATGACGATCCTTGGAATCATTCAGTCAAATAAAAAAAACTTAATCACTCTATCGTAATAAAAAACAACGACCATGTTTTGATCTCGATTCTCTTAATATTCGTCAATGCATATGAAATATGCAAGTTTATAGACTAACCAAAGCTTTTATATCGCTATTTCATTTAGTCCGGTAAGTCACCCATTCTCCACGACGGCAGTATCTGTTTTATGCTTGTCAATCCGAAACTAAAGGCTCTGGCAGTTTAGGAAGAGCCTCTCATTGCTGAAAGGTTAGAAAATACCCATTAACTCTCAGTAAGACGATGGCATTTCTCACTGATTCATGCCATACACATACTATAGGCAATTTTATAACAGCTTAACACTTTTCGCTGTGTAAGGGTTAATTTTGTGTAGTTCTACTAAATAACGTAGCTAGATCCGTAAAATCAAGGCATAACTACATCTATGAATAATTTTGTACAGTATCTGGCACTCGCTGCGGCTTGTGTTTTGTTCTCTAATTGCTGCTCATTATCTCTGACGTCAGTGGGAGTTTGTGTGTGTGTGTGTGTGTGTGTGTGTGTGGCAGCTGTTCTTAATTTTGATGACGTCTATAGTTATTATTTCTCTCTCTCTCTCTCTCTCTCTCTGTTACAGCAAGGCGGACGTCCCCCACACCGTTCCCTACCGACAAACAGTGAACCAGGAAGCAGACAATTAACTACGTCCATACCACTGTGTCAATTCACCTTCCGCTCCTCCAGTCTAGCGGGGGAAGTATTTGTAATAGATCTGAACCCACATTTTACGATAAACTAGTCTCCTAATCAGTTAACTCAAATAGTTCAAGGACGTCCTTTATGTTTTATTACTGCAGTCTCCTCGTTATCATATTCAGCTTTGTGTTGACTTTCCGAACTATAGGAGTTAGGTATTTATCTCTTTTATTAATTCCTCTTCTACTTGGGAGCTGTTCAAAAAAAAAAAAAAAGTATGATGGTAGCAAGAATAAACTACATGAAGGCGTTAATGTATATAAAGGATTAAAAGTTTTTATGATACTTCTTCCTCTGAATCTCTCCAATGTGAACTCACCTGTCTTGCTCTTTGTTAGCTGCATCGTGGTGGTCGTTAGGAACTGTTAGTGGGATTAGTCAATACGTTCTTGTTAAGGGAAGATTGTTCCTTGCGTGTGTATTAATTAGTTGTTAGGTGGTGTCAGTGGTATCAGTTCAGAGGTGTGTCGTTTTTCCATAACACTGAAAATTTCATTAGATGTTAGTTGTCGTAAGTTAAAGGAAGAATTATGCCCTCAGCGTAATTACAGTATTACAGGCTATTTCTTTTGTCACACGGATCACACGCAAATATCTCCTTTTAAACAAACAAGAAAAAGACCATCAAAAATTTCTCGCGGGCAAGTTCTCAGGCAACCACAGTCTGCTTTATTTAATATTGCTCATTTAATAAACAATTATGTTCTCGGTATGAGCAAAGAATAATTTTTCCACATCTGGTGCACTGCAGGGACTCGATGTTTTCTTTAAAACTCAAAATCACACTTTATATCCCACCAAGTCCTCAGCCACCCACAGTAGGCAATGCTTTAATTCATGTAGGTCAGCGGCTGATTACGGCTTCTTTGTAAAGTTAGGTTTCCTCGTCCCTATCATCGCAAAGTTTTATCTCGTCTTCTTTCCTTACAGAAGTGCGATCCCACAAATCAGATTTTTACACCGGCAAATCGTCACTTCAACCACGCAGCGCTCCACATATCCCACTGGCCCGAGAGTCCAGCGCGTGACTGACAACAGAGCCTCACACCTTCTGAAGCCCCACAATACGCTCTTTCCACCTCCCCACGCTTGGCACTTCACAATGTTACGTCCATTGTTTCGTCGGTGAGGGTGTGAGGACGAGGTGAGGGGGACAGCGATGATGTGACGGGCACCAAGGAGGACTGGCAGAGACTAAGGACCGCAGAGCCACTACCACCGGGTCGAATGGTTTGCAGGAAGGGAAATGTAGGTTACCACCCATATGGCGCGGCCCGTCATTGTCAGACCGTCCTCTCCCCCTCCCCCATTCTTGTCTCTCTCTCCCTGCCCCCCTTCCCGTCCATCCCTCACACACACACACACACACACACACAAACCGACGCCATTCTAGCTTCTGGTCCGGGTATAATAAAATGTCACGGTCATCCAGCATTAGTGATTTCAAAAGTTACTCCGCACAAAAGTCACGGTGAACATAAAATTTCGATCACAGGTTTATGTAAAAACAAATAATGAAATCAAAGCCTACCAAACCATATGTATCTTCATGTATTAAATATTTGAAAGAGAAATAGTACAACTCACTAAAATTTCCAGCTGGTGTCATAGTGGGCGTAAGAGTTGGTTTGGCTGCGTAATTATTAACGATGAGACATTTCCCTGGACACAAAATGCTAATGATACCATTGTCAACCTTCAACTCACCCCCACTCCTCCTCTTACCTCCCCCCTCCTCTCTCGTTGACACACACACACACACACACACACACACACACACACACACACACACACACTACCTTTCGTCTATCATAATACTTTCGTCTTTTCCTGTATGCCTGTTCGTGTGTGTACCTGATTTTGAACATTACAAACCCAGCTCTTGAATCAAACCTAATTTGCGATTGGACCTTGTTAAGAGGAAGTGCTGTGTATGTGAATTTTGGAGGAAATGCAAGACGACAGTTTTTTTAATGTCAAAAAAGGACAAGAACGAAAAACCACCTAACCAAGCTTTTCAAATTATAACCCACTTATTCTATGTCAAAGAGATGTAGCATTAGCCCCTGTAGCTCGAATGTCATATTTTCTCTGCTCATGGTATGTCGTGATTTTTGTCAACATGGAATAGACTTTTCAAGCAAGAGGGGTTAAATATAGCTTCCATTAACCTCTCAAGTATGACAGACCACTGAGGGTGAATAGAATCGCCTGGAAATTGCAATGACAAAATATTAAATCTCTCGCCAGAACGGGATAAAAGCCGATAAAAAGAGCAAAACAGACATCGTACTAGGCACCAGTAAGAGCATTTGCTGCGAAATACAAGATCAGACATTACCACTGGCCAAAAATCCTAAAACCATGAGCATCAGGGTCCGAGACTGCCACAAACCATGGCATAGGCTCCAGCTCCCCCAATAGAGAAGTTCCTCAAGTGTTGATAATGAGGTAGTGTTTCCTTCCGTTCAGACAGCGGGACTTGGAAAGTGTCTGTGCAGTACGAGGGCAAGATGTATGAGGTTTGTGTGTGCTTGATGTGTGGAATTGAGAAGAGTATACGAAGCATAAAGGTATGAAGTATGACTAAGGTGTGTGTGTGTGTGTGTGTGTGTGTGTGTGTGTGTGTGTGTGTGTGTGTGTGTGTGTGTGTGTGTGTGTGTGTGTGTGTGGCCAAGTACTTAACGTAATGCAAACATATCTAGACATATTTCTAGATATCATTTCCCACTGATGGCTTTGGTAACGCACCTCCAGGAATTTCTGACATTACTCACTGACAACCCCTCCGTCCATGACACACCACCCCTCCTCATAAGCTCTCCAACCTCGTCCTTACACCTTGTTCCTTGTCTGCACCTTCTTCCAACCGCACCGTCTTCATACGCTTTCTTACCTACCCTTTCTTAAGTATTCGTCTATCACAAACCACTCCACATCCTTCTATAACATTGCCACTTAATTAAACAAGACAGTAAGGGAAAAGTACACTGCCAATTTATCCAGTAAGAATCTTGGGGTAAAAGGTTAGCATCTGCCATTATGTTTCTTTAGGTCTCTGGGTGCCTTCTCTGTCATCTGGTCACTTGTTCTAGTTCCCGTCAGACTAGAAACATATGACTGGGTTAAAATATGGGCCTTCAGAAGTCGGTGTTGGATTACTGAACATTTGGGCAGAAGGCCTTTCAAGAAACACTTGCTTGTCATTGAGTTTTGTGGGTTGAAAGTGCTTAGGCTTCGCTTTTAATGAGAGAGAGAGAGAGAGAGAGAGAGAGAGAGAGAGAGAGAGAGAGAGAGAGAGAGAGAGAGAGAATATGGAAGCAAGGTATGGATGGAAGGAAATGTGGAAAAGTCAAGCGTAGAATGCAACAAGAGAGGCAGGGCAAGAGTTGAGTGTGAACCGGATAATGATGAGTGGAATACGACAGAGAAATGTAAAGAGATGAGACAATTGCAGAGAGAACTGTGTGGAGGAAACTGAATGTGGAAGAGAGAGACGTGGACTGTGGAAGAGAAAGGTGTGAGAGAAGGTAAAGTAGGACAGGTGTGAAAGAGATGTGGAATGAAGGGAGCTTATTAGAAACTGTGGAGTGGAGAAAGCAGGCTACCGGGATTACAGGCAACAGCGGAGGAAGTGAAGAGTTAGGAGAGAGAGAGGTGAATAGGAAGAGGAAGTGCAATGAAAGATGTGGATGGAGCACCGTAGTATATGGCACAGAGAGAAAGGAAAGTGAGAACTGATAAAATGTATTAATATGGCGAGGAAAATAAGAGAAGGGAATAAAAAAAAAAAAGAAGGACTGAGAGAGAGAGAGAGAGAGAGAGAGAGAGAGAGAGAGAGAGAGAGAGAGAGAGAGAGAGAGAGAGAGAGAGAGAGAGAGAGAGAGAGAGAGAGAGAGAGAGAAATGAGAGGCAAGAGGAGGTGGGGCTAGCAAAACACAGCAACACAGCACTCCACCTCTCCCACGCCACTCCCACACCCGCTTGGCCCCAGTGTCAAGGCCACTCCATGATAAGGTCAATGATTTCCGCGATGAGTTCTGGGAGCGATGGTGGGGGAAGGAGATGGGGGAGGGGGGTTGTCGAGAGGGGGGGTGGAAGGAAGGGGGAAAGTTGGGGTGTGCAAGGAGCGAGGGATGGGAATGAGGGGAGATGAGAGAGGCTACATCCTGTCTGTTTTCCAAAGCATGGTTGGGTTTTGTTTTCTTTGTTATATTGTATTGTTCTACTTACACAGGCTTAGTTTTTGACTGTTTCTAACTCTTCTAGTCACAGAGGTATCCTAACATGAAGAAATTAGTCCGGTGGCAGCTACAAAGAATTAGTTTACCAGCAATCAATAGTAAAATTGATAGATGGCAGCGAGAGGTAAAGAGAAAAAGATCATCGATTTAAGGGTGTATTTATTATGAAAGCTGCGATAAAGAAACCTCACTTTCACGATACTGGCATGGCGCAGTACGTTAACCGTTATTACAAAATGCCCTTTGTTGAACTTCACTTCCTTTGCTTTGGTGATCACTTCTTTTCGTTATACTGCATTGTAATACTCTCAGGGCCACGGTATATTTATTTCTTCGGTTTACAAGAAAAGACACTTGTATATTTACAGCGTTGTATGAGCCTTAGGATCAAATGTGTATTCCTTAACTCTTCAGCCCCTGAAAACCATCATTGTTCCATTCTTCCAATTTCGTGTTGATTATTTAACTCAGACATTTCCTAGTGGAAGAATTAGGTACCACTTTCATTAACGCCTTCAGCACAAGGGTGTTCTAATCGAAATCTGATTATCTGGTATTTGCAAGAGTAAACATCGAAAAAGTATCCTTGTAATAATAAGGTTATCCAACTTCTCACTGTGGGACTGCATTCACAGTTTTCTCTTATGGTGTACTGTCATATTATCAACATCATTAGGTTCAAATACTCTGTAACAAATGTAACTCATTGTGCGAGTGAATTCACACTTTTTCTAATATGGTGTATTGTTATATCATCAGTATTACTGAATCAAAAACTATTCATCTAATCTAGCTCTCACTGTAGGCGTGCATTCATATTTTTAATTCTTATGGTGAACGGTCATAGTATCAAGATTATCATAATTAATTACTCTCTTCCTAATCTAACTTATTACGAGATGTATTCATATTCATTTTTTCCCCCCTATGATGTATTTTCATTTTTTCCCAGATCACAAAACTGATTCATTCCCCCAGGCACTAAGACAGCGTGTAGTAATTTTAAAGGTGTTCTTGAGTCGTGTGTGATATATTGGGGTGTTGCTCTCAGTATCTCGTGTTACGTGTCAAGGAAACATGATACAGTATTGTGTGTTTTTGTGTTATTTTAAGAGAAACTCGGACACAGATGAGAAAGATATTTTTCTGCCAATCCGGTTTGTTTTTATAGTGGGAAAACGACGATGATGGTAATAAAACGAGAGGTATTGTATTCTTGTCATGTAATAGATTCTTACGGGTCTTAAGTTGCATTAGACGTTGAACTAAATGTACTGCCTTTAAAACAATTTACTAAGCTGCTTCATAAAGATAAATTGCTACGTAGTGCTCGCTGGAAGCAAAGTTTGTTTTTCATTTCTCCAGGATGATGTCGCACTTTCTAATATATTCAGGCGACGCCGAAACGAAATTATTTAGATCTGAGCTGAGGCGATTAGAAAAAAATTCCCTCTCAACTATTTCACCGATTTTTTCACACAATAGGTCCGCAAAAGGAAACATTATGGCAGTCAAAGGAAAACCTCCATCAACAGAAGCGTAACCTCGATGACATCCATGGTTTAGCTTTGCACGTACAGGAGAAAGTTCCCGTCTTTAAACCGGTGTTCACCCTCGTGGTAAGTGAGGCAGGTGAACACGAGCAGCTTCACGCCCGGGTGCTGATGCGGAGTGGCTCCAGCAAGGTTACCTTTCCCAATCTGTTGCGTCACACACACCTCAGGCACTGACCGCTTGTCGGGTGTGACTCAAAATACCAGCACACACACACGCAAGCACATATATATAAACACTTATCTAGGAACACACACACCAACCTCCATTAACGCTGTGTCACCCCACGTCTTGCTCACTACATTATTCGTTTATGTCACACAGTTTCAGTGTTGTGGTCGGCCCAGCGGCTGCAACACGCAGTCTCATGCCAATCTAACCTGTCTCTTTTGGTCTCCATCACATCTTGTTCACTCGCTCTCCTATTGTTTTGTTCACACACTCACTCTCTCACTCCTTTGCTCACACTTTCATTTTCACACTGATTTTCTCCCACACTCACTATTTCACCCCTTTGCTCAGCCGTTCAGCATCTTATCTTTCCCAGTCACTGATTTCCTCACGTACTCATTCCCCTGCCCATTCACTTTAATGCTCACTTGTTTACTCCCTTGCACACTAACTCAGTCTCTCAACCTCTTTGCCATTCACTCACTTCCTTGCTCACTCACTCTTATTCCTTTGTTCACCCATTTTAACTCCCTTGCTCACACTATCTCACTCCCTTACTTACACGTTCTCTCCCTCTTCTGGTCAATGCACCCAGTTATATACGCATATGTTCATGGCCAGTGCTACATCCATAATAATAGTTTGTACAATAGTTGCAACTCACTCTACAGTTTGACAACATGAGAGAACAGTATTGCATTGTCACTTCATTCAGCAGTGTCTCATTTCTTCCCTTCAGCTGTCATCATCATGTTCATGGTCATAACCACTTTGTTATACGGAAAATTGTGCTGGAGATGGCTGCCATGAATATAATGGCACAGATATAACTGTCTGGCTCCACTGCACGGTTACTCAAATGTTCTGCACCTTCCTTGTACCCCGAAATAAAATAGTGATCTGCTGGGCAATTTCAGTCTGCAGTTCACGTTTCAGATAAGCCTGGAGTTGCAACTAATATTACAACTATGTCAAAGATATTACCGTACACTGGTCATGGTTGCAACTCGTTTCACCTTTAGCAACATCAGCTAACTGCACTCTCTTGCCACTTCATTTACCAGTGTCTCATTTTCTACTCCCTTTGTCATCGTCATCATTATCCTATCCCTATTTCCTGCAGTACTAAATGGCAGGTGATTGGTTGTGTAGCTCATTTTGCCGGGGACTCCATTTGATAGTTCTCGCACTTTTGTTTCCTTCTTCTCATTACATTTCCTGGATCCCTTCCGCCTAGCATTACGCGAAAAGGATGATGATGATGATGATGATGATGATGATGATGAATTTTAATAGGGATTTCTACTATCACTCCATATCTATTTGGTCACATCACGGAGTTGATTTTGAGTGATTCTGGACGGCTACATCCTTTATACCTTTTCGATGTTCCTTCTCGCAGTCCAACTTAATCAGCCGATCAACACTTCTCCCACGCAGCTGTACCCAGTATAGCACTGCTCTTGCTTCACTCACTTGCGCCAGCCCCTTTACTCTGTTTTATATCCCTTAACCTTTTGCGAAGGACACTATCACTTTCGCCTTCCTCTCCCGGAATATTTCACTCTTGACGCACGGATAAGATTGCGGAAAATAATCTACACAGTCCATTTTCATACTACGCTTCCCCCAGTGTTCGGATACGTAGCGTGTTTGTCTAGCACTAACTCCTTCAAATCGAGGACGTAATTTTATTCTTGTTGTATACAGACAATTTTTATTCACATCACGAAAAAGTCCTTGCAGTGATGGGGTTACTGAAGGTATGATTAAACCCCTCCAGTTCGAAAAGTTTCCCCTCAGCTGATAAAAATGTCTTCTAGAAATTAAAGAGAGAGAGAGAGAGAGAGAGAGAGACGTATCAGATTCGAGGGTAAAGATATTTGTTCAGTTCCTTCATGACCTGTAGAACTTGGCTTGAACGTGCATGGTGGACCTGCCCATCCATGACAGGCGTGTGCAAACCGGCCGCTACGATACATATTACCATACTGGTTTTACTTGTCTAAATTTCGTCCTTTTGCAGCTTATTTCACGCAGTTCCGTGGCCAAAAAAAAGAAAAAAAAAAATACTACGGCTCCGCATCTTCTCCATAGCATTTCTTCGTGACTAGCATCATATGTTAGATTTAGTCTGTTGTTATAACTTGGCAATCAGGATGAAGGGATCGCAGCTTTAGGTCAAGGTGCAGTCAAAAGAGTATATCCTGTACGAGGTGAAGGGCACCCCGAGACTATGCTATCATAGTCCGGAACATTACTCTGCCCACGCCCCTGATAACACCACACGGTACACATATTCATCAGCCCCTTCGATCCCACGATGTAGCTGCATGTTTTATTCTTGCTACCTCCTAACGATTTCACTCAACTTAGGAAAGCTATCTCGTCCTGAACGGGTTAATGAAGACTGTATTTAACCCCTTCATTCCGTAAAGTCTCCCAATCTGATGAAAATCGTGTGAATGTATATAACAGTAAAATATATAAAAAAAATGCATCATCGGATTGAATGGGTTAACATACTGCACACCTGTCTACCTACCTCTCACTCTCTCTCTTCTGTGGAGGAACCCGGGGAAAGTACTGTGGCGGTGGTGGTGTGGTGAGGGGGAAACCAGACACGTTATTAGGAAAGCGCAAGGTGAGGCTCGACACTCTCTCCTCACACCAACGTCACCTCGAGGGTAATTGTTTCCTCGTCACTCTTAAACCTCTGACGACGATAGGAAACTTGCCTTCCTGTTCTCCCTCGGCGATTGAATTAAACTGCGAGTTCAACTTTCCCCTCCACTCTTTCACCTCTCACGACACAAATCTTGTCTTCCCTTTATGATCGCTTGAAGATCTATTGCAGCCAAGGGTTCAGTTTTCTTCTACACTCCTAAAACCCTGGCGAAAGAAATCTTGCCTTTCTCTTATCATTTGACGATTAAAATCAGTCTTTAATGGCCTTTCATCGTTTAAACTCAACTGACACTGGCGAAGATAGACGAAATAAACCACAGCTCGTCACGAAAAAAGCAGAACACCAGCTCCTTTACTCCGCAAATTCCGTTCAGATTGGGAGTGTCCTCTTATCGTCTCTACTTGAGTATTCACAAAAATATTAAAACAATATAGAATGTCCACTATTTTCTTCTTGATATTCCTGGTTGACAATATTCAGCTAGACAGAAAGCTTCTAAAAGTGTCTACAAATTTCTTTGCAATACCTCTGGTGATTATTATTCCGTTTTTGTGTGGCCTATCGTCGTGAAAAAAAATAAAATATCCACAAGAGTGATCATGGGAACGTGAAACAATACACAGCTTCAGTTTTTGTCTCACTACCGCCGTCTATTTCATCCACCTCACGCTGTCACAAGTTAACCCTTCTGCAGCAGCGGGTCAAGTAGCGCTGCAGCTGCTGTCACCGAGACACTGGCGGGGTGGGGTGGGGTGGCGGGTGTGGCTGCGGGAACACTAACATAACGAACAAAGGCCATCGCAGGGAGCGCCTGGGGAGGTGCTGGTGCTGGCCTGGGGTCTTATTTATAAAGGATCCGAACCGTCTAATGAGGAGGAACAAGTCTTCCATAACATTCAGCCTTTATCAGAGTTCGCTTTGTTTTTTAGTATTTATTTCAACTCAACATTCACAACGATGTGCAGAGTGTGTGTTACCTGTATGAGTAAAGGAAAAGGTACATACAAGCAATCTTATGGGCAATCAAGCTTAAGAGAGTTTATAAGTACGGTCCTAACTGCTCCTGCTTCCCTCCCTACAGCACCTTACTTGCTTGCCTTCCTTCGTGCGTCCTTGAACTTTTAAACTCAGTGCATTTATTCACTGCACACGTACGCCTCGTTAACACTATGGTGCAGTTTTTCTCATGCTAATCGCTACAATTAGATTAAAAAATGCTTCAAAAAATACATACTTAGCCACCAACAGCACAGGTAGGAGTGGGAGGCTGGGCGAGGCCTCACTTCCTGTGCATGAAACGATGGAGTCCCACCCGCCCCCAGGTGCTCCCGCCCTCAACACACGCCCTCATCCTCAGACCTACGCCCTTACCATCTCACCCTTAAAATACACCCTCACACCTACGCCCTTACCATCTCACCCTTAAAATACACCCTCACACCCATAACCTCAACACACACCCTCACCTCAACCTTAATTTCCTCACCTAAACATCAACTAAGGAACTTTTATATTTTCCCAAAGCCAGTGCTGTATATTCCATTGCAAGGTTATCAGTCTTACCTTTACTCTCTTAGCACAAACCTCAGCATCTTAAGACTCTCAGATGCCTTTATGTCCAAACGTAAGCTCTTAGCACCCACCCAAGTCTCTTAAACACTAGTATTTACCACCGCAAGGCCCTCAAGTCAAATCCGTGACATCACACAATCTAAAAAATTCCCCGGCTAATGCGCGTGCCTGTAATCTCAAGTTTTTGTTCCTCAGTGTTATTATACGCTTTCTTTACAATCTCCTAGCATTTCCTCCTCAGAATACGCAATTAACAGCTTCAAGACCCGTAGATGCCCTTAATTTCCAACCTAATTTCACAGCCATAGCGTACGTCCTCCCCGTAACTCTCCACCGTATCCACCTCAATGCAGATCCTCGTTACCTTGGCTGTATCTTCACCTTCTTCCTTTAAAATGACATTTTCTCATTGCGCAAGCGTTTCTTTATCCCAGATCAACATTGCAATCCTTTAAAGGCGAATTTCGATTTGTTTTAGAAGATGAATAAAAAAATAAAATACAGGGAGTAAAGCAACGGGATTAATGCGATGATATAAAAACTCCTCCCCTACAAGGACGATATTTTTTTACTGTTTTATTCATGTTACCCTCAGGCGATTTTATTCTGCGTAGGAGAGACTTTGCGAACTGGAGGGGTTAGATACACCCTTCAGTGACTTCTACACTGTTCACTGTCTTCTGCACTATGATGGGTCTATCTCTGAAGCTGAAGAAAATCGTCTCGTGGTATCAAGTTTAAAAAGACGTCATTAGCCTGAAAGGGGTTGGCAGGGCTGGTGTAATGTTTTAGGCAAGAGTAAGACTTGGGATGATTGATGATGATGATGATGATGATGGTGGTGGTGGTAGTGGTGGTGGTGGTGAAATAAATGGCTTAGACTCTATCCTTTGCACGTCCCAACAGCGAGTGGTAATAATAGTTGTAAGTCTTAAGGAAAAAATAAGTTGCGTAAGATTCCTTGACCTTTTTCATCTCTCGCTTCCAGAGTTACCTCACAGTTTGCTTCTACTGTCTTGCACAACACGTTCTACAACTCAGATTCTGCTTGGCATACTATAAGACTCTCTCTCTCACTCTCTCTCTCTCTCTCTCTCTCTCTGTTACTGCTTTTACAATCCTGTCCAAGCTTCTCTTACACACTCACAAAATTCACTTTCAGACTTACAAAACACACTCCCTTACAAAAGACAGAACACACACACACACACACACACACACACACACACACACACACACACACACACACACACACACACACACACACACATACACACGCACGCACGCACGCACGCACACACACTAATTAGTTTCTCCTGCCTTACACAATACGATCCAAAAAAAATCACACACGCAGTCTCAAACACACAGACGCACACGATTCGTAAGTTTCCTAACACAACACGATCTAAAATTACCAGGCAATGTCACCTGCCTACCCTCTCACTTTCCCTCCCCCCTCCGCCCCCTTCTCTCTCTCTCTCTCTCTCTCTCTCTCTCTCTCTCTCTCTCACACACACACACACACACACACACACACACACACACACACACACAAACCCTCCAACTCCCCACCACACACAATGGCTCCTTTCCATTCTAACCCCTCTCCCACGCACACTCGCACGCACGCAGACACGCAAGAAAAAGGGAGCATGGGAATTAGAGTGTCTTCCAAGAGGTAAGGAACAGAATTACCTGCCGAGCGGAAAGACATAATGACCTTGTTCCTGTCTTAACCCTCCCCCCTCCGTCTGTCTGTCTATTGTCTGTCTCTGTCTCTGTCTGTCTGTCTGTCTGTCTCTCTGTCTCTCTCTCTCTCTCTCTCTCTCTCTCTGTCTGTCTGTCTGTCTGTCTCTCTCTCTCTCTCTCTCTCTCTCTCTCTCTCACTCCGTCTGTCTGCTGTTGCCTCCACTAGAGACAGACTGCAGCTGGAGGGCGGGTGGATGTCAGAGGGCGGATGTGGTTGTCAGGCTTAAGTGGATGTGGTTATTGGGAGGTGGAAGCAAGGATGTGGTTCAGAAGTGCAGAATGTTGTTCAGAGGTGAAGGGTAGATAGATGTTAAGTGGATGGATGCTATGTGGATAGATGCTGAGATGATGGATGGATATGGGTGTGAATGTGGGTGTCAAGCGCGTTGGATGTGGTTGTCGGATGGTGAGGATATGAAGAGGTATGTATGGATGTGGTTCAGTAGTATGGCACGTGGATGTCAAACGGTGGAGGGGGAATAATTTCATGAGAGGGAAATCGGATGGATGTAAAGGCGAGGGTTTGGTAGTCAAGAGGCTGTGGATTTAGCTGTAGGGAAGTGGAGGTGTGTTGGGAGTATGGATGTGGTTCAATGGAAGGGCAAATGGCTACCGAGCAGTGGAAGGTGAATGGATGTTAAGAGGTGGATGTGATTTTCAAGGGAGAGTGAAACATATAGGGCTCTGTATATAGCTTTAAGAGATGTGGCTGTGGTTGTCAAAGAGTGAATAATAGTCAAAATGAGAGTGTGCTTGTCATGATAAATGTGGCTCTCAAAGAGTTACATGATTAGGTTTTGCGGTATGGCTATCAAAAAGAGTGGCTCTCAAGAAGTGAAAATGCCTGTCAAAGAGAGTGTGTTGCTGCCTGAGACAAGGTGTGTCTGTCAAGAAGGGATAAGATCGGAGGTTAAGAAGTACTGCTATAAGCAAATGGTGTGTCCTTCAAACTGTGGTTTGCCTGTCCAGAGTGAAAGTTGTGACATGTAAGAAAGTACGTAGTGAATGTCAACTAATAAGAAAAGCAGTCAGCAGGTGCTGTGGATGTCGAGAAGGCGAGTAGTTATCAATAAGAATTGTGGGTATCAGTTCGTAAGGGTGGCCATCAAAGAAGTGAAAGTGGCTACCAAGGAAACATAACGTTGTCAAGGAGTGGTCAGGCTGTCAAGAGGCACGAGGCGTGGCATTTGGCGTGAAAAGAATGGAGTGGCATTAAACACGGCCTCCAGTGAGCAATGGAAGGTCAGGGGGACGGGGCAGTGAGAGTAGTCAGTCGAAGGCCACGTTATATTTCGCTGATTAGCTCTATTGTTGACCAGACTTTTACTGACTGGTAGTTTGTGAGTGCTCAGTCAAATGTCATTTGCATTTCACTGATCAAACCCTTTTCATTCTTGCATCCACCAGGCGAAGATGATCTGCTTAAAGTAAGACGTCTCTTTATGAATTAGTTTAAGGAGCAGTCAGAGAAGGACACAGATTACTGAAAAATCTTGTGATGCAATTGTTTCTGATGCCACATTGTTGGAAATCACAGCAGTCCATACATTCCTTAAAAGAAGGAAAAAAAAAATCATCAAAAACCCTCCAGGAATGCAATTGTTTCTGGTTCTTCACTGCTGAAAAGCAGACACCATTTTTAGGTATTCACTTATTTTTTTCTATCTTTTTGCGGAAATGCCAAACAGTATCTACGATTTTTTTCTTGTCCTTCAAAGTGAGAATCCTGCTATGTTTCAGTGGTGTGAAACGGTAGCATGACTGTAAGATACTGGTAGCAAGTAAATCGGAGCAAGTGAATTAAAGAAAATTACATGCAAAGGGAGCAATTTGGGGACAAGAGTCCCTCCTAAGTCGAAGAAAATCACCTAGCAGATGCGAGAATGCACTGACCACAGTCTCAAGTAATACTGGCACTAACAGTCGTAACGAAAGAATCAAATGAATGTTTGTCTCCTGGTCATTTCCACTTCTGCTATCATTATATCTATCTATCTATCTATCTATCTATCTATCTATATATATATATACCTGTATATAAAAAAACAGACTTGCAGAGACAAGAGTTGATATTTGAAGGCAGACTTGCAGAAACTGTAGGCAGTACCGTTTTCTGTTACTCAGAAACATATAGCTTTAGAGAAAACGTCAACATGAAGCGCTGTTTGCTTGGGTAACTAAAGCAAATGTTCTTCGCCTCCACTAAAATGATAGTGACGTGCCTCATTTCTTATCTACCGTAGTTTCTTTGAAGCCTGAAATGCTTTAAAGTTGAGTAGAAATAGATGCGTGCTTGATAACTAATTTATGATGTGACTTGTTTCATTAGTTATAGCTTATTATTGTTTATTTATTGCTAGATGGTTGAGTGGGAAAATAAGGTTAGATGATGATGATGGTGATGATGATGATGGTGGTGGTGATGATGATGGTTAAAGAAATACGGTCGCCTTCCCAGTCTTTCCAATCTCTCGCTTAATGCCAATGACAAAAAGCTCAAAATGAAAATAACAATTAGGCTATCTAAATATCTGATCAAATCCTCCCCCCTCCACCCCAATTCATTGTGACAGATTCCTTTTACGGTATTAAGCCCTTCACTAAGATTTATTAATTTTACTCAAGCTGCCACCAGACGATTTTAGCTTAATGGAGAACTCGTTGTGAAGAGGTTGTTGAAGACTATAATATAACCCTTTCATTTAGAAAAGAAAAAAAGACTATCTTTTGGTGAAGAAAAGTTTCTGGAGGCAGCGACTGCTAAATGTAATAGTCATCGAACTGAAGGAGTTAATGGAAAAAAATCAGGTGATGGCCAGATTATGAAACTCGCCCTCCCACTGAAAAGGTTAACAGATTATAAGAAGTTATTCCTAAGATGGCAACAGTTGATGACTTCTAAGCAATGCAGCAAGGTTTCAAGGGTATAATTAAGTAAGGAGTGCATTGAAAGTCACTCCACTTGTCACGAGGAATCTAAAATCCATGAATTATTGAGAGAAACTACCCTGATCATCACTTCTTTCCGCGTCGTGAAAATAATAATTGCCTAGACCTAAACCTCTGTACATAATAATTTTCTCTCTCTCTCAGGCTAAACGGGCATGAGTCAAAGAGCTGAAAATTATTACACGCACCAAGAGGACTCCAGATATCTGCTACCTTAATTGCGAGTGAAATCTTGCCCTGTGTGACCTCGAGAAAAAGCAAGCAGGCAGGTAGGCTGGCAGGTGCGGCAATAAGCAAAAGTTCGCCAACAATTATCTGCAAGCATTGTGCCTTGCCTTCCCTATTTCTCATTCCTCCTTAAACGACAGAGAGTAGGCTATCCTTCCTTCACATGCTCTTTTGTTGTGTGTTTCATATTGCTGTCACGTAAAATTGTTCAAGTACCACCTCTCATTGCCACAGCTGGTTGAGATGTGTTGGAGAACTTTTGCTCATGGCTGTACACGGTGGTAAAAAAAAAAAAGGAAAAAAAAAACTATCAGAACACCTGGGTGCGATGGAACTCAGAATCTACCCTATGGCTGTGGTTAATGTATCTGGTTATTAAGTCTATCTGCATGCAATTCCGTACAGCATATAGAGTTCGTCCCTCTAGCTCAAAACACAAGAACTTTTCACATTTCCAGATCTGAAGGGCATTCTTCACGAGTTTTCTTCATTGTACTATGGTGTAAGAAGATCAAAATGCTCAGATACATTCATTCTTGAGTGTACAATTCATCAGTAAGATTCTTTACTATGCTGTTCATGTTTCGACAAATGGTCTAAAAATATTCCCCTTTAACTCCTTTTAAATGCGTATGCCTGCTGTTTCTACAGATACAAAACTACCAACAAACTATGCATAGCATATGAAGTAAACGATCCACGAAGAAATACTTGTCTCACCAAGAAAGAAAAAGCGAACACTGCAAAAGCGTCGATCACATGGGTATAGATTTTTTCTCTGAGTGTACAGCTGATCAGGTGGTTTTTTAAAATTACCCCGAAACTGTGCGAAAACCTGAAGATCTCTTGCTAAATAAACCAAGCAGGCAGGAGGGTGCGTAATTGCGGTTTATTAGTTCTGCTTCCCAAACAAGCAGAGGAATCACATCTGCGACTGGCTTTTCCCTGATTTTTACTTGTGGTCTTCTACGTTAACGCTTGTACCTGAATTTTGTTTTATTTGCTAACATGAATACGTACACACGTGCAGTCTCATACATGCGCATACACACACACTCAGTCTCAGTCTCAGTCTCTCTCTCTCTCTCTCTCACCGATGAGACAATACTGTGTGTGTGTGTTGATACATGTGACCATAATATCTTTTCATTTACAGCAACGGAAGCGTCCTTGAATTGCCATCTTCGTTTGCATACAATATCTTCACCTTGCACCACCCTAGAGACGCTCCACCCCTGACCCTGACTCAGAGGATGGGCGTCACCTCGTTATGGTCAGGTGGTTAGTCCCATTTTGGTGTTGACAGATCTTTAACGCGCTTACATCCTTATGAAGGAAGTTCCAAAAGGAGTTCATTATTCTGCTTGAAATAGCAATTCATTTTTAGGGGGTTGTTTTGGTTATGACTGCGACTGGTTTCTTTTTTAACATTGCAGCCTTGGGCAGCAGCCTATTTTTGTTACTTGTCCGAATGAGCCTAGGCCCATGAACAAGAACAAGAACAGGAACATAATAACACAGTCGTTAATACTCGCCACTGTGATACATTCTGAGGTCCGACAATAAAATGATTCATAAACTAAACTTGTCCCCTTTTTACGGAGCTGCCCCCACTAATGGAGGCTTCGTGCCGATAGCCTGATATTTTTCCCAGTGAGGATGGCGGTTATGTCAGTGCTCAGAGAAAATGCATCTGCACTTACATGTACTGATCATTTACTGTGGTCGGTCTGCTTTTATCTTTGGGTACTAGGCCACTCTCACAACTCGAATACTAAATCGTACATAACCTTAGACGAGTTTTAGTTATGAGTGAGAAACGAATCTCCTTGGTTAACAGTCAAAATTATCCTCCAGTTTAACTAAACTTGGCCGTCAACCGAGCGGATAGGGATTAGATGTCTTTGTTGGATGAAATATCCTATATTTTTCAGCAACAGGTACAGCCAGCCCCATATTTCCCCTTGAGAAATGTTGGGACCTGAGATAGGCTACTAAGTTCTGAATCTAAAACTCTCAAGGATGGGTGACTGGCCTAAGCTGATCGTGGCATTACACTGGAAAAACTCCGACTGGTTTTTACCGAACTAAATTTACACAAGAACATGTAACCTTCAACCAGACTGGCGCCTTAGACCAGTGCACTAAAATCTGGATAAACCAGAACTTGAATAACCCAATCACAGCCCTATCAGGTATCGCTCGCACACCATTTCAGTATTAAATATCACTCACACAGTAGTTCCCGTATCATAAGCAGTACCTCCGTTATCAAACCAGAGATGAGGTGATTGGGTTCTCAGACAAATTTTCTGGCTGAACAAAAGTTACAAGATTAGCAAAGTTCAGTTCCGCGCAACCTGACTTTTACTGGTTATATCAAAGGTTGGTAGGAAAAAGAAATACAGTGTTAAAAGAGGGAAAGAGTGGAGGGGGGAGAAGGATGGAGAAGGAGGGAGGCAGGAGGAAGAGAAGCGGAGGTTAAGCAGGGAACCAGAAGGAGGAGAGTAGGGGGAAGTCAGAGGAAGGGGAGGAGCGGAAGCCAGAGGGAGGGGGAGGAGAAGGAGAAAGGAAGAAAATAATATATAGAATAAAATGTTTTATGATTAAAAGGGGTATGAGAAAAGGAGGAAGAGGAGAAAGGAGAGGAGGAGGAAAAGGCAAGCAGAAAGAGGAGGGTAAGCAGAAACGGGAGGGATGGTGAAAGGAGAGAAGGGAAGGAGGGAGGGGAAGGGAATGAAAGGTGAGGCGGAGAGTAGGAGGAAGAGGGTATCCAGAGACAGAGTGGGAGAAGAAGAGACAGGCAAGGGGAAGGAGAGAGCAAGGAATGAAGGGAGAGGGAAGGAGGGAGAAGATGAGAGAGAGGGTGGAAGGAGAGTACGGAGAGGACGAGAAGTGATCGAGAGAGAGGTAGGGAGAATGGGAGAGGGAAAGAGGAAAAAGGGAGGGAGGGAGGGAGAAGGGGGATGACTCTCTCTGTCTCTGTCTCTGTCTCTGTCTCTCTCTCTCTCACACACACACACACACACACAACGGGTCGGAGGAGCAGCATGTGACAGCAGTGACGCCATCTGTTGGCCGCTGCGGTGGACCAGCTAACGGGCTCTATAACATTAGGCCAGGACAACGCTCTCTCTCTCTCTCTCCCCCTCTGTGTGTGTGTGTGTGTGTGTGTGTGTGTGTGTGTGTGTGTGTGTGTGTGTGTGTGTGTGTGTGTGTGTGTGTGTGTGTGTGTGTGTGTGTGTGTGTCTAATACTTTGTACTGTTCTCACACAAACATTGCTTCTCTTGCACACACACACACACACACACACACACACACACACACACACACACACACACACACACACACACACACACACACACACACCGTTTCCTCCTTGATAAGGCCGGAGTAAACATATGTAACTCAGATCTCCCATATACGAATGAAGCTGGCGTGTCCTTATAAGGCCACGCTGTCTGGTTTGATCTTCCACGTATGAATGAAGAAGAAACATTCCTGTAATTTTTAACCTCATCTGTTTTTTACCAGCAACTAAGAAATGGGACCTGGAATGTGGATCGTGGTCTGGGGATGTATAGTGGGGAATGTATGACAGTTCCTTTATTAGGTACATCCATTATTGCGAGTAAAGATAAATACATAAATAAATAAATGTATAGGTAAAGATATACATATGTAGATATAGATACGGATTGGGATACTGATATGTAAAATCCCATGCTCAAAGCGATGTGCATTTTGAAAGCTGTGATCCTTTTACTTCAGTTTTGTATATCTGTCACCAGACGATTTATTCAGCAGACGATAATTCTGGCAGGAACGAGATAACCTGCTGTTTATTTACGCCTGGATGTTCTGTCGCCGTCTTAATATGATCTGCTGCTGTCTTAAGATGTGAGAAGTCGATAAAACAGCAAGACTCATTCACCAGCAAACAGGATTAAGGCCTAACTTGTCATGGGGCAAATTACCCCACAATGAAGGTATATCAGTGACAGACAGACAGCTTCATTTCCAGCATTTTGCACGGTTTCTCAGCAATATGCAATAATTTTCAGCTTACATACCATGACTGCTCAGCCAGCATTGAGATACTCGGATTTTAGATAGGATGCATTTGCTGCTGGAGTCTTTTTTTTTTTTTTTCTAGGAATCCAATAGAAAGTGTTATAGAAGATTCGATTACAATTTTTACTTTTATATTTTATCTTATATATATATATATATATATATATATATATATATATATATATATATATATATATATATATATATATATATTCTCTCTCGCTCTCTCTCTCTCTCTCTCTCTCTCTCTCTCTCATATAAGCGCTAATGCCAGTACACAATCAAGCAAGTAAACAAGAGCCCATGATAAGAAATATAACAAACAGATTCGCTTCACCTTGAACACTGAGAGTAACAAGATGCGAGTCCAGTGTGGGTAACTGGTTAGACTTGTCAATGTGGTCTGTACGGAAGGATGAGCCACTCCTCACACTCTTTTCACCTGATCCATTAAATTTAACTTGCCAGGAATAATTACACGGCACTGTTATAGCTTTGCTAATTACAAGAATACAAAAGTTTCGTCCACACGGCTAGGAAGGGATCTATAGAAGAAGGTTTTCGTGTTATATTGTTAAACATAAACTCTTTCACTAGGAAAAATTTCCCACAGATGAATAAAATTGTCTGGCGTTAGTCAGAATATAACTCTCAAGTGTCTCAGCCACCGAATGGTGTAATATTCTTATTTAGTGTATTTTGGGTTTAAATCTTTGGTCTCCTGAAAAAAAAAAAGAAAAAAAAAGAAAACTAACGTTCTCTTTCGTTTATTTACAGAAAAAAAAAATCAGATATGTACCAACCCTTATGAAAAATAAAAAATACTGACCAAACGAAACGGATGCAACAGTACTGGTTGACAACTCCAGCCAAGTCACCTTGAGAAATGACCAACTAACAAGAGGAACGTGGCCATTGTGCTGCGCCAGTGTCCCCGTAAACACCTTCATCACCTCAAATTACCGCGCAAATCAAGTAATTAGCCTAATGCCTCAGTGAGTATAACAGTGCTTGCAATAACCTTCAGCCGACACCGCCATATGGACCAGGTGGAGCTTTAGACTGTGGAGGAGTGTACGGTATAAGAATGGGATGGATGGAAGAACAAAGTGGAAGGGTATGGATATGTAATGGAGTGTGGTGTGTGGTGAAAGAAAGGAGTGGAGTCTGAGGGAACAGGAGAGTGTTCGGTGTGAAAGTGGGGTGGCTGGAAAGAAAGGCAGACGAAGAACAAAGTGAGAGAATGTGTGCAGAGGGTGGTGTGTCGTGGGGAAAGGAGTGGAGTGAGAGAGACTGAATGAGATAGTGTACGACACAGAAGCGGTGTGGCTGCAAGATGGAATAATATATCAAACAAGGTGGAGGGAAAAGGTGGTTTTCTCTTGACACACACACACACACACACACACACACACACACACACACAAATAGAACTCACGGCTGAGAGCATGGAGACTTTTCGTTCCAAAGAAAGATGAAGAAAAAAATTAAGATACGTCCATTTTAAGATGCCTAGACAAACTGCATTTAAAAGACTGGAGGTCGCAGACAGTGGGAAAAAAATGACTGAGTAAGGTGACTGGTGTGTTTTGGGAAAGTTGAGTATAATGTGAGAGGCCTGGACAAGGTAGGAGAGAATGATGCTTGAAGGGGAAAAAGATGCAGACCATGACTTAGGTGGAGAGACAAGCTAGTGGGTTATGGGAGGGAGACTGGTGTTTTGAGGCAGGAAGAACAGGTACTGAGTGTCGCATACAGAATTAACAAATGTAGATACCGGTAAATACACAGGTAGATAGACAGGCACAGAAAACAGAGACACAAATCCATGGTCATCATCATCATCATCTCTGACAATTTGTACTCCCTGGCAACCCTCCGCTAAAGAATGACCGTGACAGAATCGCCTCACTCAACTCCCTTCCCCTTCCTCCCCGCTTACCGATGTTCAGGTCCACTCCTTTCTTCAGCACAACATATGGTCTCCATCTTCCAACGGTACTCTCAGTTTTACTTTTAAGAATTTCTTTGGCATTTTACCTATGTCCAAGTTTTTAACGTAGCCAAATAAGCGGATATACTATACATTCATAAAAAGATTGACATACGAAATATAAAAAGGCAGACAGAGAAATATGGCACATAGTTCTGACACAACCGTACGGCTAATAGATGGATATTGACACGCAAAATACAGTATTAAAGACACACACACACACACACACACACACACACACACACACACACACACACACACACACACACACACACACACATATACAAACAGACATCAGGCCCATTAATTATAGATATGGACAGATAAAGACAAACAGTTATAGACACAGGCAGAAAGACAATAGCAAGTGTCCAAAGTGCCGCGTGATGATGTCCACAGGAATGTCCACTACCTCAAACAACCTGCGAATCAAGTAATTAGCCTAATGCCTCAGTGAGCGTAACAGTGCTGGTAAGAACAGCCTTCAGGTGACACAACTGCCGCGATGTAACGGTGGGCGACAGAGACGAGAAAAATACCGAGATCCCCCCCCCCCTCCCCCTCCTTCCCACCAGCACCACCACCATCAGACGCGGAAAACACAACCACTTTGACACCACCGCCGCCACCAGTACCAGACGATAAAAATACCACCACCCCTTTATACCAACACCTCTATCACCAAAGGATAAAATACCAACACCAGACAAGAAAATACCACTATACCCTCACAAAACTCCAATCCCCTCATCCCCTCACCCCCAAAGAAAAAAAAAAAAAAACACCATTTCACAACAATGCAAAAAAATACTTAACACAGCCGATAAAAATTATATAGATATATATATATATATATATATATAGATATATATATAGATATATATATATATATATATATATATATATATATTCCTGCATGAAACTTAAGAAAAATACCGTCCCTCCCTACCCATGCTAACACCACTATCACCACCACCGGGCGAAAAAAATACCACCACCTTCACACCAACACCGCAACCATTAAACCAGAAAAATACCACCACCACCATCACTACTAGACAAGACCAATACCATAACAGTCGAAAAAAAGTACCACAACGTTCGAAATAATATCAGAACAAGGGGGAGAAATTCCATATTCTAAAAAACATCACCTCCTCCATCTCACCACCACCACCATCATCACTGTCAGAACCAGCCACTCCCACCACGAACTCGCTGGGGATGAAGCAGGAAATTTTATGCCTTGTTGCGGTGCGGTGTAACTGGTGAGTCTGTTTAAGGCCTCATTAGACCTTGGCCACTCTGTCTTTTATGGGTTTACTTTTTGAGAGTGCATTTTGAATCCGAATGTTCGGGGAATATGTTATAAATATATCCTGACTTATTAGCCTCATCTACATCTTTGTCTATATCTGTGTATCACTGCCATCGCCTGGTTCTTTATCCATTACCAAACACAACAAGAATGTCATTTTTGGGTAAAGAGAGTGTATTTTGAATTTAGACTTTCATGAAAAATAAATTATATTTTGATTTATGAGACTCATGTGTACCAGCGGATCTACGGTACAGCAGATTTGTCCATTTATTTGCCACAGCATAACACCTTATCTTTTATCGATTGTCAGAGGCAAAAAGAACGCCGTTGAATCTGCTTCTCATCTCTCCACTCCCTCCTGCCCGAACTGTAGCCTGAAGTAATAGCTCCTTAAAGAAAGCACTGTAGGACCAAAAAAGAATACAAATTACAGTTTTTTTTTTTTTGTCTGGTTTAACTTTTTACACTTTTGTACTATAGTTCGGTACGAGATAGTGCTCCACAACACTGAACCTGTCTAGTATGGGTGCACCAGACTAAAATACCTTTACATCACTAGTATACACAATGTTCTTCACTACATCAAGACAGCTGAAACTGTACTAGTTAAAAGTGAGGATATTATAATTTCTTCCGGCCTCGAACAGTTAGTCAATCTAGTACTGTATGCCTTCACTGGGATGCACTGTGCTTCCTCAACACTCTAACACAGCTGTCATTGCACTCGTTAAAAGTCCCTCGCAAGCTGTTCGACGGGAGTAACTACCTAAACATCCTGCTGACAAGATCATTGGAGTGAGGTTACAGACCGCCAGCTACCGAACCTCCGGACCACCATCTCCTCTTCCTGTACATGTGGCAAATCACAACAATGACGACAGGGACGAGATCGTAAATTTGCTTGTGAATTCGGACGCTACTTACAAGACTATTAGAGTGAGGTTGCCGACCCACAGGTACCGAAGCACCACCACCACCATCATCACCACCACCACCACCACCGTATCTTCCTGTTTATGTGTGTGCTCAGGAATCCTCACTCAGGCAGCAGCTGATCCATCACTCCGACGCGGCAATGGCAATGGATAGGGCTGGCCAAGGCATGGGCTGTCAGGGCTGGGGTGATGTATGGAACGACGTGGACTGGGGAATACGGTTCGGTCAGCAATATACGTACTGTTATTTTCGTCGTGATCTAGGTTCTGATACACACAACAACAACAACAAAAATAATATGTTCGAATACGGTAGATGTAGTACTAGCTTCACGGCCATTCCGTGTGATGTGTTGTGGCGTGGAGGTTTCGCTAAAGTCGCTAAAGTCTAATAAGGGTGTGAAGCATATCGCGTCCGAAAATCATTAATAGGAGACAGACAGTCCCTCCCAGATGCTCCCACATCTAATAATGGAAGAAATTATTCCCGCTTACAGCAACAGTGAAAACTGGGGCATATCCGGCAGGAGAAATTCAAAGAGGAATCCAAACTGCGTATTCTTGCTCAAGTTATGTTGATGTTTTGAAACATGAAGAGTTCTCATATTGTGTATCTGCCCAATTGAAACATAAGAATAAAGTAGTTAACGAACAGCCCTTTACTCGTACGACATGAAGCACACGGCAAAGAGCTCTAGAACGCCGTACAATTTGACATATTTGGACCTACAGATACCGTATACTCAGCAAAACATGTAGCGCAGTGAAGGAGATAACTGTCCAGATACTGTGCTGAAACATGGGGAGCGACGAAGCTCATATCCAATGTGATTCAAGCAAAGGGAAAGCACATTTCTTTAGTTAACTGTACATCTGAGGAAGAGGCGCCTCACGCTTTCCAAATATCAGACGCCAAACACCTAAATCATCAAGACAAATAATGTTGCTAATGCTTGATGTGTGTGTGTGTGTGTGTGTGTGTGTGTGTGTGTGTGTGTGTATCATCATCTTCACGATCAGGTCAAGCTTGACCACAGTCATGATCATAATCATCATGAATCTTTGTCTCCCAGACTTCCATAAAAAATTAATGGTTGAATCAAAAGTACAATAACCATAATTTTGTTTTTCTTTTTTTTTACTCAAACAGCTTTACAAAATCTAAACTGGCTGCAGCGAGAGTAAAAACGATTAATAAAGAACTGATACAAATTAATGGATGTAAGAATGTGTACGTAACGGGATTTAGTGATTAACCTGCCTTATAGGCTGAATACTAATTCAGAGTATTTTTTTTTTCTCTCTCTGATACACCAAGGTGTTACCTATTCCGTTTTGACAACAATGCATGGAGGTGGAAGGGGAGTACAACCCGGATATAATGTGTCACGCGTCTGCCATCTCACGCTGCACAACTGAGCCCTTAAGTCCCTCTCAACCCACGATTTAAGCGCCTTATATAAAAGCGACAGTGGAGGAGAGTACATGTGGACGGGAGGCTTGGTGTAGCGGTAAGGAGGCGTGGAGTGCGGCGAAAGAGGATTAATCCGTCCAGTACAATTATGTCTTTTTTTTCGTTGTTATTTTTATTGCTAGCAGACGAGTTTATTTGGTATAAAAGTGCACTCTACTAAAGAAATTCATAGAAGTTCATGAAGGCTATACCTGTAGCCTTGCAGTTATGAAGTCACTTAGTAGTCGTGTGGCTGTATATGTACTGTAATAAAATAATGCAAGAGATCGATGTACTGATGGAGGTAAGAGTTTTTCTTTGTTGTCACGATGGATGACCTTACGGGCTGTACGTCAGGAAATAGAAATACTGTGCAGAACGAAACCCAAGATACAGCTAAAAAATGAAATCAAGGTGTAGCCTGTATCAGCGAGAGAGTGGAATGAGAGGATAGAGCGGATATGAGTGGGGATAGAAAAGCTACTGGAGGACCTTCATTCGCAGTTACCCTGTTTCAGCTCCGGGTTAGCTTTCAGGTAAGAACAATTTATCAAATTAGCCTAAGAAACGTATGAGAAACAAGTGGTACGGAGGTGACTCTAACTTGCCCATTGGTAGGTTAGGTTAAGTAAAGTTGGGCTAGGATACGTTACGTTACTTTAGCTTCAGTTAATATAATTAATAATAATCTTAGCTTAGTTAATTAGTTTGATTTAACTTCGATTAATATAATCCAGGATAAATTAATTCTCTCATGGTTGGAAGAACTCTAGTGTTCTAGTGTTCTGTTCTTGCTATCGCCTGGCGATTATGTTCAGCTGAGTCAAAAGACCCTCTGTTTAAAATATTACTCCAGATGATTTAATTAAGCTAAGAGTTAGCTCTATGAGTCTGACAGTGTTAAGCCTGCCTTTGTATCTATGGTCAGACACATTAATTCCGCATGGGAGGCCACAAACAAGTTGCTTCCATGTTACCATGTCCTCCGTCATCAAGCTGTCCTCTCTCTAGCTTACACTACTCTCATTCATATACCTCCACCCAAACCCTCCATCCCATCCTCGGTCTCCTCCTCCCCCTCCCCGTCTCCCCTGAGGTAAAAGCGACAGTACAGCATAATAATGAGCTCATCACATCAAGCGCAGGAAAAAAATGCAACACTGGCCGTCTCCTAACTGGCCACACGTTAGCGGCGCCACGCGAATGAGCTTGCGTTACTTGGCATTAACGGTGAGCCTGTGTGTGGAGAGCACGGTAATGGAGCTCTGTGCACGGGGAAGGAGGAGGATGAGGGAAATATTGGGATGTGTGAAGATGGGGTGGTGCTGAGAGGTAGAAGGGAGGCTTGGATGCTGTTTTAAGGTATTTGTTGGAAAGTCTTTATTCATGGTAAAAATTCAAGCCTATGAACAAAAACGCATAAAGACACAGAGATAGGTAGGCAGGCAGATAAACAGATAAGACGTACAGGATAGATGAGAGAGAGAGAGAGAGAGAGAGAGAGAGAGAGAGAGAGAGAGAGAGAGAGAGAGAGAGAGAGAGAGAGAGAGAGATTTATACATCGATAAAAAGCAACACACTGATATAATAGATGCGAAATCCACAGACAAACAAACCATGGAACAGATAGATACAAAGTAGATAAATCGCCAGACAGCCGCGTTGTGTAACCTCTTCCATGATGACTTACAGAAAACATCTCCCTTTTGTATCCAGATTTGCCAGGTCATCGCTCAAACAGTCTCAAGCGCTCATTTACATATCATCACATCATCTACTCACCCTATCCAGACCTTCAGAGTGAAATGGAATGGAATGAGTATTGTAGTATGGCTAAAAATGAAGTTTTATTATGGACTCATTCTAAGAAAAATCTTAAACTCTACCGTTGGTGCAGAAAGCTATCAATTACCGCAACACTGTCATCACTTTCAGTCTAGTAGAATACTGAGAAGTGCTTTCAGGTCGATAGTGTTTTGTAAATATTTTAAAACTATATGACACGATAAAAGCCTTTACCGTTAATTAGGTTCTTTGCAACTGTAAAAATTTATTCAATGTACCGGTAGAAAAAAATAATATATTTTTAATAAAATAACTGCTAAGTTAATGACATGCAACAAATATCATAAATCACCACTGCAGTAAAAACTTTGTAAAGCTACTCAGGTCTTAATGGAGAAAGCTCATACCTCCGTCAGTGTAAATAGTTTTCTCCCAATAAAATGCGGTATACAAATTGATAAAAAAAAGGCAGGTCATCCCAGTGAATTTATGTTCAGGCTTTACAGTTAAGTAAAAGTTATTGACTAGAAATTCGGTTTCTAGCGCTAAGTCATGTTCTCACACACTGGCTGTGGTGGAAGGGGTGGAGTTGGGATGCGATGAGGTGGAAAAGAGGGAAGGGAAAGAGGTGTGGGAGAGAGGGGGTATAGGAACGTCGGTCACGGCCACACCTGACATGACACAGCACCTTTCGAACACAAGGATATCTCAGGCTCCGGGGCGTGATGTCATGAGTCAGCATCAGTATGCAAACAGAAGTGACGCGTGGATGGGGGGCCGAGTATATAAGGGTTTTGGGTTATAATAAAATAATTACAGCAAATCTTTTTTTTTTTCACATCCTTCATTGTTATACGTCCACAGCAGATTATAGAAAAATTGCCTCTTAACGACCAATGATTAACGAAATATATTCACCCAGTTCTTCGTTGTCACTTCTTTTCTTTTTAATATTTTGTCTCTAACTGCAATTTTGCCATCAACTTCCTCCTTCTTGCTATCTCTAAACATCTGCTTAAACTTAGGAATCATCACACGCACTTAAAACATATGTTGAAGTTGTATGTAAGTTTCCATTTTCTGGCGGTGTTTTTTGGAACAGTTATGTGCATAAGAGGTGGAAAAAAAAAAACACTGAGCATTCTTTACTCTCATCGTGAAACAGTTATGATCATTGAATGCGGTCAATTCCATGCCACCGTATAAGGCGCATCCATCAATGAGTTAAAACCAAACACGCTTTACTCGCGTCACAGAACAATTTTGAGTAACTGATGTGGTTCTCTGCATACCACGTTACAGACCAGATGCAGCAACAAACAGAGTAGACGCCAAGCACTCCTTACCCTCATCAAGAAACGGTTGTGAGCATTAGATGTTCTCAACCTGAATGCGTTACATTACACAGTGCATTCAGTAGCAAAAGTAATTAAGTCAAAACACACTTTACTCTGGTCGTGGTATTAATTGATGACTGTCAGAGAATCGATGCTTTGCTGTGTCTTTATTGCCAAAACACGATTTTACTGTCGTCGTGGGATTCACTAATGATCGTCAGAGAATGAATCTGGTTATGTCTTTATTGTCTTAGTTATAACCCCGTAAGATAGTGACCTTTTTATTTTTTACTCCTGGCTACTCAAGAAGGATCTCTATGACTGATGGGATTAAAAACAACCTCCATTCATGCATTAGCACGACAAGGATATTTCTCATTTTTTTTTTGTTACCATCCATTTTTTTTTTTTTTAGCTCAGAAAGGACACCACTGTATGAAGGGGTTACCAAAACGGCGGTCAGTGTTAGATGGTGTATATTTGTTAGTATATAAACTTGGCCACACGAGGACATTTCAGGCACTCTTCTACCCTCTTGTTTAGTTTGCTTGATTCTTACAAACCAAATTACAGCCTCCTTCAAAGTTCATTAATTTTTATTTTACTCTTGTTGTCCTCAAGTAATTTAATTCAGCTTAAGAGAGACTTTACGAGTGGTCTAATAACCTTTTCACTGCTAGGGCGGTCTCTGACGCTGAAAAAAAAAAAAAATCGTCTGGAAATAGCCAGAATAAAATACAAGAAATCATCGTGTTTATGGAGTTAATTATACTATTTTCCTTTTCACTTACTTCACACTGGGAAGGTGAGTATAATAAAATTATGTTTGTTAATTAGACAACAATATGCTTTCATTTAGCACTAATTTCAGCCTATTAGCATATACTGGACAATGTTTCTAACCTCTTCAGTACAGGATGAATAAAATCGCCAGACGGTTTGAAAAGCCTATCTTCTCAGGCTAGCGACAAATAAGAAAAATGTATGCTTAAAAAAAAAAAAAAAAACTATTCATAGGCGTTTCCTTGTTCAAAAATGCATCCTTATATCGCAACGGCAAACAGGCACCTGACCTCAATCACTTCTTAAGGAGAAAAGGAGGTTTGTCCCGCTCGTCAAGGGCGCGGAGACGATTACGGAAAGCTTCTTAACCCCTTCACTACGAGGACGCCTTCCATTAACCCCTTTAGCCCGAGGACGTCTTTTACATATTTTTATTCGTCCTTTCTCCAGATGATTTTATTTTGTCTGAGAGAAATTTTTTGAACTGGAGGGATTGAGTTTGATCATCTTAAACCCTTTCAATACGAGAAGTTGTTCCTAAGCTGAATATGGTCGTCTGGGGGTGGAAAAAAAAAAATACACAGTTGTGCTAAAAAGAGTTGAGGTTCCCAGAGCATTCCAACAGCAATCATATAACGTGAATACCATCCTTCATATTGTACGGAGGTCATGCTAACTCTTTCTCTCTCTCTTTATTTATTTACCAGTCTATCTGTCTATCTATTTACTGACGTCCCGACCACAGAACTAAAGGAGAGAGTTCCACGTGAGGATGCTTAGCCTAAATCTGTTTTTTCTTTTGTTTTTTAGGGAGTAGGATTTAATACAACATCTGGATCGTCTTGTAATCAGATCCTTTATGGTGTCTGTCAGTTGGTTCATTGCTCTCTCTCTCTCTCTCTCTCTCTCTCTCTCTCGTGTGTGTGTGTGTGTGTGTGTGTGTGTGTGTGTGTGTGTGTGTGTGTGTGTGTGCGTGTGTGTGTGTGTGTGTGTGTGTGTGTGTGTGTGTGTGTGTGTGTGTGTGTGTGTGTGTGTGTGTGTGTGTGTGTGTGTGTGTGTGTGTGTGTGTGTGTGTGTGTGTGTGTGTGTGTGTGTGTGTGTGTGTGTGTGTGTGTGTGCGCATTTGCGTGCGTGTGTGTCTGCTTGTGTGTGAGTCGTAGTTTGCCTAATTCATCAATAGTCATTTCTAGGCATGCTGGGTGCTATCATACCATTCTGATGGAGTTTAATGGAGCTCATTTCATGTTTACGATTATTACGAAAGATCTCCCAAAGCCCAATATCAAATCGCCTTGGTAGCCAGAATGAAAGAGATAAAGCTTCATCGTGCTGAAAGATTAAATACAGTAAATCAAAATCCAAGTTCCTCTCCCCATCTGCAGTGTGGATTCCCAGCTGTCACTGCGCGCTCATCTCCGGCATTGACAAACTACCTTACTTTCCACCCAATATACGGTTCTGGACATGTGGTTGCTGTGAGGTGATACATCAGACGGATCTATGAGCATCTGTGTGTGTGTGTGTGTGTGTGTGTGTGTGTGTGTGTGTGTGTGTGTGTGTGTGTGTGTGTGTGTGTGTGTGTGTGTGTGTGTGTGTGTGTGTGTGTGTGTGTGTGTGTGAAGGGAGTAAGTGTTATGTATGTGCGGAGGTGATGCGTTTGTGGTGACGTGTGGTGTGTGGGGGGATAAATTTTGTGATTGGTATTTGCGTGTTACGGTGTAATGTTTTGCATGCTATTCAGTGTGGTGACGAAGTTGCAAGGAATGAATGAAACTGTGTGATGAGTGACGAATATTGAATGGGCGTGTGCCTGAAATTCAGCAGTACTGGTGAGTGTAGTGTTGTGAGCGGAGTGAGTGAAGTAATGTGTAAAAACTGTCTTGAGTGTGATGAATGGCGTATGATGAGTGTGTTATGCTTTGAGTGTGTTGTGAGGGTGTGGTGTGTGGCCGTCACCTCGCTCTCACAGCAGCTGGTAGGCGGGGCAATGATGGGCTGGGTGGCCACTGAGACACAGTAACAGCACCAGTCACCTTCCTACAGTACGTGAGAGGGGAAGGGGGCTGGGAGAGGGATAGTGGTAGTTGTGGGAATGGTATAGGTCTTACTATCTCTTTCTCTTTCTGCACACTCATATACACAGAGAGCAACGCCTATCAAGCCCAACATACACAAACTTACACGTGTGTAGGTGAGGCACATCTAGGAATTTTGTTCTAGGAAACGCCGGATAAATACTGTATATTTAGGTGAAGGTAGCACCTTCCCACCGCTTCCCCCTCCTCCCAAGTACAGGTTCAGTGTATTCCCACACAGAAATATCTGTACTGAATAACAGTACTAGGTTTTGTTCAGCTGATGAATGCTCCTAGTATCCAAAGAGTTAACCCACTGCAAAATATAACCCTACTATACTGTGTCCCAAGACTTATCACATCACAAAATATATATAATTATTACACACATTCATCCTTTCTGTTTGTTTTAGATTTCAAGTCTTTTATCAAAGCTAAAAATAGCAATGAAGAAAAAAAAAATGCAGCCGCTGTAAACATAGAGTACATCCAGTTCCATGTCTCAGTAATATGGATGGAGAAGAGTGGTCGTGTGTTACAAAAGTGGCAGTGTGTGTTCTACCAGTCCTTCATCAAACAGGAGACGGAGACAGCCATTTCCAACACTGTCATTACCTCACAAGATCTGGCTACTGGGGAATTTACAAACTGATTTTCCTCCAGTCACTTTCGTGTGTTGTGAGTTATTCACTTCTTATGCAAAATGGTCACTTCTGTGTTTTAATCACTTTAGGGGAGACCTTTTGCAGCCTTCAGACTGGCTGGGTTAAAGAGACGTTCCCTAACTCTTTTACAGAATATACGAGGTGTCCCCTAAGGTGTGTTAAGCTGTGTGGATAAAGTAAAAATGAACTAACGAAATAGGCACCGTCGTACTAAGAGACCTAAGTGATATGAATTACTGAACGTGCATGATACGGAACGAAGTACAGTACCCACTGTATAACCCGCACAACAGCCCCTAGCTTATACCAGACCAGTAAAAGATAAAGTAAATATCTCTTCCTTCACAGTGCCTCTAATATTTAAATATTGGCTTTACTCGTCCCTAGACCAGACACCGAAATTTTTATATAAATAGTTGTACTTCGTGTTTTCTGGCGCTCGTGATACTCATTTGTAAGTATAATTCTTCCGATGTGCGAATATATACCGTTGATATAGTCTCAGTTTCCACTTGAGTTACTACAGCCCAAAAAAGTCATTCTGTTAAGCCTCTCATGGTCGCGTCTTCTCTTTAGTTTATTTGAGGTACCGCAAGACTACTTTACTCAACTGAGAATAATTCATAGGAGTCTGGGAAGAGTTGATACTTTCATTTTGGATCAGCGCAACTCTATAACTATTAAAGATAAAGCCATATAACTTTATTCAGACGAGTGAGCCATACAAGTCTGAGAGAGGTTACACTTTCGGCAAATTTGGGGAGTCCACAGAATTGCAACAGAAAAAATATCTTCTTTCAGTGAGACGAATACCCGCACTTAAAGGAGGTACGAGAGCTACGTCTTAAATACCTTGGAATAAGAAGTAGAATCATACCTAAATAATGAGACTGTGTTTATTGTGGGTAAATTTCTTCCATTTGCAGAAGTCACGGAACTGTTACATAGCATAAACTTTTTGTCTGCCATTGCGGGTGTTTTAATGCATCATATATAATACACACGCGATTTCCAAGGCAACTTCCCCTTTGCATGAAAATGTTAGTTCATAGTCAATCTTTAATACTCCTCAGTTGACATAATAAATACTTGTAAAGGAACCACTTCATAGACAGGATGGCACAAGCTTAAACATACGGAGGCTAATGTAGGGGACGAAAATTTTTTCACAACGACACATGCAAATAAACATAGATAACTACAGACAAGCGCAGCAAACACACACACACACACACACACACACACACACACACACACACACACACACACACACACAGTAAAAGAAATATGTATAAAAGTAGACAAAACCACACACACACAAGCAGAAAACCATACAATAATTCACACCAAGTCGCGCTCACACACACACACACACACACACACACACACACACACACACACACACAAACAGACACACAAACACAGAACAAGGCAGACCACCTGTTGACTAGAGCAGCATCTGGTTCGACTCGAGTTAACGGTGTTGGTGATTACGTGTAGTGCTGGTGACTCTACTGTGGGTGTTGGTGACTGTATATGGTGACTATCTAGCTCCGCATCGACATCTATATCTGTCTGTTTATCTCTGTCAGTACCTTTCCGCCTATCTGTTCTGTCGGTTGGGTCATTGCTCTCTCTCTCTCTCTCAAAATTTATTTACCTATTGATCAATCTTCCTATTGCTTATTATTGAGTTTAAATGTTGGTGGCTGTATGGTGCTACTCCTGTAAATTTTAAGCTTTTTATATCTATTACTATTCCTGCTAAAAAGAAAAAACTCAATTATATACCTCCAGTAATGAAAAAACAGCCAAAATGAACCACCTAAGAAAGCTATTCATTGCACGAACACCTACGTCACGGAAGTATCTGTCGTGTCATTAGTCTTCATTCTCCCAAAACTTTAATAATAGTCCGCAAAATATTACCAATGTCAATCATTTACTGTGTCAAGCCATTTCTTAGCCATTGCTGTATTTTGACACTGACCAGGCCATTGTATTTGCCTCTTTTGCTATCTGTATTGTGTGATATTAACCGTGGTGATACAAATATTTTTTTTTCCTTGACCCATTCAGCACGATAATCTCTTCCATCAATTTATTCTTGCTGGCGCCGCACGATTTTATTCAGCTTAGGGAGCCCCATCTTCCCCATAGTGGAAGGGTTAGGAAGAGTCTCCATTAACTCCTTTACATGAAGATGCCCTTGAAAAACTTATTCTTGCGCCTACGGTATTGCCACGTTTCGCAGCGACGAGGAAAACCGTCTGAAGGAAGTAAGAATTCAAGGTAAACAGCGGCATCGCACTGAAAGGGTTAAGGAAGACTTTTTTTTTTCAAACCCCATCTCAGCCTGGGGTCTCTCCTACTCTTAAAAAAAAAAGTGGGGGGGGAGGGTCTTCTGGAGGTACGGTAGCAAAAATATTAATGACATCAGCGTACCGAATGAGCTCATGGATATTAAAGACATGAACGTACTAAATGAGATAATTAAGTGTTGTTTTTTGCCACGTGTATAATAGGCATCTTTCAAAGCCCCTTCCTCCTACTCATCTCCCCCCCTCTACCCCCCCAAAAAAAATGGTTGTAACAAGAGTACAACAGACCATCTCACTGACCATAGTAACTCATTCAGGATCTACTGTATACCAAAAATTATACCAAGAAATGTTTCACTCCTGCTTCCGCCAGACAATTTATCTAACCCTACCAGAGGCTTTCCGTCCGCCATGAGTTAATTCCTCGACTTAACACTTTTTTCCGGCATCCTCAACGGTGTGGCGTCTGGAGTAATTGCCTTGTTTTCCCACTTTCGGGTACAATCTTCACTACTTTGTGTTAAGGCAATTTTTATGTAATTTCCGTTGTAATCGCCTCACTGACACGCTACATAACATGGTCTGTTCTATAACTTTTTTCTTATTTTTTTATCTTGCTTCCTGCAGACAATTTCATCTCTCCTGATCTCAGTTCAGCTTAAGAATACGATATATTTTATTCATTCTTGTTACCGCCATACGATAATGATAATGGACAAATGCAAGTAAATAACTGACTAGACAGATACAGACCTATTGATAAATGCTGAGATCGACAGAGTAATGTAGAATATGAACTGATAGATAAAGGTCCATTAATTCTTTCGTTCCACCGATGTTTACTCGTAGATATGGAGACAGGCAGACAGAGGATTGTAGAATATGGTCCAACAGATAAAAATGCATGGTTTCTACCGTTCCATCACAAAAGTAACAGTAAAGCAAAACAGGAGCAGTTGCATGAAGCGCTCTGTTACGTGATCACACCCCCAGCTGCACCAATCTCGTCATTAACAAGTGCACATGCCTGACTCCACACGCTTAAGATTTTCGGACACCCTCGGCTACTTTTTATCATGGTTACAAGATTTTTTTTAAAGCTACACTACCACTTCGCCACTGATACTCTGAACAGATATTTCCCTTCTTGATAACAGTTATTATCACCCGCCTTTACCAAGGCGGTGCGATAATGTTTTTGCCCGCGTCTGTGTGTGTGTGTGTGTGTGTGTGTGTGTGTGTAGCTGTTCCCATTTTATCTCATGAACGGCTTGAGTTATCAACATGAAACCATCAGGGTATCAAGATATGGCCAAAATCTTGGCCGAGTTCCAAAATAAGAACTCTGGGTCAAAGTCAAGGTCAGCAAAATGGCTGCCAAAGGTCAACTAGTTTTTATCGCCCGCCTTTTGCACCATTATATCTCATGAACGGCTTGAGCTATCTCCGCCGGCCCCCCACTGGGGGGACGTCGCCCACCGGCTCCCTTTTGGGGGTGGGGGGCGCTTGTAACTTGGCCAACAGCATATTCCGGAGGGCTCCCGAAAGCTTTTCTTTCATTTCTGCTTTGATGTTTCCGGCAATTCTGAGTAAATCTCGTATAATTCAAAATAATGCTTCATCACATGAGCTTTTGCTAGGTCTTTCTGCATAAACCTTTACTTGAAAAATTACAGTTCAGTAATGACTATTCAGCGTGATATGACAATACTTAGCCCATTTAGTCTGAGAACGCTGTTTATTCTTCTAATCTTCAGCTGATTTCATTCAACTCGAGGGCACGTCAAGTAGCGAAAAAGGTTAATATTATATCCAACCCTTCAATTCCGAAAGTATCTCGTGGACTTAATAAAATCGTCTAATGGTAACGAGAGTAAATGAAGGGGAAAGTCATGGGATAGAGAGGCCTGGGGAAGCTAACTGTTTGAAAGGAAGCCTAGAGGTTTGGTTTATTAGATCCTGTAAGCTATAATTTTGGCCTGAGTGGAAATACCGTCTTGCTTAAGGTCAAGAGTGGTGAGAAGAGGGTGTGGTTTGGGTAAGGGTGTGGTTTTTGTTGTTATTGTTGGGGTGATACTGGTGGTCGTAGTGAGGGTGTAATTATTGTTGCTAGTAAATAAAATTATATAGATAAATAAATAATTCCGGCACAGATGCTGTTCTTCACATTCTAATCTCCGCCTTCCACTAACACGGACTTCCATTCTTTTCACTGAAGATTAATATCAAAAGAATTAGTTCTGGTATATTTAGCCTTGAAAATGACTAGCAATCATCGTATTCACAGTTTATATATTATTATTTTTTATAATTACATGTAATGATGAAACTTAAAAAAATAAAGTTCTATAAAATTTCAACAAATAAAGCTCTGACAAAAACCGATAGGTAGACAGATGGGTAGACTGATTGATAGACAGAGATAGGCAGATAGATAATTGGACTGGTAGAAAGAGTAAGATAACGATAAAGATTTATATGAGCACAGGAAGGCAGATACAGATAAACAGAATAATGTCAATAAAAAATGAACAAGTATATCACGAAAAATCGACAAAAATAGGGAATGAAGTTGAACTCGATAAGGTTTTCACTCCAACCATAAATTAGCATGAACAAGCCCACTGAAAAAAAGAATGTGGTTGACCAGACTGTGTTCTAGTACAGCAGTGTCAACCTGGAAGCAAATACGGAGACTAACTGTAACTATTTGGCCAAGCAGGTGAGAACAGGTTGATAGCCAGCAAGGTTAAGCGAAGAATGCGGGGAGTGGTATCAGGTCTTTTGAGAGGTGATGCTGGTGGTTGTGATGTTGGTGGTGCTGGTGGTGGTGACTCTTGATGATGGTGAATGATGATGATGATAAATGGCGATGGTGGGGACTACAGTGATGGATGATAAAGACATGAGAAAAAAAATACCGACGGAGAAAGTGGCTCTGATGTACTGACTTGTGATTACATCTATCTGTCTATCTCTGTGTAGATAGATAGATAGATAGATAGATATAGATAGATAGATAGATAGACAGGCAGGCACACAGACAGATAATTTAGCGGAAGACAGTCTAAGACGTCATCATCATAAAAAATGACACTTATTTCTCTCGTTAGCTTCCACGGTAAGAGACAGGAACCTTCACGTCAACCTCTAGACGACGGGCAAACAGTCACACAGACAGACAGTCAAGACCGCTACCGAGACTGTGGCAAAAAAAGCAGTCAGGAAGAGTGAGGTAAAAAGTGGCAATCCCTTAAAGGTCGCCCTGAACCAGTATCGGATCCTAATCAGGTGCAAGAGAGGCGGGCAGCGGTGGGCATAAAAGGAGTTTCTGAAGTGATGCTTGCTGTGGGTATTAGGGATATGTGGTGCTAATCCCAAAGGTCATGGTGCATTACTTTAAGCCTGCATATTTGACTTAGTTTTTGCATGATTAAAGTAGGCACGTGTACGGCTCGCCGACTAGATTGCATACTGTACTTCTTGTCGTGAGCGGTTGGTCTGCGTCATGCACGTTCAAGCTGTCGACGAATGCATAGTGGTAGCGAATTATGAACATTTTACTTTTGTTTATACAGCAGCTGCGAAATTAAGCTGAGGACACAATCATCTTCCTTAAAGCTCGTGAATTAATCAGAGAAATGTAGAACCATCAGAAACTATCATTAACTGAGATAAGATTCGTTGTCTTTTGGCATGTACAAAAAAAAAAAAAAAATCTTCAGACAAGACTGGGATGCGAGTTGTCTCTTTACACTGAAGTATATATCTTTCAGTGTAGCGTTTGAGTTCTGTACTAAAAAATAGCTAATACTGGATTTATTCACATTATCACATCTCTTAATGAGTTATATAAACCTCTTTAGCACAATGACACGTTATATAAGCTTTGCCATAACAAGACGCTTTTATCAAACTGAGGAGAGATTTCGAGCTAGAGGCATCTATAACCTTCAAGGAAAAAGTTGTTATTGTACTTAAATAGTCAAAGGAAAAAGTTTCGGTGTGTGTTTTACAAATCTGAAAGAAACAAGGACAAGTGCTCACTCTGTTCTTGTTGCTGTTTTTGTGGACGGTTTTTATATTCCTTGGAAGGGTGCGGCCGAGTGTTTTTGTTATTATTATTATTTTTGTTGCCGTTGCTGTTGTTGTTGTTGTTGTTCTTTGCAAAAAGATTCTCTTTAGAACCATCAGATAGTTATATTCGACATTCAACACAGGGAAATCTGCCAAAGTGTGAGGATTAAACGCAATTTGTCCAGACATCTCCATACGAACGGATCATGATTCTGGCTTTACTCTGTTCAGCTTTCTTTGGGAGGGCCAAGTTCTATAGGATCTCAGCATCTGGACCTTTCTTGCTTAGATTAGAAACGCCTCTACGCTTCTCTGCCCTTCACACGTCCCACACCTTCCCGTCAGTATCCCATCAAACGCATAATGGTCTGTGAAGGGATCCCCTCCTCCCCGGGGCATCCAATAAAATCCCCATTAGCTCGATGGTTTACATTGTTTTATGGCACTACTAAAGACCGGCAACTGTTAATTTGTGAACTGAGAGATACCAGTACTTCTTGTTATTTAAGCTGTTGATAATGACTGTTATATGTTGATTTTGTTCTGTTTTTGTTTTTGTTCATTGTAAGGGGCATTAGTTCCATGTTTTCAAGAGTCAGCCTTGTTTTCCTGATGGTCACTTCGGAATCGCCAGGACTTAGTCATTCACCACCGTTCAACTGGGGAGGCCAAGGCGGCACTGCCGGCAGACACCCAGCCACCAACAGGCAGGAATTAGGCAGGTTATACGGCCGTTTTGACGTCAACGCGGTGTAAAGCTGGGGCAAAAAATCCGATATGTGTAAGAAAACTTGTAACAATGTGCGAGTCCCAGCATGAACTAGATTCTGTGATCTTTTGAGATAATTGTGTGACTAGTTACCAAGCTTATAACTACTGTACACATCATTCTTACGATAGTACTTTCACATCGATGGTAGCCAGCCACCTTCTGTCAACAAAAAATGGTAACTAGACAAATTTATGATATTATTTATCAGCAGCAATAATAAATATAACTACATTCTGCGGCATCGAAAGGGTTAATTAGTTAAAATCTAAAAACAGTAAAGGATCAGTATTACCAGTTCCTATTATCATGAGCAACTGCTGTAAAACTTCGACTAATCAGTGCCATTAGCGAGTTTTACTTCAGAACAGAAAACAGGTTAGTATCCTTAACAGTGAGCAACCTAAGGAAATTTAAGCTTGTACAGGAGGCAACGATTTTTTTGTGTTGTTGTTGTTGCCACCGCCCTGTGATGGTATTCGATTTGTGGGGCATCTTGTAAGGAAGGGGTTAACTGTATGTGAAGCGTGCATAAAACGAATGTATCTTAATTATCCTCTTTCTTATTAACAACTTGAACGAATGAACACGAATAAGGAGAGAATGATAGGCATATATAGACTTTTGTGCGGATTCGATCTTGCATAGTTTCTTTACTTTTCTTTCTTTTCCTTTTTTTTTTTTTTTTTACAATGTAATTTTTCTTGATGGGTGTTGCTGGTAGACTGAGAAGTGTTAGGAGTTAGAAAAGGTACATGGCTGGTGTGAATGGATGGGAATAGGGTGGTGAATGGGTGGAGGGGAAGGACATTTGTGGGCGAGTGGGATGGAGGTTCGAGGTAGGTGTGGGTTGGCTGGAGGCTTGGCTGGGTGGGATGAAGGTTAGGAATGTGTGGCTGGGAAGATATGTAGGGAGTGGTTAGGGAGTTGGCAGGAGGGAAGGTTGGAGGTTTGGGGGGTAAGTGGGTGGAAAGGCGGATGGGAAGGAAACTTGTGGAGTGGTAAGGGTGTAGGTGAGTAAATGAATGGTGGGTGAATCTGAAGCGTGGCCGTTAGAAATGCAGGCCAGTTGTGTGAATGAGTAAGTCAGTGAATAGTGGGTAAAGGAGTGACTGCAAATAAAAAAACGGGGATCGGTGGAGGGCGTGGGAAGGGATGGGAACAGTGCTCAGGATGGGCTGGAGAAAGCAGGTGGGAGTGAGTACGTTTAGGGAGGTGATGTAAGTGGGTGGGTGGGTGGGTGGGTACTGGGGGTTGGGTTAGGCAGGTATGTGGGTGGATGCGTGGGTAAGTTGGAAGGTTTAAGTGAGAAGTTGTGTTAGGGAGATGTGTATGGATGGACGAGCTGGTATATCCGGAGGGGAGGTGAGGAGTTAGTACCAATGACGAGTATTATACCATAATTTTGTCATAAATGGATTTTACTCGGCTTAGGAGGAAGTTTTTGAACTGAAGAAGTCAGATATTGCTTTAATTACCACTGTACTGGAAGATGCACCCAGACACTCACACGCACACTCACTTGCTCACGCACGCATGCACGACGCACGCGCACATGGACGCACTCACGCAAACACAATTACACACACACACACACACACACACAAACACTTCCTACAACACAGAGTCCCACGCAATACACCCCTCACAACCCATTGCAGACTCACATACCACTACCCACTATTATGAGCAAAAACCAAGGCCAGCCAGCACCCATGGTCACTCCAGCTGTGTGGGGGGCCGTGACTTACAGGATTCCAAATATTAATCTTTATTTCCTTGTGCATAAAGGTCATTAATAACAGACACTCACGTAATCCTTATGGTTAATGGGACAAGAAAATCAACAAGACACTTTATAGGATTCTTCATAATCATCCTTATGTGCCTCGTGCATAAAGATCAACACTCAAGACACTCACGCAATCCATAAGGCTAGAGAGAAAAAAGAACAGCCGGATAAACACAGGAGGATATTGCATTCCGTGAGCGTCCTGTTCATGATCAGGGAAGCATGGCGACTTTCGACTGAGCAAGCAAGGTATGTTTATTTTCTGCCGTATTTCGTAGGCATAGGAAAGATTGTAGAGTTTTTTTCTTAGTTCTTTATATTTGCATGTTACACCTCAGTATTCCCTTGTATGTTATGAAGACGTAACCGCAAGGTGGGTTAAAACATCATAGGGAATACATCTCAACGATTTCCATCCTTACAGAAGGCTGAGGGGAGGAAAATACTCAATATCACAATTTTAGTCTAGAGAACGTTAGGAGGAAGGGTATACACAAAATATATCAACTATATACTGTATATTGTCGGTATGCACTCACATCCCTCCCAGTCCAGACCAGTAAAGGGACAGGAGGTATACTAAAGATAGGCCTCCTAGATATATCTTGGGTATAACCTCACCAACATCCCACTTTGTCCATAGAACAGACTGAAAGTATTCTAAAAATATATCAGCTTCATGGGCTGGCTTATTCTAACAATTAACCCTCTCTCAGGACAAAAGGGGAAATAGAAGTACACTGAAAACTAAAACAGCTACAAAATATCGTGGGTGTTGGCTACTATCAGTTCCCTACCCCACCAGACCCCAACACCCCTAACATTTATAGAAAAAATATACAGAAACAACATACAGTACCTTCCCTCCCCCCCCTTCCTCTCTCTCTCTCTCTCTCTCTCTCTCTCTCTCTCTCTCTCTCTCTCTCTTCCCCGCAGCAACGCCCTCAAGAGAAGAGAAAAGCAGAGATAACACAGGCCAAGTTAAGTCATTTGCTATTTGGGATTTCTAACGGGAACTATACAGGAATGTGAACCTTCTGTCTCAGTTTGTACTCGCAAATCCCTCCCTCTCTCTTCTCTCTGTCTGTTTGTCTGTCTGTCTGTCTGTCTGTCTCTGTCTCTCTGTCTCTCTCTCTCTCTCTCTCTCTCTCTCTCTCTCTCTCTCTCTTTCTCTCTCTCTCTCATGCCCATGTGTCTCTGAGTGTCCCATTGACCCTGCACGCGCACCATGTCTACTTTCAGATCCTTGACTTTCTCTCTTGCCCGCGACCCGGTACCTGTGTGTGTGTGTGTGTGTGTGTGTGTGTGTGTGTGTGTGTGTGTGTGTGTGTGTGTGTGTGAAAATTGGGAGGGGAGGGGGACGAATGAGGACACGTGGTGGAGGTGGATAGTTCATGTGTACTACTCATCTTTTTATTCCTTTAGCCTCAGGAAATTTTTTTTTATTCGTGTTAACTCCTGAAGATTTTATTCAGCTAACGTAATATTCGAAAAGACGTTGTTAGATGTAGTTTTCAATAGCCCCTCCACTACTCAGAAGCTCTCCTACATGCTAAATAAAATCGTTGGTTTACTATGTATATTTTGACTGGGCCTAAAACTGGAATCTCTTAATATTGATAACTTCGCTGAAACAATAGATCAGCACTACACTACCGCAAGATGCTAGTCACGTATAAGTGCTATGGAAATAATGTAGAGCCGAAGTATTATCTTTTTCTGCCACTGAGCTACATGAAATGAGCTGCAAAAGAACGAGAATTTGAGTCAGGTTAAGGTGAAAAGGTAATAGTTACAAAAAATAAGCAAACGATGTAAAGGCTCCCATGTGGGCACCTGCAGCATCACTGTGACACTACTTTCTCGGAGACGAACATCACCAGTTTTCTTTGCTCTGAGCGATTTGTGAGTGATTTTCTTTAAGAGTTAATATAATATCTCTACGGAATCGAATTCAGGAGTTAAGAATATTTTTTGTGGAAGACGATTAAAAGCTTCGTGCAGACTTAAGATTTATCGCATTTATTCAGTATTCATACATAAATATGCAGTATCCATTAAGAAATATTTGCTCTAACTTATGAAACAAGTCGACAGCAACAAAGTTCACTGTGAATCCATTGATCATATAACTATTGGTACTTCTTTACAGACTGTACACTCGATTTAAAAAGGACGCATGAACACTCTGTGCAAAATTATCTTTTATCACAGAATAGCAATTGTAAAAATTCCCGATGCTGCCCAGTGTTTGTAGATCGCTTTCAATGGGGATGCCATAAACCGCTTGCTCTAGAAATTTTCTGCTTAGTACTGTTATCAAACGCAGCCTCAGATGATAAATTTATTAATCCCTTTGAGACATCACATGTTACAATGAATGTTTAGGATATTATCGGACCCTTCATGTACAATTACGTTTATGATCGTGAGCTTCGTGTGTACATGAGGGAATTACATCAGTGCACTGATAAACCTGAAGGTAATAAGTCGCTGAAGGTGAGCACGTAACACAGGCGAGCACGTAACATAGGTGAGCACGGCGGCTGTATGGCTCCCAGGCCAGCCATACTCGTGAGACAACAATTACTTCTTAATTGACTTTGGTCGCAGGAATTCACAGCACCGTCATCACCTGGGAAAAGGTTGACGCTTCCTCCAAAGGGCCTCGTACATATGTGTTTACGCACACAAATTCGTACACATATACACATACACACATGCCCTAGCCCCCCCGACACACACACATACACACACACACACACACACACACACACACACACACACACACACACACACACACACACTCACTTAAAGGTTAACATCTATTCATCTCCATACATCCACGCACAGATACATCTATGACACATGAACAAAACTCATCAATAAAATGTACTGTAGCCTATTTTAAAAAATCACACACACACACACACACACACTTGAATACAAACACACACAGAAAAGCAAGTTCATGTTCTCATCTAATTGCTCAATACTGGCAAAAACCATATCCTTCTCAGCAGCAGCAGCCACGCAACAGTCCAGGAACATACAAAAACACAGCCAACCATACATTACGTATATTCGGTATTAAGCTTTCCACGTCAATGAAATACCTGCTACAGCGTATGTTGTATGGATTTAATAGCATGACATTTGGATAAAGAATGATATATCTAATTTCATTTATATTCCCCTTCTACACGGCAAGAGAATAAAAAAAATGATA
>NC_137007.1:38391212-38638712 GCF_032717465.1 Coenobita brevimanus | reverse complement strand
GTGTGTGTGTGTGTGTGTGTGTGTGTGTACGAGAGTATTATCGAACGCTGGTCATCTGAAGGGTGACCTTGACCAAAAGGTCCTTCATGTCGGCACTTCCTATTCCACGGTCATTCAGCACTATCTAACTATCTATACTCTGACACCATATATCAGTTTTTTATTGGGTAGCCACAACAAAACAGACTTTCAGTTACCTTACCCTGGTTCTGCTGCACTGCCTCCTATCTTTATCAACAATTCCGCAAATTCGGCATATGTATTTGACCTTCTTATCGAATATCTTCCAGACCATCAATAAACCATTCATATCTATTCATTGGGTTGGCATCCTAACACCACATTCTTTATTTTATTCAAGGCAACTGCAATAAAGTCTTTAAGGGCGGGTTTTTAGACATTGGTACTTGTTTGAAATCACACAAATAAATGTTATCCAGTTAGCTCGCATTCTAGCCATTTCACTTCCCTTCGGTTAAAATGGCCAAACTCATCTCCTGTTCCTAGTAATCGAACCCCGAACCTCCATTAGTTTCACACTCAGTCCCTTTATACCGATTACCTTCCACAGTGTCGCGTGTCCAGGTACCGTGGGACAGATATGGGGTGTTTGAATCTCTCTGTAACAGTAGCAAAGGCGATCAGTTCGATTATGAGTTAAGTGTTAAGAGCAATGAAGACAAGTGGTGATTCTGCTTTATTTGGAACTACACTTAACCCTCTAAAATAAAGGAGTCCAAGTATAATTCTTTAGTTTGCGCTATCTCCATACTTTTATTGAATTTTGAGTGAAATGTCGAATTAAAGAGGTTAGATATAGCCTTCGTTAAAGCCTTGACTGCGAGGGAGCTTCTAAAGTTACTAGTAAATTAATAATCTCGACGATGAGAGAGCTTTCTAAAGCTAAATGTAATAATCTCGATGTTGAGAAAGCTTTCTAAAGTTAAATATAATAATCTCGACGTTGTAAGAATAAGCTAACCAAAGACGTCATCAGAGTCAAATAGTTAAAAAAAAACGATCAATGTTTGAGTGACGAGTTGTGGTAGGTCTCCATATTATAATTGCAAATCATACTAGATAGATAGATAAATAGACAGATAGAGAGACAGATAGAAGCAGGAAGTCAAATGATGAGAAGGTGTTGTGTCTGCGAGAATCGAGCAATGCTAAACATGCTTACACTGAGGAAAGCTGACGACAGCGGCCAGTAAGGAGATGATGCAGTTAGCTGTCAGCAGTCCTCTCGTGAACAAAGATCTAGTCCACCCCTGCTATACCAGAATTTAGGAAAGAGAGCTCAGACGGAGATTAGCCACCGAACAGGCTAGACAGAAGGAGACAAGCGACCCTAGAGAGAGGTCGAGACGGAGATTAGTCTTAGAACAGAGAGAGAGAGAGAGATAGCGAGACAGGGAGGTAGCTACCCAGGACTTATACTATTATACCTGTTTAATATTTCCAAGACAAATAAAAATAGTCCCATACTATTCTTTACCTCTCCCGTCACTACATGACATCTGGTGGGGAAACTACTACAAGATATAAAAGCCGCTCGACCACAAGTCTAAAATATACGCCTCTACAAGCAAATACAAAGTCGCTGCTTTATGATACAAAGTCTTTATGACAGAGTGAATGGGGATGATATGTCTTCGCTGAGCACTCTCGTGATGTTCTCTTCCTTCCAGAGAGACATATGACAAAATCGTGAAAACAAATACACACGCGGAGACACTGCCAGTATATTTTAGGGCAAAAAGGAAAGTAATGTTGCGAAGCTGAGGAATGTGTGGTTGACCCTAGCAACCTGCATCCTGACCCCAACCGTGCCATCTTCTCACACACCAGGCGGCCTTGGGGCTTCAACACCCTGACCTCTGGCTCCCCTTCTCTCATAACTCCTTCAGGGGTCACTGTGATATTCCGGGAAGAGCCCGCATGGTTCCCTCAAGCCTGTAACAGCGTAGATTTGGCAATGCTGTAAACACCTCTAGGTCAGTTTTGTCCACACTTTCAGGTTATCTCTTATTTAATTTCCATAAAAACTAACGCATAAAACATGGGGTTAGTTACTGTACATAGACACAAATGCACATGCGCACATACACTTGCACACGCACACACACATACACACACGCACTCACGTCCGTATCAACGCACGTGAACTAGAGGACGAAGTGTGCAGAGTAAGATAAGTCGCAATAAATCAGCCCTCGAGGGAAATGGGACTCCTAGGACAGAGAGGACAGGACATGCTCTTGATATGACAAAAGATATCTACCAGAGACCAAATCATAAACATAATAATACAAATTCCCTTTTCATTAGCTATTTACCGACAGGAAATTAACTGGAAGAGCTCAGACACAGCGGGAATTCTGAAATAATGTGGCAACAAAATCATTTCTGTATCACCTCGCCACATCCTTTTCATTACTAAGTTGTCTTTCTCGGACCAACCCCTGGAGTGCAATGGCGTCTGTTATATTTCATTTTTGCTATGTCATACAACTTTATTTGTTTTGTGATTAACAAGAGAATTAACGCGCATTTTATGATGGTAATTATGAGCATGAAAACTGGAAATCATATCAACATATTTCTTTTTATTTAACCCCTTCATTTCGAGAACACCATTTATAATCACAAACGTCATACTTCCACCAATTTTATATTGAACTTAGGGGAGACTATCCTAACTGGTGGGGTCAGACGGTTAGATATACTTGTAGCATTCATTAATCCCTTTACCACTACAAACTTCTCGTAAACTGAATAGCATTGCCTAGTAGCGGCGTCAAAGCTAAATAATTTAAGGCTTATCTGGTACGGTATTTTCGGGGCAGAGAGAGAGAACCGCCTCGGGCCTTAGTTAACGCCTTCGTTATGAGGGCGCCTTTTTTTTTTCTTTTTTTTATTACACTTGCCTTATATTCAGGCGACTCAGTTTAGATTAACAGAAGGTTTCCTAACTAAAGGGATTACGGCCAGGCATCATTAAACCCTACGCTAATAAACGCCTCTCTTGAATACAATCGCCTCGCAGCAGCAAGAACAGAAAACAAAAACATACCTTCGTAGAGAAGCGGTTAACGCTTTAGAGATAAGGTATCTTCTTTGTTATCGTAGCGATTTTTTTCAGCTGATGAAAACCCCCCTATCATCTAATGGGCTAAGAAACTCGTTTTTTTCTCTCTTGAAATTCCTGTACAGAGGCAAGAATGTCTTTATTGCAATACTGCGCGCTACCTGGAGGCATGCAGGGATCAGAGTTACGCAATGGTTCAGGCAGACGGGCTGTGGTGATAGGTACTTACACAGGGTGGCTGCAATGGCTATAATCCAAAGGGGGCCTGACTGCAAGTGTGCGCTCATTAAGGGATCCTAACAACAAGGGTCTACCCTCACCATCATCAGTACTGTTAACTGCAGGATTGACGCTGGCAGTATAGTGTTATTTGTGATATTAGAATTTGTTCTTTTAGCATTTATAACCCTCTAACACAACAGCATCTTTTATACATCAGCTATTTTACGATATGTTTCTGACGATTTTATTCAGCTTAAACGAAACTCAAAATGTCGTGGTAATTAAAGTCTTCAGTAAGCAAAGCCTTTCCAAAGTTGAATAAAACCGTCTGTAGGTTGCAGGATTAAATAAGCACACCATGATTCTACCGGGAGGGTTAATGTTGCTTTCTTCTGCAATGAGAGATAAAGACAATCAGAGTAATCATAGTTCCTTCCAATTACTCTTGTTGATGTTGGAAATCCTTAAAGTGAGGAAAATTGTTTGAGGGTGGTTAGAATAAATCCCGTGGCATTACACAGAATGAAACCCTAACTGCGTCATTATACTCTGAACGAATTTATGAGGAATGACCTGCGCTCTGTCAATAGGGTAGGAATAAAGAACTTAACTTGTTAGTTTATAATAATAAAAATAAAAATGCAAAATATTTTATCTTTATAGCAACTATACTCAGAAATGTGAGAGGAGATAATTGAACTCTTCATTAAGGATTATAATTTCTATCCCCTTGAAATCTCCAAATGAGTTTAGATAGCCTACTTCCATTCAGATCACACAAACACAATACCATACGAGCTGTTTCATAGCCTAACTGACACCTATTACGACATTCCATGAAAAAAAACAGAACGACTTATAATACGGCATGATAAGGCGGTGGTCGGAGAGTGTGACGGGAGGGAGGGAGGGTGTGCTGGAGAGGGAGGGAGGTAGCAGGAAGGTTCAGGCAGCGGTCCGGAGAAACAGGGTCAGCCTTAAGCCATTCTGCTGCCCCTGATGAAGGTGGAACTGGCATCACATCCACTCCCACCTGTCCACCCACCTACCCACGCACGCACCTCCACTACCTATCCATCTGTGCACATTCACCTGCTCGCCCGGTTATATCCACAGCGAACCTGTTCACCCACTCACATCCATTACCACTCATCCGCATGTTCACATCTACTCTCACTCACTGGTATCCACTTCCACTCACGCACAGCAACTCCACCTACGCACACACTTCCTCATATCCCTTCTCACCCACCCTCCTACTCACAACTGTTACTACGTACTCACATCCGGTCCCATACCCGCACAAATCCACTCCTGTGCATCAACCCGGTCTCTCGCATCGACCCATACAGTCACATCCACTGCCTTCCACCTACCCTCACAGTCACATCCAATTCCACCTACCCAGCCACACGCATTCATTTGCATGCTCACTACCTGGGATGTCTTCTAAGGAGTGGGAGAGGAGAAGGGATCCCTCCTGTTCCATAAATTTCTTGATGATCCCGATTCAGAAACGAGCTTATACTTCCTTCCAACACCCTCATACGCTGCCATTATCTATCTCTCACCGAGACACCCACTCATGCATACAGAAAAGAAAATTATACACTCATTCACTCAACTCATTCACACACAAACATTCTTTATTATTCTCATACCAAACCAATTCAAATCCACACACACACGTTCACCATTTGTCATCCTTTCACTCCAATCGACTTGCTCACCCAACCTACACCCACAAGCATCCTTCACCACCCAACCATCCAGCCACTCACCTACATTCACAGGCCTATATACACACACCCACTCCCACCCACTCATCCACGCACACAAATAACTATATTACCACAATGAAAATATATTAGTCTCTCTCTCTCTCTCTCTCTCTCTCTCACACACACACGTACACAAACAAGGTAACATCATTACCCCGCCTCACAATGCAGGTAATGCCATCAAAGGTTATCTGGTCCACTGTTCACTTCCTGGTGGCTGCAGCTTCTGATTAATAAACAAGTAGTCCTGAGGCGCTACTCTAGCCTTGGTTTTTGCTACCACTCATCCATATTTCACTTCGTACTAATTAAGTATTGTGTTGTCTTAGATGAACTGTTGATGGATGGATGTTTCATTTTATTGGACATTTTTTTTTTTTTTTTTTTTTTTTTTTATGCGAGGAAGAAGGAACCAAAGGCCATGAGCCCGCAGTAACAGTTCCCTCCAAGAGAAAAACAAAATACAATAGAGAGCCAAATTCAAGATCCGATCATTTTGAGATGCCTGGACACACTGCGTTTGAAAGACTGGAGATCATAGGCAGGAGGAAATACAGACAGAGGGAGACAGTTCCAGAGCTGACCTGTTGCATGAATGAAAGACTGGGAGTAACGGTTAACTCTTGCATTAGAGAGTTGGACAGAAAAGGGATGAGAGTTTGCTGCCAGACGGGTGCTACGCGCCCGTCGTAGAGGTGGAGGAATGCAAGCAGACAGTTCAGAGGAGCAGTGACCATTAAAGTAGCGATAGAAAAGAGATAAAGATGCAACAGTGCGGCGAAGAGACAGAGGTTGAAGGGAGTCAGTAAGAGGAGGAGAGTTAATGAGGACGAAAAGCCTTTGACTCCACCCTATTGAGAAGAGCTGTATGTGGGGAGCACTCCCCACACATGAGAGTTGTACTCCACACAGGGGCGGATAAAACCCCTGTATAGAGTCAACAATTGTGCAGGGGTAAAGAAAGAGCGGAGTCGAAACACTTAGCACACCCAATCTCTTGGAAGCAGATTTTACAAGAGATGTAATATGATCTTTCCAAGATAAGTCCCGAGTAAATGAAACCCCAAGCATGTTCAAGGATGATGCAGGATTAATCTGAATATTATTAAACATTAGTGGGTATACCTGTGGAAGATTTTGTCGGGTTGATAGGTGTAAGAACTGAGTCTTAGAAGCATTAAAGACAACCATATTATTTTTACCCCAGTCAGAGATATGAGCCAAGTCAGACATTAGGTGTGCCATAGCCTCATCCCTTGTTTCTTGAAGTAACTGTTGAGATGGGCGTTGCGGGAACCGAATGGAAAGGTGAAGGGTGGAGTCATCAGCGTATGAGTGGATAGGGTTAGATGTACAGCTTAGAAGATCATTGATGAATAAAAGGAAGAGAGTTGGTGATAGGACAGAGCCCTGAGGAACACCACTGTTGATAGATCTAGGAGAAGAACGATGGCCGTCTACGACAGCAGCTATAGAACGACCAGAAAGGAAGCTAGCGATGAAGGTACAGATAGAAGGATAGAAACCGTAGGAGGGCAGTTTGGAAATTAAAGATTTATGCCAGACTCGATCGAAAGCCTTTTGAGATGTCAAGTGCAATGGCAAAGCTTTCGCCAAAGTCCCGAAAGGAGGATGACCAGGAGTCTGAAAGGTAGGTGAGAAGATCGCCAGTGGAGCGTCCCTGACGGAACCCATACTGACGATCGGAAAGAAGGCTGTGATAGGAAAGATGCCTTAAAATTTTTTATTAAGAATTGACTCGAAAACTTTTGAAATACAGGACGTTAAAGCAATTGGACGATAGTTGGAGGGTTGGGAGTGGTCACCCTTCTTTGGGACTGGCTGAATGAGAGCAAACTTCCAGCAAGAAGGAAAGGTACAAGTTGACAGACAAAGGCGAAATAGTTTGCCTAGGCAGGGTGTAAGCACAGAAGCACAGTTTTTGAGAACAACAGGAGGGACCCCATCAGGCCCATATGCCTTGTTAGTACTGAGGCCAGTAATGGCAGAAAATACATCAACTGAAGAAATTTTAATGTCAGCCATGAGGAAGTCAGAGGGGGGAAGTGATGGAGGAACAGCACCGGAATCGTCTAAGGTGGAATTGGAGGAGAAAGTCTGTGCGAAGAGATCTGCTTTATCAGTAGAAGAAATAGCTACAGAACCATCAGAGTAGAAAAGAGGAGGGAAGGATGATGAGGTAAAGTTGTTAGAAAGATTTTTGGCAAGGTGCCAGAAGGAGCGGGAAGAATTCGAGTTGGAGAGTTGAGAGCATTTAGTATGGATGAAATTATTTTTAGTAGAGCGAAGAACAGACTTAGCACGATTCCGGGCAGAAACGTAAAGATTATGTGATTCAGGGGTGGGTTGGCTCCGGTACCTTTTGTAGGCCTTCTCCTTGTTGCGGACAGCATTAGAACAAGCGTGATTAAACCAAGGCTTTCTTGCGTTAGTCAAAGGATATGAGAAAAGGAATGTATGCTTCCATGCCCGAGAGAATAACCTCCTTAATGCGCAAGGCACACTCAGATGGCTCACGGCCATGGAAGCAATAATCATTCCAGGGAAAATCAAAGAAGTACTGCCTGAGGGCCTCCCAGTCCGCCAGCTCCAAAATGCCAGAGACGACGTTTCCCTGGAGGGTCCGCAGGCCGTACTGGAGCGATGGACAGGTTAAGGTAATAAGGTTGTGATCGGAGGAGCCCAACGGAGAGAAAAGATTAACAGAGTAAGCAGAAGGATTAGTTGTGAGGAAGAGGTCAAGTATGTTGGAGCTCTCTCCAAGGCGGTCAGGGATACGGGTAGGGTGCTGTACAAGCTGCTCTAGGTCATTAAGGATAGAAAAGATGTAGGCTTGTTCACCAGGTGGATCCGTGAAAGGAGAGGAGAGCCAAAGGTGGTGGTGAACATTGAAATCTCCAAGAATGGAGATTTCAGAGAAAGGAGAAATGGACAGAATGTGTTCCATCGTAGAAGTAAGATAGTCGAAGAATTTTTGATAGTCAGTAGAATTAGGGGATAAGTAAACAGCACAGATATATTTAGTCAGAGAATGACAGGAAAGCCGAAGCCAGAGAGTGGAGAATTCAGAAGAATCAAGTTCAGGAACACGAGAGCAAGATAAGTCGTTGCGTATGTATACACAACAGCCACCTTTGGCTTTGAACATGCTGTTCTTTGCTTTCCCTCGCTTATTATTTCATTTCTTTGCTCCTAGTGTTCCAGATCATTAATGGAAATAGGGTTAGAATAATTATGATGCTGCTGATGACGATGATGAAGAGGAGGAGGAGGAGGAGGAGGAGGAGGAGGAGGAGGAGGAGGATTTTATCTAGTGAAAATATAGGAGTTTGGGGACATTTTAATCACGGCTGCCCTGGATGAAATCTGTAATCATGCATCTTTTACTGATCACTAAACAGAGTGTAATTCCTGACCAACAAAGCATTATACATTAGCTTCGTCATAAATCCGTCATTGTAATCTAGGGAGCTTATATTTGTTCCTGACTGTTTCTTATGTGTTTATATACTTACCTTATTTATTTATTTATCACCCTCTTATTCGTCTTCTTTATATATCACAGCTATTTTTCCTTATCTTAACACTATCTTTTTCAGTCTTACCCTTATTTACCTATTTATATGGTACTTTATTTACCTGCAGACAGGGTACTATGATTCACCTCCACAGTGTGACAGGCCGGATGTTGTGGTTGGTCTGCCTTTTACATGATCACTTTTTATCCATGCACCCAACCTCAGTACTACACATAAAAAAAAAAAACACCAACACATGCAAAAACATAAAATAAAAACACGCATAAAAACTTTTCTCGATCTTATTACAGGAGGTTACCCTAAAAAAAAAAAAAAAATGCATATAAAAGAGACACAATCGTCCACCTGCAAAATAGTTCTTTAAGGAATTCTGAACTTCATCATTTTAATTAATATCTTAGTTATGCCTCCAAGGAATCAACCCATCAGATGCCAGGTCAATCAGAGTGTTAAATGAGTGCACTGAAGTATTATCTGAAGGCATTGGTCATTAATTTTACTGCCTTCCCAATATATTTCTCTGGTATCTGATGAGGTGAACGTAAAGTGGGCCTGGCAGATCTGTATGAGCGAGGATAATGCCCAAAAGAAAAATTAGTATACTTTATGGAATTCACACTGCACTACGAACACACTGGCAGATTTTGGTTTTCATTTCTGTGCATCTTCTTCACACTTAAGCCACTGATTCAGGTTACGTGTATTACTGGCAAATTCTTGTGACTTCTGAACGATGTTAGTCGGCTTAAGGGAAACTCTTCGAAATGGACGAGTTAGATGCATTAGAGTTGAATAAATAAAGTTGAGAAAATCATCTTGTGGCAGCAAAAACTAAATTCATATCATGTTCTCGAGCTGAAAGGGTTAGTCTTTTACACCCACTACACCCTTGGCCCTCGCTTCTTGAATCTAGTTAGGTGTTGGGGGAATGAGGAGAGGAAGACCGAGAAAGAGTATGGAGGACATAAATTTAAATCGTAAATGAGGGAGGATGGATTAGTGCGTCTGGGGAGGGTAGTGATGGCTTGTGTAGGAATGAGAAATTAGAGAGTATAAAGGTTATAAAGTGAAAGAGTATATGAGGGAAGATGGCTTTGTGTGGGAGGAGGGAGTGGTAAGCACTTACGAGGGGCCTGCAGGCGTTCATGTGTTGATCACTATCGATGGCCTGTGGTATTAGACGCGTGGCAGTGGACAGAATACATTAACTCCTGTACGATGGAACTTTTGTACCTCATTCTTCATACCCACAGACGGTTTATAGTCAGCCTAAGAGGAAGACGTCTGGTAGTAAAGAGGTTCAAAACGGTGTATCGCCTAATCTAGATAACATCGTCTGGTGGATGCAAGATTGAAACAGACAAGGAGGCACCGTACTAAGTCATTGAAGAATAAGGATGAATCGAAAATTAATGAAAAGTAATGATCATTTCCTTCAAGATTTTCCACTTGAGAAAAACATGACGTTAAAGACAGACATGACATCATCTTAGTAAACATGCTGATGGAGGCAGTTCGTAAGAATGCTAGAAAGTTTCACTACAAGAATTCTCAGTCCTTCACTTGTACAACAGGTCAGCTGTGGAAGTCTTTCAGAGTTTGTCTTTCCCACTGCCTGTTGCTCTCAGTCTTCTAGACGCATTGTATAGAGCATCTTAAAAAGAAAGGATCTCTATTCATTTTTTTTTTCAGGCTTCTGCACTGTCTTTTCTTTTAAAAATTAGAAGTACAAGACCCTACTTCTGAATAAAAAAAAATAAAAAAATGGATTTTTGGTCGTCTGTAAGAATCCGGGTAAAATGCCAAAACAAAAGTACCCTCCACGACAATTCCGCCTTCCCTGAACCGCCAGCCCGTGACCCTGAGTGAAGGAAGGCTGTTGTGTGGAGTGGGGCAGAGTCTCCCTCCCAGCCCTGTGTTACGGTACCTTGCCTACTAAGTGACGCAAGAGGCAGCCCAGTCCGGCCCCAAGCTCGCCGTGCAGGGCCCTCCTCCCGCTACTCCACGCCCCACAAGCCAAACACTTCCAGGCAGAGAACAAAGTCTTAGAGATAGTGTGCGGAGTTTGTGCTTGTGTTTAGGTTAAAAAGGTAGTGTTAATGCCGTATTAGCATATCCAGCCGTATTCTTAGCCATTTTCAGCATCATGACGTACAATATTTCCTATGCTATTCTTGCCATCGACAGACTAAAATATTAAGCTTTGAGCGACGTTTTGAGCTGGAAGGTTTGCATTATTAAAATATTCACTTTAATTTCTCTTCAGTATTCTGATCGGACACTAGAAAAAAAAAAAAGAACAAGGACGTCATTCTGAAAAATAGTTATATTTAAAAGTAAGATTTTCAACACTATTCCAAACTCTATGACGACGACACAGAAATCTTGACTATTTTACTCTTTTCCTACCGTCTGCTGGTGTTTATATCTTAGGATTAGCCTTTCCTCGCTTAAATTTTAAAACAGTTCATTAATCCTTCAACGACAACGGGTATCTTAACAACTGTATTCTTGCAAACACCTGACGATTTGATTCAGCTAAGGACTGATCTCTCGTAGTGTGAGAGTCGAGTGGAAGAGGAAGTTGGAAGTCATATGGGGATTTTCGGCAGTATTCTTAAGCACAAAGACTGCGAGGAGTATGCGACCCTATAATTTCTGACGGTAAAATATGCACTTAAGGAACATCTGTGAGCACTGGTTGTGGCCAGTCAGGATGCCGCGTAACAGAGCGGTTTCAGCAAACAGGTAACGAAAAGTAGGGAGGGAAGTGGGCAGAAGTGAGAGAGTAAGCAGGAAAAGAGAAAACGAAGAGAGGGTGACAGGGGTGGGGGGGAGTAGGGGGAGAGAGCAGGCAAGAAGGGTGGGAGTGAGGGAGTAGGTATGGAGGATGGTGGTAAGGGTGGCAGGCAAGGAGGAAGGTGTGGATACGAGAGTTGGTGGGTAAAGTGTCAAGCAGGAAGGGTTGTGAGGGCAGAATACAAGCGAGAATGGAAGGTAAGATATGTTTTAGGCATGAGAGGGTGGTAGGCAGGAGAGAGTGTTGGGCAGGAGAGGGTGTAGGGCAGGAGAGGGTTTAGGGCAGGAGAGGGTGTTGGGCAGGAAAGGGTGTTGGGCAGGAGAGGGTGGTAAGCAGGAGAGGGTGGTAAACAAGAGAGGGTGGTAGGCAAGAGAGGCTGGTTGGCAAGAGTGGGTGGCAGGAAGGAGAGAGTGGTAGGCAGGAGGGAGTGGTAGGCAGAAGTGAATGGTAGGCAGGAGAAGGTGGAAGGCAAGAGTGGGTGGTAGGAAGGAGAGGGTGGTAGGCAGGAGAGGGTGGTAGGTAGGAGAGGGTATCAGACCGGAGAGGGTGGTAGGCAGAGAGAGGAGGCTACAGGCAGGATGGGAGGGGTGGAGGGTAGTGGAGGTGAACGAGTAGCGGCCACAGCAGCAGCACCTCAGTGACCTACTTGGCCACTGTCCTGGGGGTGCCGGGGTCACCAGCCAGCCACTGTGGAGGCTTCGGGCACCAGCTGAACAGGAAGAGCACAGATGCTGACTGACTTGCTCTCTCGCTCTTAGTTTTTCCACTTAGTGGAAGGTTAACGTATATTTACTTCTAAAGATTTTGATATGCAGACGACTTAGCAAAATTATAATCGTCTGGCTATAGAGAGATATACAGGTGGATTTTTCCCTGTAGCCAAGTGTGACCGGGACGTCTTATCAAACTTTGCCAAAGCTACACAATATTACTCACCACTGGGAATCCTTCAGAGATCTTAATGTTACCTCTTATACTATTATGTCACATTTTTAAAATCATATTATTGTTTTCTGCATACTATTATACTCCGGTCAAATGTGTCTGATTAAGGCTGAACTGCTCATACCGACACGCGAAGATGATATATCAAAATATTCATAAACATTAATTTTCTTACTGAGGCATATGACGAAGATATAAAGTATCCAGCATTTCCATTTCGTTGCAGGCAGCAATCTGTTATGTGGGATGCAGGATGGTAAGATCTAATAACCAGAGGCTTTCCATAATTATCCGTTTGATATTTGGGGCAACCTTTCCTTTCGTGATTTAAAATTTTAGTACAGAACTGTTTGCTTACCAATGTTTGTCTGCCACTCCAACCGAGCTAAACTTGCGTACCCTTATGTTCCTAAAAATAAAATAAAACTGACAGGGGTACAGTATTATTCCTTACAAAGAGGCTGCTGTTGCTTATTAATTACGGTAAGAGAATTAACCTTGGGGACTCTAGTCTAGAGCATCACAAAAAAAAGTTGAACTCTCCGAGACACTCATTAATCCAGTTAAGACTTTGTGGACAGGTTTTGTTACTTCATATGCAGACACAGCTAAGACAATGCTTGATTCCCTGACTATATACACGAGTTACCCAAATGTGCTTCGTGCTTGTTACTCCAAACGTAATATATGAAGACGTATTGCCAAGTCTTGAATTTTCTGTATGTTTGTGTCTGAAAACGTGTTCTCTCGATTAGGACGGCGAGGTGGATTGGACAATAATGAGAGAGAGAGAGAGAGAGAGAGAGAGAGAGAGAGAGAGAGAGAGAGAGAGAGAGAGAGAGAGAGAGAGAGAGAGAGAGAGAGAGAGAGAGAGAGAGAGAGAGACCCAAACTGTTAAATAAGAGATGCCTGAGAACCTCCTAAGCTGAATTCAGTCCTAGTCGCCAATTTCTTGCCTAACTCTGAGAACGAGGAGTCCAAAGTTAACAAAATGTCCTACAGTTCTTCACCACTCGAGAAAACCACTTTACCTCGATGATTCTGCGCAGCCACGAGTTGATAAGGGCGAGTGTGGGTGCCTCTGAGACCGAAAAGGCAGGTTGGATAGGAATGAGTTCGGTATGTGTGAGATTGATAAGTGGGTAGGTGTGGAACTGATTTGTGGGTGTGGGTGTTTATGGGTGCGGATGTGTGGCGTTGGGCATATGAAGTGGATATGAGTGTGTGTACGTCGGAATCAAAGGAGTGAAAATTTCCGCTATGCACCCAACTCCCATCCCCCCTTTTAACCACTCCACAACGATGACGTCTCTTTTATTCCGTTCTTGCTCTCCATATACCACCAGCCACTTTACTTCCTCACAGGTGCTGATACAAAAACACCCTGCAATCCTGGTACGATGAATCAGATTGCTTGTTACGTAAAAGACAGGTACGCACTTAGTCTGCCAGCCAACATGTCCAATATTCTGAATAGGTTACTTGTGCTTTTCATCCCTGGACCGTAGGTAATAAGGAAGTTAGGATGATTGTGGGCGTGCGAGATTTATAAAGAGGGTAATGATGAGGTTCGGGTTCGGAAAAACTATGGCTGGATATTTTAGCAATCGTGGTCTTAAGGCTATGAGGGCGAAGGTGTATGCAAAACCCATAAATAATGCCGGACATGTGAGAAAGAGTTTTCAGTACAAGATGTGCTGAGCCTACGTACCACGTTACGGCGCGATTTAAGCAGCAAGGAAGAGGAGACAAACATACGTATATAACGTGTGTGTGTGTGTGTGTGTGTGTGTGTGTGTGTGTGTGTGTGTGTGTGTGTGTGTGTGTGTGTGTGTGTGTGTGTGTGTGTGTGTGTGTGTGTGTGTGTGTGTGTGTGTGTGTGTGTGTGTGTGTGTGTGTGTGTGTGTGTGTGTGTGTGTGTATCAAGCCTCCTCGAATTTAGGTACTGTACACACAGAAAATGTATTGCGCAGGAGTCGCATAACATTCTTAATGACCAACATAGCTCGTAATGTTCTAAGACGAAAAGTAAAGTTTCGCCTGAATGCGCCACAAAGGTATTAGACATTTTCATGAAAGCATGCCTACCAGCGTGGTCTGGGATCTACAGGTATTTTGTGTATCGTTTGCTGGGTCAGTTATGTGCATGGTTGTTAAACTTATTTAGACGTACATATTTTCTTTATGTTCATACATCTTTCTAAAACCTGCTTTGTTCAAAACATTGAGTATCGACAGCTTTTCATCTCTCTAACTGGATGATATTGAAGTTTACTGCACACGGCTTGCATGGGGCGGGGAAGCAATAAGACAGCAACATAGCTAGAGATATACCGGTACGGCAGAACAATAGGTTGTGACTGAAGGGTTCATGCAATCGAATTCTTGTTTAAGAGACGCGAAATGTTGGGTAAGGCGTGGACAGACACTTTTGTGACCCTGAGCTGTCGTGAGCAGATCAGGAGGCCGAGGAGGAGGAGTTCGAGATACGTAGAATCTATCGAAAACACATTTAAGTGAAATCTGTTACACAACGTAGGTTACGTCAATCTGGCTTGAAAAGTGGCATGGTGGACCGTTTCCTTGCAAAATAATAAGATTTCAAGAACCTGTTCTTTGTCAGTACATTTCTCCATATGACACGCAAACATTTTTATGGTTGTTACTTACACCAACTATGTCGATATTTAAGATATATAAATACCGTACAAGAAAAAACTACGAACGCTTAATAAGTAAAAATAAATCGATACTGAACGAGTAATAGGGAACCTCTCACATAAGCCCATGAAAACTCAGCCCAATATGGCAGCAAAAATACAGTATTTAACTCCTTTAACACCTGTTTTTTTTTTGTTTTTTTTTAACCCTGCTGTCTCATAACGATCTTAATTTATGACTTTTCATATTGCAGTAGTTTCATATAGCATTCATTTACCCCTTTACTAGTAGAGGTTATTCCATAAGAGGAACAAAATCGTTTGGTGATGGTCGGAGCCAGATGAAAGAGATTTAATCTTAGTGATGGAGTTATAAGCCGTAACTAATGGTATACTGAAAGCGGTAACTGCTGCAGATATAAATGTGAAAGTTTGGAAACCATTACATAACTGTGCTTGCAAATTCAACCACGATTACCTGTGATGCTGGAAATGATGCAACGATTTTTTGCCCCGAATGAGGCCACTAGATATGGGTCCCTCTACTGGAGGGTGCTTCTAATGGACACAGTCTCAAATATGCACTTTTCTAACCTCTTCACCTCTAGTGGCCTTTTCTTAGGAAAATAGAGCCACCTTGTAGTAGAAAGAACTATGACAAGGAACAGCCTTCGTCGCGTTTGCTTATATATGCTTAAGAATTTGCGACGGTGGTGTTTCGAATGGGGGAAGTGGATGTAAGTGGTTTCTGGTGGAGATAACGTCAACCATTCACTTCATAAGGTCTTTCGTAAGCTCAATAAAATATTCTGGAGATGTGACGACTGCAATAAAAACAGACGTTATCGCGTTAAAGAGCTTAATAAAATCATTGTAAAAATCAGGTTTTCTTGGATGTGATGAGACAGACAGACGGATAGACCAACCACCAATCAACCAACGGACAGACAGACCAACAGACAGTTACAGGACAATCGACACGTCACTCAACAGACAGACAGACAGACAGACAGACTGACCAATCGAACAAAAGGCTGACCGACACACAGACAGACAGACATATTTAGGTCATCGCTTATAGTAACAGCAGCTCGCTACCGGTATTCTCATCCAGGCAGCGGTTAGCATGACTGTGTGAGGGCAGACCCAGGTGCAACTCTCACGCTCAAGGTACCAGAGTGTGAGTGTGAGTGTAAGGCTGACTGACTATCCAACAGGCACACCAATATGTAACGCTAAGATCTTCACTCATCCAAGATCGGTGTTAAGCATCACTGGTGGCTGGAGGCGCAACATTGTTAATAGCCATGGTGTACTGACCTGGGCCGAAATCTTTCACAAATTCTGCCTGAGTGACTGCCCAACAGGCACACCGTCACGTAACGCTCTGTTTTTCACCGTCCAAGATCGTTAGTTATGCATCACTTCTGGTGGTTGGCCGTGGTATAATATTAATTATCAGGCGATGCTGCAGTGGCTGATATATCTAATTGTTTTGCTGTTATGGAGACATTTATTTCATCACCATAATCAACTTGACCTTTCTTCCGACGTAAGGATAAGGTGGCAATAAACGAATCTCTTCAGCTGGGACAATATAGCAATCAAGGTTTTAACCATTTAAGGCTTCAAGGAATAACTTACGTACTTTATTTCAGCTACAGTCGCTACTTAAACTACCCGAGGAACGGGCTTTGTTTCAGTGTTCAGCTAATCGCTCAGAATTTCTCGAGGTAAAAACTCCACGTCACATATTCGTAAACTTTTTCGTGGAACTGGACTAAGGTGCTCTGATGGGTACTCAAGGGTAACATGACGCCTCAAAAACTCTAACAATTTAGCATCATCTTTGCATGAAACGGTGATTAGAGACGGAACTGCTGTAACGTGGCTAAAGATGACGCTGTTATAATGGCGGTGAACACGAGAGACTGACCCAGTTTTCTGATGACTTTTCACATGCATTCGATGATTATATTAAAATTCTGACTATCATCTATCGTCTGACCGAACACCAGCCAGTGGCTGGAACTTCCATGACTTAGTGGATACGATATACAGTATATACGGTACATTCTTTCCTTATGACTACTCACAGACATCGTGATAGTCATTTCCCACCTTACGACCCCACCTTCCAAAACACTGGCTTCCCCATGCACTCTCCAAATTACTCCTCTCCCTCTTATCCTACAACTTTTCCATTCTGCATTTCCCCATAACAGATAACACTGGAAGTCCATTACCTATAACAGATCAAACTGCAAGGGACATCCACTTCTAGCCCTAACCCAGTAAGAGCTGTGAAGGCGTGCAGACGTAACTTACTATACGTATTTCAGTAAACTTTTTTTCAGTTTCTATGAAGGGAGGTGGTGGACTCTGAACTTACCCTCCTCAAATTTAAACCCATACCGATTATCTACCTTAATTAAAGACTCTAATGTAACCAATAACCTTGACTATTCTATCAATATCTGCATACAGTTCTCCAATAATAACCATAACTCTGTTCTACCAATATCTACATATAGTTCTCCATTACAAAGACTCTGCTCTTACAATATCGTGTAGTTTTCCGGTAATAACAATTACCATTCTAACTAACAATACCTGCGTAGTTCTTCATTAAGAACCATAATTCTATTATAAATACCTGAATCTGCGTAGTTCCTTTTCAATAACCGTACCTCTACTTGAACTAAGTGCCCACGCAATTCTCCAATTCCTTCTTCAAAAATCACTTAAGCGTTTTCTCGGATCATTTTACACGCCAGAAAAAAAACCCTGACCTTCTCGTCGAGGTAACTGGCGCTTTTTACCCATCCCTTTGATAAATTGTAGGGAATTATTCTCAGCAGCTTAACCTACACGTCTACCAGACCCAGCTCTCAATCCCACACACCTTGGGAAACACCGACACCTCCTTCCCCTGAGGTTTCATATGAAGAGAGAGAGAGAGAGAGAGAGAATATTGTATTTTTACTTATATTCATTTTCTTGTTTGTGGAAATTCCAACCTTATGCATAAGTAGGCTACTGAAAATATGATGATGATGATGAGGAGGAGGAGGATATCAACCTACCCGTCAGTGTTAAGTTGCCTATCCTTAAAACCATTTTCTTTTTTTCACCCTGAAGACATCTCTTTCAGTTTAAGGTCATATCAATGTTTTATTCAGAATAGGGGGGCCACCCTCCCTATTACTGAAGAAGTTATCGAGGGCTATATCTAACCCCTCTAATTTGAAAGTCTGATCCTAAGCTGAACAAAATCGTGTAAAGATGAATATAACACAAAAGAAGGCAAAACCCATCGTTACATCAGCAAGTACCACCGCTCTCACTTCATCAAAATCTCTTGAAGTGTCATCAAACTGTCAGCAATTCTCTCACAGCCACTGACAGCCACTCGTACTACCCTCCGCTACATCGAACACCTGTCATCCCATCCCAGCCAGAGAGAGACAGTGAGAGATAGAAAGCATTACATAACTCCACCCTCACCGCTTCCCATGTTTACCTGGCTCTTGTGAGGTGTTGCGGGGCTGTCAATAATTTGGGGTGGGGGGGGGGAGTAACGGAGGCGGCAACACATCGTCAAGGTTCCCCAGAGACGTGCCGCTAACGGATGTCGAGGGGCTACCGCACCCCCCTGGACACCTCCAATCGGGGGCTGATATCAACAAGTTAATGAACACCTTCAGTCAGAGCACTTCATTTGTATTTTTATTCGTGCTACTACCAGACGATTTTACCCAGCGTTAGGAGGGATTTCTAGCAGTGAACTGGTTAATGAAGGCTACAATTAAATCCTCTTAGTTCGAAAAGTATAGATAATTAAATAAAAACGTATGGAGATATGAAGAAGAAAATGAAACCTGGGTCATCTGACTGAAGGAGATGAATGCCTAAGGTTACCCATGCTAACTCACAGAACAGACCAAGATAAGCTCCATATCCAACACTATACATTCGCTAAGAAATCCATAATGTGTTCAGTTCTTACCTTTTCTAACTCACTAAAGAGAAAACAAAAGGAAGGCAGGATCAATAGTAAACCTCTTCTAATTAAAAAAAAACAAAGTCGGCGCTCTATATTTACCTCTACTAACTCGGACTATTAATCTAGTAAACCTGACTTTGCGTTTGTCGTGATTAATCTGTTGGGCTTTTTTATTTTTATTTTTTATTTCTAGTTACTTTGTCTCTGGAACATAAAATCATTCGCTTGCAGAAAGACCCCTGTTTCTTAAGATTAAAGCAAATCAGTAATTGTTAGCACTGTCGGAGGAACGTGCTAAACTACTGTGTGTTCGTGACTCGAAGTGTGAGGACAGAGAAGACAAAGAAGTAAAATTACAAAAGACAAACAGAAGAAAAAGATGAAGGATGGAATGAAGATGAATGCATGGTCGCTTTTATTTTTTTTATTTTTATTTTTAGCAGACAGTGTAAGGGCAGAGAAAGGGAACAAATTAAATATTACAAAACACACGAAGACGGGAGAAAGAAAAATGTAAAAAAGAAGAACGTAAGGTAGCATTTTTCGTGTCTTTTTGAAGTGCTTGATAAGTAAGAAATGGCGACGCTTCGAACCATGAAGGGAAAAGGAGGGGAGAGGGAATCTGGTACGAACGAAGCTGTTTAATGGAATTGGAATAAGGAACGAAAAAAGTATGCTGTGGAAATAAAGAAGGAAGTGGAAGGAAAGACTGGATGAGTTCATGAAAAATGGTGGTTTGGAGTGGAAGAACTTTGTGGTGTGAAGGGAAGAGACGACACAAGATAAATAACTGTGAACAAGACCCTTTAAACAAATCAGTTTATGGATTAAGGGGGGATGCGCAGCTGCGGTCAAAGCTTCTTCTGAAGTATCGAAATCTTGCCATACTGTTCAGGAATCGAATAATTACTCTTGACCTAGGCGCAAAATAGCCATTTCTCCATTTTGAAATTAAGTTTAACAATAAATAACACCAGAAGATGTGGCGAGTTACAGAGAAATGCTATGAAGAGGAAGCTGGGGCGTAGCATTTCTTATTCTTCCAAAGAGTTACGGAAAATACGTTGAAAAAGAACGAAAAATCTCAGTAAAGTGTTTACTGAATGGGAAGGAGAATAAAAGAAAAAGATGAGGAAGGGCGGCTTGAAGTGGGAAGCCATTCAAGTAAAACATTTAGTGGCAATGAAGAGGAAGCGTACAACGAAAAAATTACTCGTGGAAGCGGAAAAGAGGTGGGGAATAGAGTTGCGGAATACATGAGAAAGGGAGGTTTAAAGTGGCAAAAAATATTGTTAATGACAGAGATGACTGGAGATTTTTATAGGCTTCAATTAATTCTTTCCTTTTCTTTTTTTTCTTCGTTGCAGCCTACAGGGATGAACTCAGTGATCAGATGTCTGGCTAAAGAAAGAATAAAAAGAGGGTTACTGGAAAATCAGCAAAAAATTCTAATAGTCAAAAGATAAGGAAGACCAAATAAGGGCATATAATCTTGGTTTTAATGGACTCTTTGACAACTCTTCCTTCATGCTTTGTCTCGCATGTTACATCTTTATATTCTGGTGTTATGTTAAAACTTAATTCATTGTGTACATAGTTTCTCCTTGATCAAACAATATCAACTGGTGGCAAGAAGAATTTAACATAATGAATTTCATCTTCCAGAGGGAAATGTTGCTTCTAACACCCTCAGTTCGAAACGTTTATATCATGGTTGATAATCGCCTAGCAGTAGCCAAAAAAAAAAAAAATAAAAAAATAAATAAATAAATAAATAAATAAAAATAAAAAAAAGTCCATCCTGACCATGGAGTTACTCTTGATATGGTTTACACAAGTATGAAAATATGAACAGCCAGAATACATAAATAGCCTGAGAACGACCAAGTTTCCAGGAAGCCTCCTTATCCCATGAGATCTCTGCCTCGAGTCCGGCGCGTGTTAAACCAGTAAAGGTTAGGGCCGAAGCAGCGCCTGAGGAAATGCCAGAAGGAATACACAAGGTCAGAAGTGACTGATTTTCATACTCTGTCATGGAGGTTGATGACAAAGATGAAAGTGCCGATACGTCAGATTCTAAGCTTTTTATAAAGTTTTCCACATCAGATGTAGAATACAGATTTAAATATACATTAATTAAACTGGCAGTTTTCTAGAGCAATGAAAATGCTTTATATCAATTTCGTGAGTTTTTAAAACAATGGCTAAGATGAATGAAGCAATTTAGCAGTGGCACACCTAAAATACATATAAGACATCATTATATCGAAAGGGTTACACTGCTTAGTTACGTGGAGTATGAAAGTTTTAAGCCTATAAAACAGAGACTGGTGAAAACAAAGAGTGTTGAAAGCACTGGTCAACTCTCAAGAGGGCGGAGAATGTAGGACCACTTTTACGGTGAAGTCACGCTCTGCTTTCCTGTTTGTTGTTGGTTTTGCATCTCTTTACTGGAGAAATTCTGCACATCGACCAACAAAACAAGCGCTGGGCAAACTCCTTCAAAACTCAGTGATCGCGCACGAGCTGGAGAATGGGTTTACCTTTGCGCATCGCCAGTCCAAATATTCATCTCCAGTCCCCTTCACCATGATGACGTGTTTATCATTCTTCTTTTTCCTTTTTGTTTTTGCTGCTGCCAGACAGTTTTATTCAGCATAATTATTTCAGTAAGATGACGCATTTTGCTTTACACTCTTGTTCTAACTAGACAGGTTTACTCAACTCAAGGGAAGACCTCAAGTAGTGAAGGGGTTGCTGGAGTCTGTTTCTCTCCTCTTCACCCCCATTCATCTCACTTAAGCTTATTAAAATCGCTGGGTGGTAATGGTAAGAATAAGTCACTTACTGAAGGAATTAAGGGAGATTCCTTGTAGTGATGGGCTTCTATTAAAGAAAGACCCACACTTCACTCCTTTACTTCAATAACATTTCAAGCTTTCTGACTTTTCCCAAACGATTTTATTTAGTGCAATACAGACATCTCCGTGTATTGGTTAGTGGCCAGTGTTCTCGCCCATTCCATTACGGGGAGCATCTCAGCTGAATAAATTACTTAAACTTCAGCAAGAATTAAATACAACAAATCCTTACCCAATTGAATTACTTAAGCAACAGGAAGAATACATAAAAATAAAATAAAAAAATCCTCACCTTACTGAATTCCTTATGCAACAGGAAGAATTCAAAAGATCCTCATCGTACTGAATTACTTAAGAAACCGTAAGAATAAATACCAACGATCATCACCGTACTGAAGGTGTTAAGGACGTTCAGGTGTATCCAGGGACAAATATCATAAACGGAGTGTCGAAATTACAGTACCGGTAATACTTGATAAGCCGTGAGTCACAATACTGTACCCCCGACAAGTGACATTTGCGCTTAAGTAGGGTCGTTATAAGTAGGATGCTGGAGGTGGTGCGTCTGATTAGGTGAACAGTCCTATAAGTAACTATCAAATATGGTTCTATGTTTTATTCATTGTCAGTGGAATCAAGAGGGAGGTAGGGTCAGAGTTAGAGTTAGAGAGAGAGAGAGAGAACTATAAAACCAGTGTATAACGACCATAAAATTGATGTCAGGCTCCAGAATGAGATCGGCAACATCCGTGTGAAGTAACTGCAGATGATGTTGATGATGTTTCGTACCTGACATCACCTGCTAATTGCCTCAGTGGAACAAGGAAGTAAGGGGCTTAGAGGGGTAAGGGTCTCAGGGAAGAAATCTTGCATATTGACCAATTTTTGCAATAAATAAGCGCCTCCATGGCGATTAATTTTCAGTTATTTTCGATTGGCATTTTCGTATATTCCACGTTACTGTTCAGTTGTTGTTTCTGGTCGTGAAGGGTTTATCTTATAAGTATATAATCGTCTGGAGGTGGTCAGAATGACAGGAGGTACAAAAGGGTCAGAACGGGGTGCTTTGAGCTGAACTCCATTCTTTTCCGGAGTTTTTCCTGCAGCTGAATAAAATTGTGTACTTGTGGTCAGGATATAAATAGGATACAAAAGGGTGTAAATGGGAAGGATGGGAACATTGTGGATGAGAAAAATGGAGTGAGATTAAAAAGGTAGGGAGAGGAGAGACAAAGAGGAGCGGAGCAAAGGGTTGTCGCTCCAAAGGGAAGAAGGTGGAGGGCAGTGTAAAGGGACATCAGGGAGAACGGAAGAGTGATACAAAAGGGGAAAGGAGAGGCGAGACACGACTCACGGAGGGAAGGGACGTCACCTTAGTGGGAAGGAGGGACATCAAAGAGAAGATGTGACGCCAAGGAACAGTAAAGGATGGGGAGCAGAGGAGGGAAGAGGAAAGGTGAGACATTACAGAGGCAGACACACAGAAAGAAGGGATGAGAAGGGGATGTGGGGGGACTTCGAGGGAAAAGATTACATTAAAGAAAAGCAAATGAAGAAATAGGCAGTAAGAGGAAGATGGGAGGAAATAAAGGCAGGAAAAGGAGGAATGGGGTAAAGACAGCACACAGAAGGTCCAGAAATGTAGCAGAGAGACCCGGGGGGGGGGGAGAGGGAGGGGACGACAATGAAGTGTAGAGAAGAGGAAGGGAGGGAGGGAGGAAAACAGGCAGTCAGGAAGAGGGAGGTTAGGGACGAGAATGGAAGACAGTGCGTAGAGGAGAGAAAGAGAGGAGAGAAGTGGGGGTACGAGTAGAGGAAAGAAGAAAACAGAGAGAGGGAGAAGAGAAGCAGTGTGTATGCAGCGAAGGAGAGGCAGGGGAAGGGAATGGAAAACAGTGTGTAGAAGAGACAGAGAGAGCAGAAGGGGGGGAAATTTGGCCACAGTGAGACAGCATTGCCTTACACTCACACCACCGGCTTTCCTCCATTGTTCTTGATGGAATGAACGCCAGGCAGCAGTTTACTTTCTCGCATTCCTCCACCTCTATTATTATTATTATTTTTTGGCGGGGTGTTTTCGGTTGGTCATCATCATCACCATCAATAGCATCAGCATCATAATCATCATCAGTAACAATAGACTCATCGTCATCAATAACACTAGCATCAGCGACTGCATCTTACCTTTATCTTCGTCCTAATTTTTCATCATATTTATCATCCTTATCTACATTGCTTCTTTGTCATCGTGATCATGATCATCATTATCAGCCTAACCTTATTTACCATTAACCTAAAATATAAATGTTGTGGGAAGGATACTGAGATTTTTCCTACGACAATAAACGGAGTGGGTAGGATCTAACATCACTACCATCACCACCATCTCACCACCACCACCACCACCACAACCACCGTTATCATCATCATCGTCATCATCCAATACCTGATACTGTAAATGAAGTAACGATGTTGTGAAAATGTTTTAAACGGGTATTAGGGCGGAATAAAAATGGTTACACGACGAGAGGAAAAAAAAATATATATATATAACCACGACAACGAAACAAAAGAAATTCCTGAGGGATGCAACGTTCAGTAAGTCCCCAAGGTTTAGTGAATTCATCGCAAAATAGCTGAATCATCCTCGACGAAAAGTAACTGTGCTGTCAAGAATTAAATGTCCAAATACTTTAAGGACTATAAACAACTGACATTACCTTCAGTATGGAAATATATACATACATACGTGGGGTAAATTTCATAAAAACAAGCTACATACACAAGATACTGTTACGAAAATATTACGAAATCCACTTCATTACCAGGCATATCAACCATTCCAAGTGAACAGATGCCACAGTGCCCATTCGTACTCATGCAGCTGTTCGTTTTTTTTACTTTCTTTTCTTACGGAACATTATACTGCTCTGATTACTTTTTCCTCGTGACTTTAATGGAGGAAGGGGACCAGATAAGCGTGACTGAGTGGACCACCGTTACGGGAAGCAGTTAGAGCCTCAAGTGTGGAGCTCTTGGGTGTCTCGCTTCAGTCACCCCGCCCGCTTCCAGTCCCAGGTGTTGCCCGAACTCCCTCCCTCCAGCTGACCCTCCCTCCCTCGACTACTGGACTTGTTTTCGTGCTGTCCTTCTTACTGCGTGCTAGAGGAGCTCCTTCACGTGGCAGCACCGATACAACACGGCAGCTTCCCTGATACAAATATCTCTCATCTGCCTCTCTGTCCCCCGAATGAAGAATAAAAGATGGTATAAGGGTAACTTTAGCCTACAGTCCACCAGCTATAGGGTTCTAATGAGCCTGATGCCAAAATAACAATGAAAATAGCAACTGGGGATTTCGATGTTATCCGACTACTGTAGGTCGTATTCTGAGAGAAGGCTGAGACTTAATAAGAAACAAACAGTCTGCCTTCAAGACCTCCCTGCAATCGCGACAAACATGGGGCTAGATGCTTTGTCGAGTAAACACATTATTCGATCGTTTTTCATAGTCTTTAATAATTAGATCGTCACAGCATACTATAGGTAATTTTATCTGACATTCCAGTAACCGTAATATCCAAAATGTGGCAACTGGGCTCAGCGGGTATCAGCGGGACCACTACAACCGCTGGTCATTGTTGTCCCTCAGGCTGGGTCACTGTCCGCCTGGGAAGATCACTCATTAACTTCGACATGAAATCATTAACATTTCACATGGTATGGTCTATGATAAAAACCGTTTCTTACCCCTTTTCTATGCTGAACAATACGGTCAGGAGGATGTAAGAACAAGGTAAAATATATCATCATCGGTAGTAACGGGATTAAGGGCCTCGTCGTGCTAAAGAGATTAAGCGATCTCTACATTCTTAAGAAATATGATACACATAAGGACACACTCGAGTAATTCAACTTCATGAAAGGATCTTCAAAATTATAGTTCAATAGGATAATCACCTCGAACTGAGCTAATCTGGCCTTTTTTCTTTTTAGTGTAAAAGTAATGATACGAACTGGCATGAATATGAATCGATTGTTGGCGATGTGTATATTAATGATTTCAAGCTGCACGTCATATATTCTTTGTACATTACTGTCTTTTTGATACAATTATCTTTTGGGTTAGCTGGATATGCAAAGAAATTGAAAGACAGAAATATAAGTCAAAAGGCAGTGGAATGGAAGAAAATCACATGGGAGTCGAAAAGAAAGTGAGAAGTAAGGAAATGGATAGAGGTGGGACAGGGCTAGGAAGGGGTAAAAGAGAGAGGGGATGTGCGCGAGGGTGGGAGTAGGGGAAAGAGCTGAAGATGTGGAATGGATAAAGGATGTGGCCTTGGACTTTGAGGAGGTGGGAAGGAGATACAAGAGATGCGGTGAAATGGCAGCGAGGGTGATAAACGCCGATCGGGAGCATGGATTGGATGTGAGAGAGAGAGAGAGAGAGAGAGAGAGAGAGAGAGAGAGAGAGAGAGAGAGAGTGTGTAAACAGCCTGGCAAAGCACATAAGAGACACAAGAGACAACGAGATTAGTAGCGGAGGTGACGGTACGGTGGCGCAGTGTGGGATGCTTCGGCTTGGTCATCTGTTATTGTGTGGCGCCGGGGGGAGGCTGGCAGTGGGAGTGGCTGTGGTAGTCTCTTGTTCTCTCTCCCTACATCAAAACACACCGCCGGGATTTCTAAGCTGATGTGTTTCGCTGAGGGGGATCGGGCTCTATTGTGAGGGGTATGACGGGGGTCCTCTTCCAAGAATCAATCTCACTTTAAAAATGCCTTCGGAGAGAATTACGCGTGGCTAATGGTATTTTTATTGTCATCGTCATCATCTTTAGTCTGCGTTGGTTCACCACAGGTCATAGACCTTACGTGCCTTGGATCATTCTAGTATACAATGGCTATTGGTAACTTCAGTTCAATCTCATCATAAATATCTAAGTGTTTTTTTCATCTGTGTCTGGGTACTTCTTTCACTCAGGTTCTGCCAAGGCAGTTTTCATATCTTGCACGTTAACGAAATTTTCTGGTAGTGAGTGAAAGTATCACTGTTGTCTAAAAATGGCTTGTCTGAAGAAGAAAATAATATTAAATTACTTTCACGTCGTTTAGTACGAAAATGTAAACACACACACACACACACACACACACACACACACACACACACACACACACACACACACAAACACAAAAACACACACACACACACACATGCACACTTTTCAAAAATGAGTATTTATAAAAGCATTCAGACCAGCACCCTTCATCATCCCCTCATAATTTTCATAGTCAGTCCAGAGCGCCAGATGAAGTGGGTGAACGATTATCTTAAGTCATAATAATACACATCTCTCAGGTGTTGAATCATCACCTTAACAAGACAAGAGCTACGCGGATATAAAGAAGAACGATTATTAAGTCAAGAGCGAAACCCCGTCATTTTCTTCAGTCAGCTCCATCACCTGAGGGGATGGTATCTAGTAGACTCCCTCTTGAGGTTATAAATTCACAATATACGGTGAATTAAAGAAGAGATATGGGTATTAAGGGGTCACTTTTCCAATCTGGGTGCATATCAAGTCTCTCTCTCTCTCTCTCTCTCTCTCTTTTTTAAATCTTAAAAGGTGATGAAAACTAAATGGTTCTCGTGAGAGAGAGAGAGAGAGAGAGAGAGAGAGAGAGAGAGAGAGAGAGAGATTTGTGTGCTTAATGTGATTACTGTATGTGCGGTTTGCGTGCTCTTTTGTGTGTGTGTGTGTGTGTGTGTGTGTGTGTGTGTGTGTGTGTGTGTGTGTGTGTGTGTGTGTGTGTGTGTGTGTGTGTGTGTGTGTGTGGTGTGTGTGTGCTCTCATTTATGTATCTACGTGCCTTCTCGTGTGTGTGTGTGTGTGTGTGTGTGTGTGTGTGTGTGTGCTCTCATTTATGTATCTACGTGCCTTCTCGTGTGTGTGTGTGTGTGTGTGTGTGTGTGTGTGTGTGTGTGATCCGAGTACAAGTGCAAATTATTGAAATGTACATGACGTATCTAAATGTGTTTGTTTGTTTGCTTGTTTGTATGTTTTGCTTGTGTTTGTGTAAGTGTGCGCGCACATAAGCTTTGCGTGCGCCCACGTGCATGTGCGTCTGCAAAAACCAGGTGTTATCCACGTGCTGCAGGGGGATGGGGTAGGGTAGGGCAGGGAGGGGGGGAGACGGAAGGTGGTGTATGAAGGTGTGGTGGTGCAGTCGGGGAGAGGTGGGGGTGGGAGGAGAAAGGTGTGTGAGGGGAGAAACAGGGGGATGGTCAGTCTTGCTCCCCTTCCCCCTTCCCTCTCTCTTTACCCACTCCTCTGCATCCCCCCCCCCTCTCCACCTCTTCCCTCGACAATGGCTGGCTCTCTGGGGGTGAACAGCTCTGAGCGGAACCAAGAGGGTGAGAGCGAGTGAGGCAGCATTTCTAGCCCCGGAATTCACTTTACCACTGTTTTACCATTATCTTGAGGGCTTCTACTTGATTTTTATTTATTTCCAGCTGCCTCCTTTGGTGTGTGACTGTTTTACATCACCTACTCTCTCTCTCTCTCTCTCTCTCTCACACACACACACACACACACACACACACACACACACACACACACGCACACACACACACTGGGAAGGTCCAGATAGCTTTATGCTGAACAAGTTAAATTCTGTTTTATGTTATCGTATTCCACTAACAGTCTTTCGTATACCATAAACATAAGCACAAATAAAGAAAGAATAGCACAAATTGACCTTGATTTTTTTAACCAATACAATGCGCTTTAAAAGAATACGGAAGTTACCATTATATAAACTAACTCACGGATGCAGAAAAGCTCCGATATGTACAAACTGGCTCAAAAATATAATAACTTTAATAGCTACGTCACTGAGATTTTTTTTGTACCCTAACTATTTCTATACGATTTTTTTTTCTTAGTTTATTGGAGAATTTTCAAACTGTAGGATTTACATATAACCTTCTTTAACCTCTATATTTCTGGAGATCTTTTCTACAGAGGAGCTGTTTGTAACCGAGGAGATATTGGCTATGTGTGTGTGTGTGTGTGTGTGTGTGTGTGTGTGTGTGTGTGTGTGTGTGTGTGTGTGTGTGTGTGTGTGTGTGTGTGTGTTTTAACTTACTAATATGACAAAGACGTCGTCGTACCGAATGAGTTACAGAAATTCCTACAAGAAAATTAACTTTACCTTTGTCATTATAGGGAAATTCGGTCTTTGGCGCTGCAGGCAAATTCGACATTTCACATTAAAAGTAAGTTTGATGTTTGGCTTTACAAGCAAATTCGATCTTTTACGTTTAAGGCAAAGTTGTGACAGCATGCTCTTGTCATGCCTCAGTCCAGCAAGCCCTTCCTTGTACACACCCGCAGCAAACACTCCGCTCGCCCCCACTCCACAGTTCAAAGGAGGCGTGTGTGCACCTGGAGTCGTATGTATCAAGGATCTTCAACAGTTTCTACGATAAATTAGTCTTCATTGCACTTAACCTATGCATCTTGTTCGTTCCATTTCCCACTCTATTATTCAACTTAGTATGGCTGTCACGTATTTAGGAGCTGTGGAGTTGTTGTGTATGCAGGAGCTAGGTAAATTAAGACAAAAGCCCAAAGTATTGATCTTACGCACAATTTAAGCGTACGGGAACTGACAAGGAAAGCACCCCCAAAATGTTGTGAGGCTTGATATAATCTGCAGGAAGGTGGTGGATGGAGGGAAGAGTGGAGGGGCTTAGGTCAGTAAAATTTATGAATACGTTCCCAGAAGAATCATTGCAAATCTGAGTCCATATTTACAAAGATCTTAGTCAATTTCTACCATAAGCAAGTCTACATAAGTTAAATATTATCAGAAACCAATTTGTCTGGTTATATTTGCACTTTAATAATTCGAGCTCACTATTCAACTGTGGATCACTGAGCTTGTTCTAACACCGCTTCCCTCTTTTCAAAATGTCTCCCCTCAACTGAATAAATATAGCATGTAGATACCAAGGACAAAATTTTAAGATGTTATGACGTGTATGGAGTAAGATCGAGACACTTTCTGAATACGTTCGCTGAGGCTTCATTTGCACACCTGGAGGCATACGTGATCGCCGCTTTACCTGTGAGCACACGTAGAGGGCCACGCGTCACCTGCTCACCGTAATGCATTATTTACCAAGACAACACGCTCCCGTCACGCCCAGCCCAAGTGGATGACAGTGACGGATGTGCAAGCGGTTTGAGACTCCTACTTGGTCATCTAAAGTGTGTGTGAGGTACTGTGCAGTTGATGCTTAACTGCTGTTTTGTCATATAAAGCGCCTCTGTTACCGCGTTACTGTGCACTTTATGTCTGAGCATGTTTTTTGCTATACCGATGACATAGATTGATGTGCAAGGGGGATGCGAGACACCTGCTTGTTTATTTAAGGCGTGTGTGTAATACTGTGTGTGCATTTGATGCTTGAGCTTATTTCTGTGCATTACTGTACTCTCGAGATGCTGGAGAGGGACGCCTTCGTGTGGTACCTTCGATATAACTGAGTGGAACAACTGCCTGGTTATATAAAAGTCCCTCATCTACTTTCCTATCTTCCGAAAGGAGGGTGGTGAGCACCAGAAAAAGACAGCTTCAGCCTGCAGTCTACTGAGTTTACATTTAAGATGAGTCTAGGGAGTAACAACAACAAAAACAACAACTGTGCTTCTGCTCATGATGTGCTCGACTGCACCCAACGTGGATGGCAGTGACGGATGTGCAAGCGGTTTGAGATTATTACTTGGTCATTTAGTGTGTGTGTGTGTGTGTGTGTGTGTGTGTGTGTGTGTGTGTGTGTGTGTGTGTGTGTGTGTGTGTGTGTGTGTGTTTTATGAATGTGTGTATGGTATGCAGATAATGGCATCTGGTCATTGAGACTAGTACTATCTGGGTGTTGAAACCATTTATCTGAAAAACAGAATATACAGTAGCTCATTCTTCCATTATTTGACATTCACACACACACACACACACACACACACACACACACACACACACACACACACAACACTTACACATAGACAAACACACACACATATGAAGCATATACGCTGATATAAGTTTGTTATTTTGCAAAGATAAAAAACAGATACAAAAGACACACGGAGAGGCAAACTCAAACTTCGCACAGCAACACACACACACACACACACACACACACACACACACACACACACACACACACACACACACACACACACCGGTTGGCACCCCTCCCCACATGCACACAGGTGGGTACTTACAAACTGTTAGATACAAAAAAAAAAAATCCCCCCCCCCAAAAAAAAAAACACCCCTCAGACAGGCAAACGCACACACAGGTTATGACGTATATCCTCATAAACATACATGTACAGTAGACAAACTGTAAAAAACACATTCACACAAACGGTAAAACACACAGGTAGGTGGTGCACACACAAGCTCACAGGCATACGGAGCGACCTCTGCTAACCCAGGAAGCTGTGTTGCCTCAAGCACATGGGTGAACAACCAGCTGACAAAATGTAAACAGAAGATGCGCCTCAACACTCACCGGGCGATGGGATGTCGGGCTCTCTGTCTCGGTCCCCCTCCAGCGAGTCCTGATCACAGTCGGCGAAGATGTCATCGATTTTTTTCTTCTGGTCCTGCTTGGCTTTGAGGACGATTTGCGTGGACTGAGGAAGCACTGATCGGTTGTTTTTCGGCGTGTCGTACTCACTCGATTGTGGGACGGAGCGAACTTGTTTTTGAGGGGAATCGTATATGTGTGTGGCCGCCCTAGGAACGTCGTAAGTGGCCCCCTGAAGCACTGAATTCCCGCTGACTGTGACCTTATTTGACCTCGATTTCAGGGACTTGAGACTCCCGGTCTTTTTACTGGATTCGACGTTGGTGTAGATATTAGACTTCCCCCCACCGGAGTCGACGTTCATGTAGGTGGGCTCTTTGTCCTCCAGATTCTCATACACAGGGACGTCGTATTTGAGATTCTCGTAGTGGAGGTCATTGTGAACTTTATCGTAATGGTGGTGTGAGTTGGTGGGCCTTGGACTATCGTAGATCACCTCCCCCGTCAGGTGAATGTTCTCGTAGTGGTTGTTCCCCTTGCAGAGGTTCTCGTAGTAGGCGGTGTTACCAGAATCCGGAACGTGCTCGTAATCTGGTTCTGGGACTCTGTCGTAGTGTGGGTTGCTCGGGTGTCCATTGTATTTGACTCCGAGGAGAGATGACGATCCCGATGCTCTGGAGGACTTGCTCTTACTGCCCTTGTGGCGGGGTAGGGATGCCGAGCTGTACACTGGCTCCTGGACGCTCGCTAAATCCGGCGTGGACTTCACCATTGTCTTCTTGGCCCGCAGGTATTTCACAGACTCCAAGATCTCATCCACAGACGGGGCCCTTTGCAGTTTGGCTTTACTACTACTACCAAATTCGTTATAATCACTGGCTAATCCATCGTTGAAGCTCTGAGTCCTCGACAAGCCACTCGTGTTATAACTATTATCACTCGTGTAGCAATTCAACCCTTCTTTGAAACTCTGTGCACGCGTGAGAGTATCTAAGGCACTGTTATATTTCCCTATACCGATTCTTTCCTTGAACAGACTCAAGTTGTCACGATCACACTCATTACTGGTATTGCTCGAGGAAGACACACTCTTAAAGTTCAGGTACGGCTTCCTCCTCGGTAAGGTTACATTGCTGCTGGGCACATCCTCCGCTTGCGTCTGGGTATGTGCCTCTGCCGCCGAGACGCTAGGCGGGTCGGAGTGAGCGGGTCGGCCTGACAGCGAGGGATGTGAAGGAGGGACTGAGAGTGACTGGCTCTCGGCTCCCCCCGCCCCGCCACCCCCCTGTCCAGTGCTGCCATCTACACTCACCCTCGTCCAACTGTTGCTCCGGCTGCGCTTCCCACTCCAGCTGAAACCACAGAGGTAATTATAAGGTATGAATCAATTAACTCTCACGGGAAGAACCGGCCAAGGTACAGTACAGGAAATATTTGTTGTGGAATGTCTCTGACAGTTGTACAGTGATCTAATGAAATAATATAACTGTGAAGTAACTGCATCAACGAAACAAAGTCAATTAGTTCTCACGGAAAGAAATAGATGAAATAAAATGCGGGAAATATCTACAATGGAAAGTAAGAACTGCTAATGACATAATAAAGTATAATTATCACTGTTAAGCAATTTGAGCTCGCAGAATCTGCCAAACTTAAGCAAAGAAGAAATATTTTCTCTGGACGATTTCTCAATAATTCTACATTGCTTTAATGTAATACTGGAAACAATGAATTTCGGTATGTAAATGAATGAATAAATAAATAAATGAATATCTCTGTCTATATCTATCTACCTTCATCTATCTATCTATTTGTATACACACAAACACACACACCTCGCAGTGCCACACTTCACAGTGCCACACCTCATGCTGCCACACGTCTCATCGCCAAATCTCACAAAGTCAAACCTTGAACGTCCACACCTCACACGTTACACATTATAAAGCCACATTTCATTCATATCTTCTACTACCCCACCTCCTGCCTTTCAGTGCACAGAGACTTTCCAACACATTGTATCTGTACAAGAATATATATTGCCATACCTTTAACTGCTGTTTCTGCCCTTTCTTCTTGCACAGAACTTTTCTAACAATACGCGCAAGAATAAGTACTTAATCCTTTGGCGGCAGTGGATGTTCCCGGGTTAAATATTCTTAATCATCGTCCAAGAAGTTTGACGAGATAGTATTTAACAGCCTTGCTGCAATAAGTAATTTCAGAGCTAACCTGGGCCAGAACAGGATGCAAAGCTCGCGTATCGCAGGCATAAGTGAGGAAACAATAAACCTCAGGAATTTTAAGACTAACCACATAGAGTGAGTTTACCGTTACCAAGTCCATTTACAGAACATCCATCACGCTTCATCACGAACAATTAGCTGCCTGTCCAGTGAAGCACATTATGATTCTTTGGGCGTAGGGTGGCAGAAGGCGGAGGAACAGTATTGGAACGAGAATATCATTATTAACATTATCATTCCCATCATCATTCCCATCATCACCATTACCATCATCACCATCACCATCACCATCATTACCATCATCATCATTACCTTCATCATCATCATCATCATCATCATCATCATCATCATCATCATCATTATAACCTTACTTTTCACAGTGAATGGAGATATGTCAAGTTTAGCTGCATCCTGGTTGAAGCATTTAATTTATCGACAGGGCTAACTTCAGTGCTCGACAGTATAGGATGGTAGAAAATTCTCTATGCATCAGAAGACACAGCCACATTTTTAAATGACACAAACAACACTACCACACCTACACATCTAACACTGTCACATCATACACTGCCATGCCTCACATTGGCACACGTCGCAGTCACATCTCACATTACCACACCAACCCACTGCCACACCTTACACTACCATGCCTCACACCAATCCACCTACACTACGATGCCGCACATTGCCACACCTCACAGCCATACCTCACACTACCTCACCTGCCCATTCCTATGCCACAGAGAGTACAGTACTACACTTCACACTCACCTTTTACAATCAAACCCATACGTCACACTACCACACCTCACACTGCTTGCCTCACACTCGTTTCACTGCCTTATCTTCTCATCTGTCTCTTACTGCACTGAGACTTTTAACACCCTGTATCTTTACTTCTCCTGTGTGGTGAAAAGAACTGGAAAGAGAAGACTGTGGCCTAAAAAATCTGCATGAGAATATTCTTAATGTCAAATACAATCCGAAAATTTCTCTTTTGAAACGAAAATGTTATAATGATATATTTTATAAACTTCTCCCAATTGTCTCAGCATTAAGAACAATAATTGTCACTCGTGATAGAAGAACGATTTTCGAACAATATTTTGAAAAGCAAAAGTCTGTCCCGTAATTTAGGTATCCTTGCCTCCAGAGTATGCATCCAGTGTATTCTAACTAGCCTGAGTTGTTTTCCCACTTGTATCTGGGGCTTGTATTGTGCAATGTAACTCGTGGTTCCTTGAGAGAAAGGCGAAAGCACATCTCTGTCTTCTGACTACACTGCCGGAGGGGTATTGTTCTGTAGCAACAGTATGCAACTAGGAAGATAGACTCAGCTTCCCACGCGAAACTCGTCACACGCTCCTTTGGCATAACAGTCACGCCATTTGATGAGTTCTCTGTATTAATATTCATATCCTATAGGTTACTCCTTCAATGGGAAACTAGATGACGTTGATACTGCTGAAGATGATTGCTGATCAAAATGAATATGAAGAAAATGAAGCTGATGGAAGGTAACAGTGGTACTAAACAATGATGATAATACAGTGCATGTAAAGCTGATGGAGACGACGGTGATGATGATTCTGAAGATAAAGATAAAGATAATTTTGAATATGAAGAAAATGCTGACAAAAAAAATCACTAACAGTATGGTGATGAAATACTGTTGCAGATAAAGATTGCTTTGAAGATAAAGATGACCAGGCTGAGAACAAAATTACTCCCAGACAACACTAATGGCTCACCTGATATCATCCTGGTACTGCGGACGACCATTGATGAAGAGGACTTGCTCGTACGTGCCCGGGTCGTCCATGAGGGCCAGGTCGTCCTCGTAGCCTTCCCCGTTCATATCCCCGCTGCCGTTTGGACTAAATTCGGGCCCCTGATCGTCCGAGGCCACGCTCCACGCCTCACTGCTGCTGCTGCCATAACAACTGCTGCCCCGGGATGACCTCCGCCGCGTCTCCTTCTGCCGGGCCCCTGAAAAACAAAGTAACAAAGAGTACAGCAGATGAAATTCTATCCACTGCCACATTATTATACTTTACTATATGACACACAGGAAAATACTTTACTCGAGAAGCTAAGCACTTCGTTAACTCTTTCGTCTTCTACTGACGCATTGAATTACCTCATACAGGCTACCAAAAGATGATTTTTTCTGGCGAGCATTTTTTTTTCTGTTGATGGAAGTTTCAGAAATTAAAGGGTTGAAAACTTTCTCCATTAACCCCAGGTATGAAAAATCGTCTCTCATCTAAAATAAATTGCGTGGATTTCAATCAATCAATCAATCATTTCCTGTGGCACCCTCGGGGATGCATAGGGCCTCGATGAACTCACACCACCACATCCTATCTTGTGCTAACTCCTCAAGATCTCCCCAACACTCATCTCCAGCTTCCCGTCTCATTGTCCTCACCCACGTCTCTTTTGGCCTTCCTCTACCTCTCCTACCAAGTGCCACCCACCCTGGTGTACCTTGTACTATTCCCTGTCTCCTATACACATGTCCTAGCCACTTCCATCGTGAGAACCTAACATATTCATCGACCTGCTGCACTCCCGTTATTTCTCTAATTCTACTATTTGGTATCCTTTCCCACCACTTAACTCCTAATATTCTTCTAAGTGCTTTTTTTTCAAACACCAAGAATTTATTTTCCATAGTCACTGTGCTGTACCAAGACTCGTGTCCATAAATTAAGATACTCCTAACCATTACCTTATAAAGTTTGATTTTTATATGCACAGAAAAATTTTTATTATTCCAAATATTTTTAAGCATTCCCATTGCCTGATTAGCCTTCTTTAACCTTTCCTCGAATTCAAAGTTCCAAGAACCATCCTTGGCTAAATAAGTACCTAAATATTTAAACCTATCAACTTGCTTTACAACCATACCTCCAATTACACATTCCTGCGCATTTTCCATATTCATATTGATTATTTCAGTTTTTCCACAATTAATAGCCAAACCCACCTTGCGACCTTCACTCACCAAACAGTCCAACACTCTCTGCATCTCTTCTGGCCCATCACAAATCAAAACTATATCATCTGCATAATCTAAATCCAAAAGTTTCCTGTTCTCTCCCCAAAGTATACCTGCACCGGTTTCTGTTCCAACGCGTTTCATAATGTAATCAATGACCAATATAAAAAGTAAAGGCGATAGAACACCACCTTGAATTACTCCGGACTTGACTTCAAACGAATCACTCAGACAACCATCAACCATCACTTTACAAAATGTGTCCTCATGCATGTTCATAATGACCTTCACAAACTCCTCTGGTATTCCATAATGTCTCATGATCTTCCCCATAGTCTCTCTCGAAACACTATCAAAAGCCTTTTCAAAATCAACAAAACAAAGACTTAACGGTACTCTCATTTCATTAACTTGCTGCATCAAATGCCTAACTATAAAGATCTGATCATTGCAACCACGTCCCTTTCTAAAACCAGCCTGTTCATCCCTCAGAATACCCTCAACCACCGGCTCCAACCTATTTAACAACACTCTACTGAAAACTTTCAAAGCTATCGGTGACAAAGAGATTCCCCTCCAATTACCACATTCACTCAGGTCTCCCTTCTTCGGAACTTTAACAATTACACCATTCTTCCAAACTGATGGTAGTAACCCCGTCACCCATATCTTATTGAATAGCTTGGTCAAGATCATTATTAATCTATCCCCCTCCACTTTAAACATTTCCGGAAATAAACCATCCTCCCCTGCTGCCTTATTATTCTTTAACTGTTTTACTGCTTTCTCCACTTCTGCAAGCCTCAACTCTCCTGTTTCTATATTTAAATCTTCCTGAGCAGACGGTATATCCTCTTCTGGCGTGGATTTAGTTTGAATAAAATATCCAGGCACGACCATGGCACCGAGAGGGTTGAATAAATGCTAGTCGCAAAAATTCAGCACTTTCTACTAACCCAACGACGAATTTTTGGCGTTATTGGCGACGAGGTGGGCGGCCCGCTGGAAGAAGGCGAGGGAGTTCTTGAAGGAGGGTCCCGCAGGTGGGGAGCGCGGGTCTCCTTCCGTATCCGAGGCCGCCGCGGAGGACACTGTCAGGCCAGAGTCTCTAGGGCTGGACGACCGACTCTCAGATGAGGCCGTCTCCTTCTGCCGCACCTTCAGGGCCTGCTGTAGGAGAGAAGAGAAGGTGAAATTAGATCAGTTATTTCTATTGTGTCATTATCATCAAAAAAATAAATAAATAAATATAAACAGGAGTAAAACTACCAACAGAAAAAGAAATAGATAAGACAAAGACGTTGATGAACACAGAGTCTCATCAACAACTATAAAGACACATACAAACAGTTATAGTAATCATCATCATCATCGACAACAATTAATTCAGCAAAAGAAAGACAAAGAACATAATCGTTACCGTCATAGTTTCATCCTCACAATAAGCACAAGTTCGGTATATTGGTACAATACTTCATCATCATTATTATCATCATTATTAACATCATAATTACCATCATCATCATTATGATCCTAATTCCCAACGATATATGCAGTAGGCAGGGTCCAGAATTCAAGGGAGGAAACACAGAGAAGTAGGAGTATTTTCCTTTTCACATCACTGCACTATGGTGACGTCTCATCATACTCCTCTTACAACCATTTTTTTTTTTTAAATCGAAGGAAGGAATGGTTGTAGAGAGGGCGTTCGCAAAAGACTCCGGTAGACCCTACGGAAGATATATATTTTCTTTTTTCTTCTATTTTCTACCAGGAGACTATTCAACTTAAGGGAGAGGACATTTCAGGAAAAAAGAACATCCAGCACTGCCCAGCTCATTTTACACTGCCATGCTTCACCATTATAAAACAATGAGTAAAAAAAAAAAAAATTGAGCTTCGTCTGTGATACTGACCTTTCATTCAAGTCGCCTCACACTCACCCAGCCATTGTCAACCTTTTTCACAATAAACAGCTGGACTATTACGTTGACATTTTAATATTCCGGCCTTGATGTTCAAAAGCCGAGCCCCCAATTATCACACGTTATTCAGAAGTACCTCCAAAGATTCCGTAGTAAATCAGTTTTGTCTGGTAGCGGGTAATTTACTGACGTCAAAACTTGAATATCTTAACAATAATCGTCCCCCCCCCCCAAAAAAAAAAAGCCCCCAATTATCTCAGATCAGTAATATTTCCACTAAAATCGGTCACATTCACATATGAGTTTTGACTGACCATGTGACTTTTGAGAAGGGCCTTATTTAACCTGATATATTGATCTAGAATTGAAAAAGTTTATAGGAACCTGCATTTTAATTCGATGGCTGAGAGCTGTAGTCTGGGAGAATGTTTGGTTGCTTTTCTTGTCACACACACACACACACACACACACACACACACACACACACACACACACACACACACACACACACACACACACACACACACACACACACACACACACACCCGGGTTATGCAAGCAACTCTTATCTCACTTAAGAGGTTAAAGGTTAAAGCCCTGCCAATCCACAAGTTTTATGACTGACTTTCAAGTTTCTTAGCTTCAGCATTTATTCTATTTATCGATGGTACACTTCTAGAAATTGGGTAACTGAGATAATTATGAGCTATACATACAGACACAGTTAAGCAATATTGAACAGTTCGATAGATATACAGGCAGAGAAATATAGCTTATACATCGAGACAAACAGGCAGACAGTTACACATAGTTACACAGATGCACTTTAGGAAACTAGCAAAATCGATGAGCCGCACATACATACAGGCAGACAGACACACTAAAGAAACATTAGACAGTTCGACAGAAAAATGGATGGGAAGATATATACGTAGAGACAAACAGCTACGCACCTACACAACTCGACCAAAGTTACATTGAGTGTCATGAGAAACTTTCACTGCGGTAAGGAAGACACGCGATCCCCCGCTTGCGGACAAGGGGAACAAAATAACCAGTGGACCTGAAGTATGTGTGGATTTGTGTGGATAATCGCTGTCTGTCTATCGCTCTCTGAGTGTCTATCTTTCCGCTGCTATCTCCTTCCGTACACCTGGCGATCTAGTTATATCTGTCCAACCAGAGGCATATCATAAAAAAAAAAGAAAAAAAATCGCTCCCGCCCAAAATATTGATACCATCACAGGTCATCATTCTCTGCCAAATAACCACATAAAATCACTGAAACTTAGAATACCGGAAGGAAAGAAAAGTTTCATAGAGCTGCAGAACATGACATTCACCTATTGGCTTCTGAAGAGTATTAAAGTATCGTACTCTGGTTACCTCTAGCCAATTTCATTCAGCTTATTTTTTTTTCTTGTTTGGAGGTGAGTTTATTTGCCAGTCCTGTACTACCCCTTCACCCTTGTACACGAAAGCTCAGCGTGTTCAAGTTACAGTTCATATTCTACAGGAGCACCTAACAGTGACGGGACGCAAGGTGCGAACCATTACAAACCATCTAAATCAACACCATGGCACTGTTAATTCATCTACAGTAGAGGACACCCCAAGAAGTCAAAAGTCAACGTGTTTCATCAGCTTGTCAGTCAGCAAGGAAAAAATGCGTCAAAGAGTCATTTAGTAAGTGAGTCTGTCGATCAGAGAGATATATACAAATCAGAGAGTGAGTGAGGCGGTAAGTGGCTCTCCCAGGTGTTGTGGCATTGTGTTGTGGCACTTGAGGGACTTTCACACAGCCTGCAGTGAGTTAGTGAGGGGGAAAGTGCTCAGTTCACCGCCTCACCTGCCTCTTATTCCACTGGTTATCGTAATTCCTCCTGTCCCCTCTGACCCTCCTTAATTCACTGTCCCCTATCCATCATTACCCCTACCCTCCAAGCCTTTTCCTCACTCCCTTCCCTGTTACTCCCATTCTTCCTGCTTCACTCTCCCCTACCGTTCCTCTCTTTACTGCCCCCCTTCCTCCTCTCACTGCCCCTCCCTCCTTGCTCCTCCTCAACGTCCCTACTCCTGCCCCCCACCTGCACCGTCGCTACCCCCCTTTCCACTCAACCCCCTTTACTGCCCCCCTCTGCATTTCCCCCTAACGCCCAGTCTACCTACCAGGAAAAAATGAGAAGAAAATAAACAAGACAAACCTATCGTGAACCGCTTCCTTGTCTAGTGTATAATTTGGGGAAGCGCGTATACCGGAACGCAGAGAATAACGCTGAGAATACCACGCACTCGTTACTGTAATGCATCCTGTCTTGTCGGTGAGGACATGCAAAATTGTACAGTTTCTGGTATTCTGCATACTTTTAAAATCACTTCCTTCCTCCTCACCCCCTAAGAAAAAGAAAATAATTCAAAACACACTAAAATAATAAATAAAGAATGCGTTTAGTCAGACTCCTATATACTGTACTTAATTTTAATCATTTATTGTAAACTGATAGCTAACGTTTAATACTGATGTTAGCTAATAAGTATAAAAAGAGACTTCGTACTGAACAGAATGATCTATTGTCAGAGAAAATTTCATGTATAGAAAACTGAGATAATTAAATTTCTTGGTGCACGTCTAGTACTCATAAATCTTATCTAGCACCAAATCCAGCAACAGTTTCATACTACAAAAACAAGACCCAGACGATTTTTTTTCGTCGTGTTTCAATCTACTTTCTCTCCTTATACTTGCTGACCCCAAAAAACAATGGATGGAGGCCCCGCTCTCCTCATGAATATTGAAACGAACGGGCGAACATTTCTGGTAACCACTCGATCGTGTTTTTTTTTTGGTTTTGTTTACAGTGCAAAAATCGTAAATGAATGCCCCACATGATAAAGCAGATATAGCAACTGGTCAGAGATGAAGTGTGAGTACGAGGCGCAAAGAACCAGATGAACGACATACGATTTTGACGAGATCATCAATTGAGATTAGATTAGGAAACGTCGAGAAATTTTACGACAACAAGCCGTCATCATCATCATCATCATTATCATCATTCCCTTGCTTATCATCATGAACACATTTTCTATTTCCCACTCATAAAAATAAAATGCATATGTTCTAGACACTGGATAAAAAAAGGAAAATACCAAAGTAGGTTCACTACAATTAGGGCCAATGTAATGAGTGAATGGACCATATCTTCATTCAGTCCTTGTTGAATCCTTCGAAATTCATTTACTGCTGCTACTACTACTACTACTACTGCAGATGAGTGCAATAAAGCTGAGGGTAAAAATATTTCGATGGTGACTTAACAAACTTGGAATTTCAATACGTCACACTAAACGTTTGAATTCATTGCAGGTTCTAATACATACTTTTTGTGTTCGCTGTGTTATTGTGGGATTTGAAAAAGAAAAGTGAAGTGTAAACAAATGCGCAAAAGAAAAACATAGCCATAAAGAACACATATTATAATCTGCTTTTTTTTTTTTGGGGGGGGTAGACTTTTGCATATAAGTAAGACACCCTTCGGTTTAAAGTTTTCTCTGAAGAATACGAGCCTCCGTTTTCTATGAACCGTCAATTTCTCTTTAGTCAACCCTAGGCAGAATCCGTTCTCTGTAAAGCAGCGAGCCTCCCCAGCAGCGCACACCAACACCTCGTTTTCTATACAACACAATATTTTCTTTACTGCCAGACCTCAAGCCACTTAAATGTTGAAATAACGGACTGGCGGTTATGACAATGCAGGTTTTTGTTGCTGTTTGTACTTGGCGGGAGATATCGTTCACGGTTTATATACCGTAATATTAGTAGGTAATCTTTATTTATCTATTTATTCATTTATATACTAATTTCAGTCGGTCTTTCTCTACTTGACATCTTTCTGTCTGCGATGTCTATCTAGTCATCTATTTTTCTCTTTATGTGCCCGTGTTAGTCTGTCTACGGTTATTTATATTTATACATTTACTTCTATTCAGACTTCATTATGACCTCGTATGACACGCCATCAGTCCTCATAAACACCTACACCTTACCCCTTCATTTTCCTCCTAGTCTGCACATCTACTTTCATCAACAACTACTTCCAGCCAGTCTCACACTCGATATCGTTACTTTTCAATGCAAAGTAAAACCAAAGAGAGAAAATGATATATTATTTAGCCGGATGACGTGTATCGTATTTTATTTTTGCTGCAACCAGACGATTTTACTTAAGCAAGCCCTTAAGTAGTGGAGGGGTTATTGAAGCTACATCTAACCCATACAGTTAAAAAAAAAAAAAGTGAGAGTTACTTAGTTTAATAGTTTCATGTAATTCCTCTTCCAGTTCGAAAAATCTATATTAAACCGAATAAAATCGAGGCAGCAGGAATAAGTAATAACATAAATAATTGTAGTGAAGAAGTTAATTTCTCCAGTTCGGCCATGCTTAATAAAACCCTCACAAGAACGTATTACAACAATGACGTCACCGTGATGAAAGGGTTAAGGTGCAGGGACTGAAGGTTTGAGGAAGGGAGGTGGTGTATGAGAAGACAGGGAGTGAGTGAGGCAAGGATGGTGGGTAAGAGACAGGGGTGGCGTGTTGTAGGGTTAGGTAGAAGGGTGAATGATGGAGCAACGAGGGTGTGAAGCAGAGGTGATGAGTGGGGTAGGAGTGGGGTAAGACTGAGGTAGGAGTGGAATAAGAGTGGGGTAGGAGTGGGCTGAGAGTGAGATATAAAAGAGATAAGAGTGAGGTTGGAGTTGGGTAAGAGTGGGGCAAGAGTGTGGTAGGAGTGGGGTAAGAGTGAGGTAGGATTGGGGTAGGGGTGGTGCAGAGAGTCAAACTGAGGCAGGGTGGGTGTGAGGCGAGGATGGTGTGCAGTTAGTGAGACAGAAAGATGTAGGTTGGAATTAAGAAGATGATTAAGAGCGAGTCAGAGAATGAGGTTGGGGTGGAGAAAGCAAGAGAGGGAGAGAGGGTCTAGCAGGGTAAGAGGCAAGGGTAATGTGGAGAGTGTGGCAGGGGGAGGGAGCGACGCATGAGGGAAAGCTGAGGCAGGGAAAATGTGAGGCAGGGATGACGTGAAGGAGTGAGACAGGGGAAGAGAGTGAAGCAGGGGGAGAGAGTGTGGCAAGAAGAGTGAAGCAGGGAGAATTTAAGGCTAGTGTGATGTGGGGAGAGTGAGGCAAGGAAAGTGAGACAAGGAAAGTGGAACAGGGAGGATTTTTAAGGCTAGGGCGATGTGGAGATATTGAAGCAGTGAGAAAGTGAGGCAGGGAGAGAGTGAGACTGCTGGAGAGTAATGAAGGGGTTAATTAAGGCTGTATCCAATCCCTCCAGCTCGAAGAATCCCCTCTCGCCTGAATAAAACTTCGTGGAGGTACCACAGAATAATAAAAATAGGCGTCATCTTGGTAAAGGTGTTGATGGAGAATATTATCAAGTGTTCCTTAATCTTTGGACGACGACTGGCTCCTGAAACAGTTACTAATCCGGTGTTCTAAGATATGAAGAAGAGAAAGTTACCGACATTTCCTATGAAGACAGTACAAGGTGAAGCAAGAGCAGAGAAACCTAAGAGGGGAGAAGTGGAAGAGTGAAGCAAGAAACGGGGGGAAGGGGAGGGGAGAAGAGGAGAAAGGACAGGGGAAGGAAAGGGTGGGACAGGTATACAAGAGAGGACAGCAGGGGAGGAGAGGGGAGGGAAGAAACGAGGAAAGGGGTGGAAGGGAGAAAAAAGCAGGAGAGGAGAGAAGTGGAAGAACGTGGAGAGGAGGAATGGGGAGGGGTGTATGTGTGGAGGGGGGGGGGAAAGAAAGCAGGAAAGGAAAGAAGGGGAGGGATGAGAACGAAGGAAATGGGAGGGGGGGGGAGGAGAGAGTGAAATACAGACTGGGCAGAGGAAGGTCTGCCATCGTCCCACTAACACACACTGCAAGGGTCAGGGAACAGAAAACACACACACACACACACACACACACACACACACACACACACACACACACACACACACACACACACACACACACACACACACACACACACACACACACACACCATCATCATCATCATCATCATCATCATCATCACCACCCTCATCACTGTTCACTACAGAAAAAGACCGCTCTTAGCATTCTCCACTCCGACCAATTGCCTGTCAGCCTGATCCCATTTCTCCAAAAGATGATCCAACCTACATCTCAAAGAACATTTTTGCCACTGAAGGAGAACAGAATAGAACAGAATCAAGCTCTAAACCAGGCCAAGATATGCACAATGGGAGAGAAAAAACTTGCTCACTTATCCCACATCAAAGCAAAATTAATTCACAAGGAAGAAAAGGATTAGGGTGAGGGTGAGAGTGACGGCTGGGAGGGGAATGGGGGAGAGGAGGGGATTGGAGGAGAAGGCAGAGAGGAAAAGGGGGTGGTTGGGAGGAAGGAGGAGAGGTGAGAAAAGGGAAGAAGGATGAAATGATGAGAGGGAAGGAAATGGGAGAATGGAAGAAAGGAGAGGGAGGCTGAGAAAGCAGAAAGGGCTTCAGGAGAGTAAAAAGGAAAGCAGGGGGTGAGGGGAAAGAAAGGCATGAGGGGAGCTATGAGAAACTAGAAGCTAGGAGAAACTAGGAGGAGGATGAAGGAAGAGGAGAGGAGAAACGGAACTAAGGGGTGAAGGGTCTGTGATAGGAGAGAAAGGAGAATAACAGTGGAGGGTGAAAAGAGAAAAAGGGCTGACAGAGGGCTGATAAGGAAGAAGGAAGTGTGTGAGCAAAAATGAGGAGAAATAGAGAAGGGAAGGATATGGAAAAAGGAAATGAGAGAGGAGAAGGGGTCCAAGGAGAAGATGCTATGAGGGGAAAATGTCGAGGAGAGACTGAAGGAATCTAGGGGAATAAAAGGAATCGGTAAGGAGAAAATAGAGAGAGAGGGTTTATGGGAACGGAGAGAGCTGAGGAGAGAGAAAGGAGAGAGAGGGGAGTGAGGGGAGAGGGTGTGAGGGTAGAGGAGGCGCCAGAAGAATGGAGGGTGGCCTGGTGATGCAACGGGGCCAGATAACGTGAATTAAGTCAAATAAACCCACCCCTCAGCCGGAGGAGGTGCGGGCTGTTACTCTTCACTCTCTAGACACACTCTCACACTGGGACTTCAGTAGGCTCCCGGGCACTTATCTGCTAGCCATTTATTTTGCGTATTACACGTTAACTCACTGACAGCGCGGGATTTTCCTCGTATTTTTGACTTTTCGGTACATTTTTATTAAGATCATCATCATCATCATCATCATCATCATCATCATCTATCTTTATTCGATTCTGTTACTCTTCCAGACAAAAATACAAGGCTTAGCACTACTTCTCATTAACTTCAAGGAAATGCTTTTTCTTATCTGACGACTTTATCTAGCTTAGGAGAGAGATATCTTGGGCAGTGGTAAGCATTTTTTTCCCAACGCTTTTCACTATTCTTTCAAATCAGTTAAACTGTATTCAGATTTGTCACAGAAGCAGCTAACAGTTTAAATAGTATGAATGAAAGATATGTAAAAATTCAGTGCAGAAACATCGAATTTCATTGTAAAAGCGTGGTGAATTTATGAGAAATTTTGCAGTTGTCTTGGCGCTCACTTTTTCTAGCACCCCCTGAAAGGCAATATAATATACAGTCTCACTAATTTTGTGTTCTTCTTTCCAAGGCAAGTTTACCTATATTTTCAGGGATATATTTGTACAACTATTCAGCTCTAAAACAATATCCTCAAGCCTTTTCTCTTGCCATTAACCTCCAGCCACTCAGACATAATGTGTCCAGGCAATACAAAAAGAACGGATCTTAGGTTCGTCTCTTTTGTATGACTCTTGCTCAAAGGGAAGGGATAATTTTTTGCAGAGACTGTGCTTTGTTCCCTGCTTTCTACACACACACACACACACACACACACACACACACACACACAGTTTCTCTTTAGTTTATATCCCCCGTCTCTCTCTCTCTCTCTCTCCTCCCACTAGCCAATATCCTCAATTCTTATCCTCACATTCCTGTGTCATGACACCTTAAGTGAATGTCCAGACGTGAAGAGAAGACATGAATTGAGTTTTTTGCGTTCAAGAGATTTTTACGTCATTCTATTTTTAAGTGTATTACGTGCGTTATTCAGTTTTATTACGGACATTAAAAAATCCTCGTGTTGCAGAAGACGCTGACACACTCTGCACTCAGCCACATAGGCTTTACACCCACTTCCGTACCACACAATGTCACACCACACACTACCAAACCTCCAAGTGCCCTCCCACACATCACCACACTTCACACTGTCATATCTCACGCCACCACGCCTCACACTGCCATACCACTTATTACCACACCTCACATTGCCAAATCACGCAATATCACTCCTCACACTGCCACACCGCAGTGTCACTGCTCGTGTACACCACACCGGCATACACCTCCCGCCTTCAAGTACATCAAAGATCTTTTTAACAAAGATCTGATTAACTCCGTGCCTTTTCGCTTGCATATTTCATATCTTGCCTTCACTGCACACGTGTGAAAATCTTGGTACCAATATAAAAGTGCCATTCCTTGATCAAATATCCCAGAGAGTTGCTAAAAAAAAAAAAAAAAAAAAAAAAAAAAAAAAAAAAAAAAAAAAGTGGCACTCTTCTCCTGAGCTGAATACAATTGTCTGGCGGCAGCAGGAACAAATCATACGATGTCATTATACCGACGAGGTTGATGGACATCATTTTTAATCCAAGTACAACTTCACGAAAGATATATACAACACCAGTGTAATCGGAGGTGCAATGGTGCTTAAATCGGCGTTTCAGAAAACTTTTCAACAGTATCGGTTTCTTAAAAGTCGAAATTAAATGGTTATTGACACTCAATGAAAAGTTAAGAAAAGCCATTATTACAATGTCCAATTTTAAGTGATCTGCCTGGCTGGAGCAACACAGTGAATTAAACTACCCACGTACAATCGCCTGAGAAAGCCTTTTCCTCACAAGTGTCTGCGCTGGAAAGAAAACAAAACTCTCACCGATTTTATAATAGAGTTCCAAGGTAATTGAAAGTGATATGACTCGTGACGTGACAATCGATACCGGTGCTGTTCTGTAAATCTTTAATTTGCCAAATCCAATATTTTTAAGAAACATGATCACTTTCTCTTGTTTTTACACATTCTCCTTTGCACTTCGATACTAAATTTTTATGACCTGTATCTGATGGAATTAACCAACAACAGTTTCGTCATTCCATAACGTTGTAAATGAGGAACAGAACCGCATGGGAAAAAATATACCTGACTATTGAAACTGTGTGGCCATATTGAAGTTACAGCTGTCTCGGAACGATTTAGACCTTCCTCATACTTGCAGAGGATCCAGATTTGGTCGAAATTGTTGTACTTACATAATAAGGACAATTTCAGGATGATGTGGATATAATTTCTTTCATCTGAATAATTCACGGCAGACTAATTGACTTTACAATAATTCTTTCTCAGCAGGTCTGTCCCCATATATATCAGTCTAGTTAACCAATTAGATAGCAAGATTACTATCAACATCATTCTGGCATATTCGAGGGAATATACTCTCTCACTCTTTCAGTTTCTCTATCTTTTTACCTCTCTAACTATGTAGCCTACCTATCTATCTGTCTATCATTCCATTAGTTTATCTATTTACTGTCCGACGCCACGTTCTGTAAAGAGTGGCCTCTGCGAAAGGCTCCCAAGCTATATCTCTCCCTACTCAGTAACGACCTCTCTCCCAAGCACACGCACCACCCTCCCTACTCTTACCTTATCTCTCCGCCCTGTTCTCCGTCTTCCTCTCCTTGAACCATCAGCAACTCCTCTCTCTCTCTTACCCAATATCTCACCTTCTGGCTTGATGAAAGTTGGTAATACTGTCCCTAAGTTAGTATTCATTTATATAATCACTTTCAGATATTCTCTCGCTCATTTCTTGCTGTGTTTTCGTTTCTTTAAAAACAATACTCCTCTTCATACGTAAACAAAGGGTGCTTCAAGATTGTTCGTGCCATCAAACTGTCCTTATTCAAAGGTCATCATTAACAATACCGCCATTGTAATTACAGCCCTGTATCTCCTGTTCTGAATGAGTTCGCTAGGTATCAGAAACAAACAAACAAACACAAAAAAAGGCTCGACATCAAGAATACTATTATCAGAATGTAAAGTAAAGCGAGGCTAAACATCTATGCACTTGCTCAAGCTTTATAAATTTGTTCTAATATTCCCTCAATCCTCATTACCACTACCTGTATAAGTGCTGATCAAGAGTACGAAGAATGATGCTGAGGAGAGGGAAGTGAGAGGAAGGAATGTGAAAGAGTGAGAGGAGAGAGTAAGAGAGATAAAAGGAAAGTGTGCTAAGCCATGGAGAGAAAGGATGGGCTGCGTGGGAGGTGCCGTACTGAAAAGAAAGGCGAATATTTGGAGAAAGCTATGTGTAAGGAAGGAGATCGAGAATGAAGACTTAGATGACTGTGAGAAATTATATTATCTATGAATTTCAAAGGCATGCATGTGGTCCATATTCCTTGAACGCTCTGACAATCCTTCCTCATTTCAGTATTCCTTTGGCCCACTTCATTTTTAATAGTACCGGTATTGACAGTGATGTGTGAAGAGGTGAGTGTTGAAGAGACAATAGGTGAAGGAGTTTGTGGACTTGGGAGAAAATGGGAGGAAAGAGAGATTGTATAAATTGTGTGGGGAATCTGAGGAATGCCGAGGTAATGTTTGGAGAGTTTGAGGAATGTGGAGAGACTTAGAGTTTGAGTGAGAACTGGCTAGAGAGACTGGGGGATGGACAATGTTGAGAAGGTGCTTGTTGTACTGAGGAGATAATATTGTGTCTCGATTATAAGGAATGCTGCGAAACCGACAGGCTGAGTGGATACCAGGTTGAAGGACTGAGGGACAGAAAGAATGATAAGATTAAGACTAATGCCTGTCGACTACTCAAGAATAATTAAGGAAAACAATCGATTTTTTTGTCATGTTTCAGTCATTTTCTATAGGACAAACTAACAACAGGCTAATATCGTGGTCCCTAATTATACAGATGGGTGAATAGTAATAAAGGGAAGTCAAACAACAACATGAGCTGCCCAAGAGAGAGAGAGAGAAGAATGTGTGTGATGGAACCGAAGGATTGGGGTGGAACTAATTCAAGGGCACCAGTTCAAATGTGCTCGGACCGGAGAAAAAAAAAGAAAAAAAGACAGAGCAAATACTGGAGGTGAGAGCAATGCAGACTTCAAAAAATAAACCTCTCTAGATATTTATACTTCAGACTAACTGGAAGTGGGAGCAAAGACGCCCTCCAAATTTGGGCTTCTGCAGATATTCTCTTTAAAATATTCGAGGTAAGACCAGTGCAGACTTTGAAAAATGAAGCTTCGGCAGATATCATCATTTCAAAATATCTGAAGTATGAGCAGAACAGATATTCAAAAAATGAGGCTTTCCACATATTCTCATTAAAAAAAAACAAGATGATGAGAATACAGACTTCCAAAATAATCTTTGCTAGATATTTTTATTACAGAATATTCGAGGTGAAGAGTTAAGACCAATGTAGATTTCCAAATATTATGCTCTGTCATATATTCTCACGGTAAAATTTTGGAGTGAGAGCAATACTGACATCCAAAAATTATGCTCTCCAAATTTTGTCGCTTTTTAGACTTGTCAGGCCAGCGTGAATCCAACTGACCACGACTTCTCGGTCGGTGTCATTACGGGGAGGCGAGTTTACGTGAAAGTGATCATTGCAGGAGTAAAAATTAAAATGAGAGAGCCGCAGTCAATTATCATAAGGAAAAAATGTATTCAGCTGGGATTGAAAGGTGTGTGTGTGTGTGTGTGTGTGTGTGTGTGTGTGTGTGTGTGTGTGTGTGTGTGTGTGTGTGTGTGTGTGTGTGTGTGTGTGTGTGTGTGTGTGTGTGTGTGTGTGTGCTGAACTCGATTGCTTTTGTGAATCACTTAGGTGTGACTGGTCGTATGCAAAATTCCGCTAGAAAGTGTAATGTTGATCAGTGTAAATGAATGCAAGCGTGAGAGAGAGAGAGAGAGAGAGAGAGAGAGAGAGAGAGAGAGAGAGAGAGAGAGAGAGAGAGAGAGAGAGAGAGAGTATATTACTAAAATAAATATGCTTCACAAAATTATAGGCTCAGTAACATGCATACATATTTAAGGTTTGGGGAGGCGATGTGAGATTACTAGACAGTGGTTAAGATACTGTGTCTATTGATATCTTTTGTTCATCCCACCAACACACGATCTTGTTCAGCTTAAGAGAGAGGCTGCATAGTAAAAGGGTTAATGAGGCGTACAAGTGGCGTTAATAGAGGGTAAACACACACACACGAGAGAGAGAGAGAGAGAGAGAGAGAGAGAGAGAGAGAGAGAGAGAGAGAGAGAGAGAGAGAGAGAGAGAGAGAGAGAGAGAGAGAAAAAAATAATTCCCACACACATTAAGCCTACTACACACCCACCCACACCAACTTCAGCAGCCTTATTAACTCATCCTCCCTCACACACACACACACACACACACACACACACACACACACACACACCTATTTACTTCCATACTCCCTTACTCTCACTCACATCCCCACTCCTTTATCTTATCAGCCACACTCTGAACTGCAGTCATCGATTTTTGTACATATCTGGAGTTCCCAGTTAATGAACGAGGTGTCATCAGGTTGTGACAAAGTTTTCAGACAATGTAAAGGGCCTGCTGATCTTAACTGTACGTCCTTCGTCATCAATAAACCCCCTGCCTCTCTTCTCATTCCCCTCTCTTCAACCCATCTACATTTATCCACATCCATTTGCATAACCAACACTGATTTACATAACTACCGACACCCATGTATGTGCACCCCACTTAACTACCCTTTTCTCATTCCCTCCACTCACCTATTTCTTTCCACACCTACTGACACTCTTCAGTACCATCCTACATAACCACAACTTACACCCTTATACACTCTCCCACACAACCAATGCTAACCTTCCCCCACCGTCAATACACCTACAGTTAGCAGTTCCAGCCCACGTAACTAGCCACACCCATATATACTTCGACCACACACACATGCTCATACTAAGACTGCCATCTAGGATACACCACTGTACACACTTCCATCCCATCACGTCCACAATGTAGCCTACAGCACTCAGCCTACCTACTCGTGTCTGACCACATCCACTTCCTCCTTCTATTATCACCCAGCTACAGTCATGCTCACCATCCCATCTACGTCTGAACAAGCACACACATCATTCAACAGAAAGACAGCCGCCTTTACCAACCCACCCACTTACTCGCGTTTGACAACATGCACCTCCTCCGTCCATTATCACCCAGCCACAGCCACGCCCACCACCCCACCCACGTACTTAAGTCAGAACAAATAAACACATCATCTAACACCAAGACACCCACCTACACCCACTTACGTCCATGCACACCACAGCATCCCACTCACCTGACCACACCCTCCATCTCCTCCCTCCTTGATCAAACACATGTTTTGTCGTAATTCTCTTAGAATCATTCCTCCTGCAAGTCATGCCAACGTTTCTACTCACTTATAGATAAGGAAGGTCAGGAATGTCAATGAACACACCATACATAACGGGAAGAATAGTTCATTAACTGTACGAACTTTATAACAAATTAAATACTGTACAACATTCGGTAGTTGGTTGACAATGACACTAATAGGTTAACCGTCTTAGATCGCTGAAAAGAAATCTACTCGTACATCCAAAAAGTCATTCATGTATACTTTAATTTTTCCAGCCCCAGAGTGTGTCATTGGTTTAGCGCAAATCTTTCGTAGTAAAACAAACGATTCTAATCTCTTCGTCAGTATGATTATCGGTGCTAGTTTAATATTGTATTCTTGATGTCGCAAGATGATTTATTCACCCGGAAGAAGATCTCTGGAATTGAAGGGGTTAAATGCTAAATGTGTGAATAATACTGAAATAAGAGCCTGAAAAACTGCAGTAATTATAGTGATAAACGTTGAGCTGAGAATGCAGCCTGAATAAGACATGCCACGATCGGAAAAAGATCAGAAGAAATAACCAGTGTTTAAATACGCTTTCCCATGTCGTGGACGATGTTTAGGATTTTATTTTGTCTGCTGCAGGGCGACTTCACTTACCTGAGAAAAGTCCCTGGCAGGTAAAAAAAAGCTGAAGAAAAAGGATACCGAAAAATCTACAAGGAATTGACAAGGACGACTTAAGAGACCGAAAACTGGTGAAGGCGAAGTACCTGGGAAGCAGAAAGACATGCTGCCAAGGAGACAATGAGAGGACGTGTGAGGCCGAAGTGATGAGGGTGTGAAGAAAGGGGTACTGAGTGTGACTGAAAAGGCTTGATTATGAGGTGGAGAGGGTGAAAAATGAGAGTACAGAGGGGTACAAGGAAAGCAAACCGCAACATACCGCTCTGTCTTTTCGATGTTGTTTGTTTTTGGGAAGGCTGTAACTAAAGTAACTATTCCATGAGCCAAAGACAGGATAGCAAAGCAGAAGAGTGATGAAGGCGTCAGGAGCAAAGGAAAGCAGTGCGGAGGAGAGAAGTGAGAGGGTGTGTGGCAGTGACTAAGTGTGAGGTAATGAGGCAAGAGCTGTGAGATGAGGCTGTGAGGTGGAAACGGTGTGAGGATGTTGTGAAAGTCATGGAGGTGTGAGGTGCGAGGTGACGAAGGTGTGTTGGAGAAAGACTCAGTACTTCATTTACTCTAACTTGGCCTAAAATTGCCATCTGTCCATCTTAAATGCGGTGTTTTAACAAGAGATTTACACAAGAATATGGAAATAGTCATGAAAAAGCGTTATGGAGAGGATGTAGAGATATATTATTGTCTTTTCTTTCTGCCACTGAGCAACGTGAAACAAGTTGCAAAAGGACGAAAATCTAGGCAAGTTAAGGTAAAAGGACTGTAATAAGATTAATGGCGTACTTTGGAAATGTGGAGAGGTGAGAAGGTGTCATGATAAGAGATGTGAGAGTGTGATGGTGCAAGGTGAGAGGATGTGGCGAAGAAAGAGGGATGTAGGGTGATAAGAAGATTTGTTGAAGACAGGTAATAACGTGGAAGGTGTGATGGTGAAGTGGAGAGAATTTAGATGTGATGAGGAAATGCGCGGAGGTGGAGGTTATGATAAGAGGGTGTGGAGGTGAGAGGTAATGATGAGGGAGGTGCGAGGGTGTGGTGGAGGGAGGTCGGAGGTTGTGGGAGTGAGGCATAACGGTAGTGCAATGAGGTCAAGATGGCAGGGAGGTGAGAAAATATGACAGAGAAGTTGCAAAATATGAGAATATGGTAGAAGAGTGAAAGAACATGGTAGAAGATAAATAAATTGGGGGATATGGTACAGAAGCAAGGATGTGGTCGAAGAATGATGGAATATGGCAAGAAAATGAAAGAATACGGTAGAACAAATAGATAAGGCAATAAGTCTATGGAAGAGAAGTAAAGGAAGGGAGTAGAAAAAGAAATAACGTGAGAGGACATGGTAAAAAAGTTGAAAAGTATGGAAAATGGCAGTGAAGTAAGGAAACATGGCAGTGAAGCAGGAGAATGTCAAAGAGAAGCAAGGGGATATAGTAGGAGAATAAGAGAAAATGGTACAGTGAAAGAATATTGTAGAAGAGCATGGCGGTGACGTAAGGGAGTATGCACGAGAAGCAAGATAATATGGATGTGGGAAATGATGTAAGAAAGTTAAGTTAGGTCACGCTAAATTACGTCTGCCAGCTGTAGTTCTGATTAATTTAGGTCTTGTTAAACTGAATAAGGACGAAGTAAGTAACGTACGGTTAAGGCTTTTTATAAAACACTGAAAATCTAATGAAGAGAAAGGTAAAAGTTATTCAAGAGTAAAACATTTTTAGCTTAGTATAAATGTACAAGTTATTTTATCAGTAACTTAAAATGAAGTTGTTACTCTGTATGGAAAAACATAGAGTTCCTTTTATAGCGCCCATTGCTCACGGGATCTGGCGCCAGACTAAAGATGGATAGACGGATAAAACACAGAGAGAGAGAGAGAGAGAGAGAGAGAGAGAGAGAGATGCAGCGACACTAAACACAGACAGACAGACAAGCAGACAGACGGACGGAGACGGAAGACAGACATACGCATACACACCACTGCACACATAAACACGCGTGCACTGTACATCTTCCTCTAAAACTATCCACTTGACTGGTTTTAACTCTCTCTCTCTCTCTCTCTCTCTCTCTCTCTCTCTCTCTCTCTCTCTCTCACCAGGTGCACATACAAAGGTGTGTGTGGTGAGAGCAGCAGCACAGGTGAGGAAGTGTGTGATTCCCTCTAGCGTAGCTGAATAAACTAACGTGGTAGTCTTCCCGTTACTACACACACACACACACACACACACACACACACACACACACACACACACACACACACCTTAAAGATACTAACAGACAGAGGCACGTACACACAAACAATCTCTCTCTCTCTCTCTCTCTCTCTCTCTCTATATATATATATATATATATATATATATATATATATATATATATATATATATATATCATCACCATCTTCATAATCACTATCGTCACCGCATGTCTTATATTTGGTAAGAATTGCCTCCAAGTCTCTAAAATCATCACCATCATTCTATTTTTTTTAAATTCTCGTAATAAAACTGTCCTCACTTTTAAATTTATCTACTATGCTATACTGGCAATGATGTGGATATATAAGCCAAGGATCTCTTGATAATCTTTTCATTCCTTACCTAACGTCCGTGTTATGAAAGAGTGAGTGGACCTCTAGCATTTGACGGCCATGTATGAACTTCTGTAGATGTTAGATGTGATTAGCTTGCATCCACGTTACAGAATATCATCAGCAACGTGCACAACGTTTGGATGTGTTCTGCCATCATCATAGGCTTAAGAAATTAATATAAAAATAATTGTGTTTTCTCCACACTTTCACGCTTGCACAGATCTAAGACCTTAAATATGTGTTCATGAGTAATACCTTGAGAATATGACGTTGTATTAAAAATATGGCTATATGACAAAATAATGAGGTATTTTAGATTATTCTGATAACCACATGACGATTTTACTTGGCTTGTAAAGGACTTCTCACAGCGGATGAAGGCTATCGAAAGCCTCTAACTAGAGAAGTCTCCCCCAAACTTAAGAACATCGTCTTGAGATAGCAAAAATGAAAAAAAAAAGTCATCGGAGTAAGTAACAGACAACTAGTTTTATTGAATTACAACTGATCATGATGTGAAAGTATGCAAATACCTTCGTAGTGGTAAATTTTGGGTGAATACTCTTTCGTAGGCAGGAAGTGACATCATGAGGTTACTGGTCTCCTTTTAGCTTAGTCAGGCTTCACTCAATGCCTTCCTGACAACTGTGCGTGGACATTGCTATAAAAGCAATGGCGATGTTATTTATTTATTTTTTTATTATTCACATGAAATTTAATCAAGATGCAATAAAATACCTCCAACAGCCTTTGTTCTAAAGTTTTACCTTGATCAAATTTTTCCTGGTTGAACACACACCAATTAACCTTTAGGGTTATCGTTCACTTTAAGGATGTTCTTCAGGTTAAAGCCAGATGATATTAATCAGGGGAAGTAAATTTCCTGTTCCCAATGGGGAAAAGAAGGTAAAATTTTCTTAAATTAATAATGAGACCTCAATCGTATGAGCATGAAGTAATCCTATCATAAATCCCAATTTATTCTTACAATCCTGAGTAAGTCTGCTTGTTAAAAGCTGTCTCAGATATTGCCCTCTTACAATAGCCATCAAGGCCAGTGATTTTATTACTGTCGGTATAATATCGTTCTCTTGTAAACCCGATCTGTTCCTACCGGTCCCCAGGTAACTCTCGAAGTAAAGAACATTCCAAAGCATGACTCTTGGAATACACAATCACTAAGTGATCTAGTTACAGTGAAGTTATTGCCGTGCTATGATTAACCTTATGTACCAGTTCCCATGTGAGGACGACTTTGTGCCAGGTGCCAATAAGATTGTGTGGGGACCTCTCCTCGGTGTCTCTGCAGGTAAGTTTACGTAACTCCCTCCCCTCATCCTGTTTCCCCTCCCTCATCGTGGCCATTCGTCCTACAGTGTTTCCTATTACATTCTCTACCCAACGTGCCCCTCCCTCCCTGTACTGTTTTCGACTCCCTCTCCTCTTCCTCCTCTTTTGTCCCCCTCCCCCCTCTTTCTCCGTGTCCCTCTCCGGTCACCAGTTCCGCTCTGGGTCCCCTCCAGGCATTTCCTGGGCTTTGTACCTCCGGGTTGTGTAATGGATGCAGTGGTTGGAAGGCACTAAGGTAGTTACTAGGAAAGCCACTAAGGAATGTTTTCGATAATGTATTAGGAAAAAGTACGTTATTATTAAAACATTTGCCTCACCACTGCTAAACCGTTACTTTGGAAAAGAAATGAAAATTTGCTAAACGTCACAGACAAGTTTACATGTGAATAGGGATCTTTATGGGGTTTTAATAGTCATCTGGAAACAAACTGAAAAGTTGGCCTGGACATATCAAGGGTCATTTCATTCAGCAAAATGTTGGAACTTAGTCAAGATAAAAAAATATACTTGGCATTGTACGATACTAGTCTCGGTTTAAGTTCAGGCCTGAACGAATGGCCGAAATTTGCGAAAATAGGATACAATCACAAAACTTGCAAGAAAATTATTTACTGATTGGAAAGTCAGCAAGCAGTGAGTGAGAACAGGATAGATTCATGGCGTTTCCACGAAGTTTAATGAAGAATAAACTTGAATTAGGACTACTTTCTCTGCTGGGCAAGAAAAAAACTGTCTTGCTTTTGCGGATGAGAGCGTGAGTGAGTGAGTGTGGGCCACGATAATCACTACACACGACACGCCTGGCGAGTCACACTAACCACACTAACCTCTCCTCCACACTACACTGACCTCTCCACCGCGCCATACTAACTTTTCCTGCAATACACTGACATCTCCAACACTACCTTACTCAAACCTTACACACACTTCTGTAAACCTTCTGCATACATAATATTACATACTAACTACACACTACCTCACACTACACTACACTATACGGCACAAAACTTCACTAAAGTACTGTAAAATACACTACGTTACACTGCACTTCGCTACACTATTCACGTATTAGCACCCCTGTATCCTATTATGCACTGATTCTACAAGCTACAGCACTATATTGACCGTCTTCTTTAGACTACACTATACAACAGTACACTAATCTTTCTCCAGTATACCGGTATCAAACTTTCTAAACTACACCACTCTTTCCTACCCTATCATCTCTACACCACTCTAGTTATTCACCACACTTCACTGCACCTGGCTACCCCGTCCCGATACACTCGTCTGATTATTCATGTTAACCTCATACCACAAGTCCTCTTCTCAGACCGTATTACAGGGTGTTGGAAAAGTTTCTGTGCAGATGGAGACGGGAGGGGTGACAGCCTGGGGTGTAGTAGTGTAAGGTGTGATAGTGTGGTGGAACTATGTGAATTGTGAATCCTTGGTGTGGCAGCGTGAGGTGAGGTGTGATGGTTTGTGGTGGAAGAGTGTGAAATGTACCTGTGTGAGCTGTGAAAGTACATGGTATAATAGTGTGTGGTGCTATGGAATGTCGTGGGGTGCTGTGACGTGTAGTAGTGTGAGATGTGGCAGTGTATGTGTCACAGTTTGAAATGATGTGGCAATGTGAGGTTTGGCAGCCTGAGGTTTATGTGAAGAGTAGTTGTGATATGAATAACACCCTGTAGATTCACTCATCTCAAGATCATTCATCACCGTCGTGTAACTCGGCCACAAGGCACTACCCACTCTCTCTTCGCCAAACATCATTGTTTTTTGTCGTCACCACACTACACTGACTTAACCACATCTTCCCTACCAGTAAACCAGAGCTATATTACAGAATGCATGACTTCGGTGCTTCCACACACTATATATATATATATATATATATATATATATATATATATATATATATATATATATATATATATATATATATATATATATATATATATATATATATATATATATATATATATATATATATACTGTATAGATAGATAGATAGATAGACAGATAGATAAATAGATAAATAGAAATATAGATAGAGCATCTAACAAACCTCCGACTATCATACCTCATTGCTTTCCCTCTTTGCCATACTAAATTAAGCTAACCACAGCGTCCATAACTGAAACAAGTACTTCATCTACATCATCACAGAACAGTCCTCTGCACCACACCACATAAACCTATATTTCACCTCACCGTACTACCCTCTTGTTCCATTACTCTCAGTGCATCTCGTCATCACATTGCTTCAGATAACCATATTTTCTCTGTCAATAAACTAGAACTGCGTCACAGAATACAATCCTTATCCCAACTACAGCACATTAACCTATCTTTCACCTAACAAAACTAACACAGCATACCTCGGTGCTTAGCTAATTACCTCTTCCGTAACATTTAACAACTCTAGCGCGTCAACAAACAGCACAATCCTTCCCAACATCACACCCCATTAACCTTTCTTTCACCTCACTAACTACCCCCTTTCTCTCCTCTACACCACACTGCTCACACCCTTCACCAGACCACACTCCCCTTATTTACCACTACATACTACCCTATCAATCTACCACAACACTTATGCACTACTATCCATCACTTAAAATCACTTCCCTACTTACCAACAATATCACACTATGCTGCCAATCCAACTTATATTCACTCATATCCATCACATCACCACACATCCCAAGTCAGGTATCATACTACACATCCTCTTCTAGCAAACTCTACTTTAGTTACTTCACCACAAATCACACTTCCCTACCACTCCACCCGTATCAAATGTCTACATCATTCTGTCACTTCACCACACGGTCTAAAGTCTTTTTTCATGTCCTGCGATCCTTCCCCTCTCTCAGATCCTATGTGACATCTCTCATTCACCACAAAATCACACATCTCCACCTTTCTGTTACAACACATTCATTCCCTTCGACTATAGTGCCACACTCAACAAACTGAGAGTAACGAGGTTCTGTTCCAAGGCCCACCAAAACATTCGGACAAAGCATTTCTCCTCGTGCCTGTGTACCTCGCAGTAAGCTGGTACATGACTGGACAGGGACCGTTATGAGACGTTTTCTTGGGGGAAAATTCGGTTGTTTTCCCTGTTACTGCCAACAGTGCGTTCTAAGTTAAAACATGAGGCCAAGATGGAGACAAGGACTTGTCTCCTACCTGGTTTTCTTCTTCCAACATCTACTTTTACACCCAATTTCTCTCTTCTCTCTCTCTCTCTCTAGATAGAAAGATAGATAGATAGACAGATAGGTAGACATAGCCTAATCTCTTCCTTTCACCAGTAAATCTAAAGCTTTCTTCACTCGTCGTATTTAATGTATTCCATTTTTGTGAAGAGTCGTGTGTGAACTGAGGGAGGTGTAAGGTGCCGCCCGCATGCCTCCCTTCTGCCCGCCCCTCTCCTCCATGGTGCTCTGTCTCACACACCATCATAAACGTCACTGTCCACCCTGCCCTCTCTTTCTCTCTCTCTCTCTCTACATATTTCTTTTGCTCTCAGTGCTACTTCCTCACCCTTCGTACAGCTTAATTTTATTTCGTATTAATTCATGTTCTCTCCAATTTATCTCGTGTTTCATTACCAGCATGTTTTATTTTATTTCGCGTTTGGTATATAATCACCACTTTATCTCGTATCTCGTATATCGATTTAATTTCATATTTCGTTGCACCAGGCTGAACCAATCACATGAATAAATAAAACAGGTAAAGAGGCGTACCCCACCTGTTTCGCCGAAGGAACACTACTATGAGAGGTCTTCTGAACTCACGAGACAATAGCCCTTCGTCCTAATCCTATCTTTTTTCACACAATATTATGCCTTCTGTTAATGCCTTCCCACACCACCATCTCACTCGTCCCCATCCTCCTCTCTTTATACACTACCCCACTCTCCCCTCGTCATCATATCCCGCCTACATAAATCCCATCGTCTTCCTTTCCATCTTACCTCTTCCAGCATCACCCAAATCTTCACCCTACTTCACTCTTAGCACACTACCTCACTCGCCCCCATTCATGATCAAGTAATCCTCATCCTATCCATCTCCACCCAACTCATTCGCCCTCATCTTGTTCCCCCCCCACACACACACACACACTTTTTCTCTTCCTTGTATCCATTCTCATATCACACAACTTTTTACCAGACACGCTAAGCCCTTTTTCCACATCATCTCATTCTCTCGAACTATCCATATTTATACGATCTAGCTCCTCGTCCTCATCCTATCCAGTTCCAACTCTCCCTCCTCATTTCTCCTACACTACCTCACTGCTCATCCTATCCTATACCACATCACTTTCACTCTCCCTCCTCATTTCTCCTACACTACCTCACTGCTCATCCTATCCTATCTCAAGCCATAATCATTCTTCCTCCTCATCCCATTCTCTCCTACATCACTTCTCATACTATCCTTCTCTTCCCAAAACAACCTCACTCTTGATTCTCACTTTACCCTCTCCTACACTACCTAACTTCTCATTCTATCCCTTTCCTTTCCCGGAGCACCTCACTCTTCCTCGTTATACCAACCCTTCTATCACCACTTTACTCTTCATCCTATCTTTCCCACACCCCACTCTCCCTATCCTCATCCCACCCTTTCCTAGACACCCTCCTCCCTCCTCACCCCATCCCTCCCCACATCACCTCTCTCTCACTCACTCCTTTACCCTTCATGGCCACTAAATTATCATGTTCCTCACGACGACCCTCGCAGCTGATGTTAATGGCACCTCCCTGGTTAAACTCCCTACCTCGTAAAACCAGACGTACACCAGAAATCCAGGGATATTACCGTCAACACCAGCCCCCTCCTGTACTTAACCCTCTCAATCCGGTGACGTGGTGGACTAATTTATTCTCACTATTTCCAGACGATTTTATTCAGCTTTGGGGAGACCTCTTGTACTGAATGGATAAATGAAGCCTGTACCTAACCTCTCCATTTTGAAAACTCTCTCCCCAGCTGAACAAAACTGTCTAAAGATGCCAAGGAAAAAAAATCGAACTATGTCATCGAACTGAATGGGTTAGTGTTTTCTAACAGACGACTCTTCTTTTTTGTTACATCTTTGGAAATACTTATACTACCTTCACCTTAACTAGGTGTAAAATTGTTATCTCCCCATTTGACAAAAAAAAAAGCACAAAAATATGACTAGAAAATGCTGTTAGTCACGAAGGAGTGCTGTTGGAAGGATGCAAGGCCATTGTACTGTCTTGATCTACCATTCAGGCAAGAGAAGTAGAATGCATGACGAAAATCTCCAAGAGTGAAGGTGAAAGAACTGTAGGCAATTTTATTCAGGAGATATATTTTGGAAAAAAGGGGGGATATTTTCGCAACTATTTATAGTAGGGTTAGACATAGGTTACAGTATGTCTCCCACTAACAAGGTACTTTCCTACCATGAAGACAATCGTATGAGGTAGGTGGGGGTGCTCACCATCCACTCACTTGATGTAGTGCTGCTCTCGGGTGATTGCCCTTTCCTCTCTTCCTTCCTTTTCCTTCCTTCCTCTTGTCTTTCTTTTCTTCTCTTTCCTCTTCCTTCTGTCTACGGGTGACTCTACACTGAGTTTCCTGTACACCAGGAAACCATTTATTACACTGGCTGGTAACCATATATCCAAATTACGGCGCCTGGTGGTTTAGTGGGTAATTAAGGTGTTCCAGCCGGACTGAGCCGGTGTAAGTTTATATCCACGGGGTGGCTGAGGTTTATTGCTCACGTAATGTCATTCAGGCATGAGTAAGGCTGGTCACTTTCATTTTAAATGTCAGGACCAACTTGCCTAGCCCCGGGTTTCTACGCTCCTAATGGGGCAGCACAGGAATAGATGATGTATGTATATATGTATGTACAAAGACAAACGTATGGTTGCAGCCTCACCCTAAAAAAGAAAGAAAAATGAAAAATGGAAACAGACATTCTCGCAAAATTCGATGGATATTGGCGTCAACACTATTCACTTCCTGCAGCCACTGATGCAATTAAGGCGTCGGATAATGGGCTTGTTTTGGGTGTTACCTGAGGAGGATCGTAGAGATAAGCTTCTGTGTCCCAATCAATCCTCTTCTTGATTGACGGATTCATTTTCTCTCCTCCTTTTCCCTCTTTCTTTTGCACTCTTCCTCTTTCTGTCCGTCTGCTGTCTCTGTCTGTCTGTCTGTCTCTGCCTGTCTTTCTGTCTTTCTGTCTGTCTGTCTGTCTGTCTCTCTCTCTCTCTCTCTCTCTCTCTCAGATGTGAGCGAGGAGAGGTGACCTGCCCCACGACCTTTACTTCCTGTCTCAACAACAGAGGAACGTAAGCAGTGTGTGTGTGTGTGTGTGTGTGTGTGTGTGTGTGTGTGTGTGTGTGTGTGTGTGTGTTGAGAAGAGGTGGAAATGGAGGGGAAGTGGAGAGGGAGGGAGGAAGAGAGGGGGAAGAGAGGTGATAGGGGAGGAGAAAAAGAACAAGAGCAGAGGAGGGAGTGAGATTGGTGAATGCGGGTGGGGGTGGTAAACTGAAAGAGGGGGAGAGATAGAATGAGCGATAATAAGCGAGAGGGGGAGAAGGCGAAGTGGGGAAGAGTCTTTAAGGAAAGGGAAATGGAAGAGAGGGGAGTAACGGGGATGGGAGAAGGGACAAGGAGGCTCAAATAATGGAATAGGAGTGAAGAAGATTGGTGGAGAGGGGTAGGGAAGGGGAAGGAGGGAAGAATGCAGTAACAGGATGCAAGGACCAGGGAAAGAAAATGAACGAGAAGAATGGAGATTGATGAAAGGAAAAGGGGAAAAATATGAGTAGTGGAGGAAGGGAAAGAGAAGTGATTATGTTAGTTAGGGAGGTAGGACAATACAGGATGTTATAAAAGACACCATGTCCTAGAAGTAACAGACAGAACCCAGGCACACTTCACAATGCAAAATTTCATGTACATATCTCAATACCCCACTTCTCTGTGCTACACCTCACTCTGCTGCAGCCTATAATACACCACACTGTCACATCGCCACACGTCATACTGCCACACTGCACACTACTCTCTCTCTAACACACACACACACACACACACACACACACACACACACACACACACACACACACACACACACACACACACACACATCTCACTATACCACACACAAGTCATACTACCATATATTACACTACCCAGCCTCACAGTTCAACACCTTACACACACTTCAAAAGTACCCTTCACATAAAGACACCAGAAAGCAACAACTCCTTTCTTGTACCGCACTGAGGCTTTCTAACACAGAGTACTAGTAAGAAAAGCGGGGAGGATAGTGTGAGGGAAGGGGTGTGAGGGGTTGAGATGGGGAGGGGAGGGGAAAAGTGGGTGTGGGTTAAAGGAGGGAAGTAAAGGCCGTCTGACGTCATCTGGTCACTCCTCTCAGTTGGGTACACCAGAACCACCACTCACCCACACCCACTCTCCTTATCTCGGTACTCATCTTGCATGGTATTTTGGTTGCATTATTATTCTCTGGACTCCTAGCTGTAACGCTTTCAGGTCAGGAACGTTTCTTTTTTAATTTTATGGCTACCTCGGTGATGGAGATGGACGCCTTCACGTGTTGGCACCGATATAGCCATATGACACCACTGCCCGGTTATACAAAAGTCCCTCAGCTCTCTTCCTGTGCCCCCAAAGGAGGTCAGTGGACAGTGGGAGGGCAACTTCGGTCTGTAAGGTTTACTTCCAGATGATGTTGGGGCTACATAACGACTTCAGTAACCTCTTTATCCGTGGCCAGTCCTATAATTTTTCTCTGAGAGAGAGAGAGAGAGAGAGAGAGAGAGAGAGAGAGTAAAACCATAAACATCATCCAGCCGACAAACTTAATTATCGATTTTCATGTGGGTGTACGCCATAAACTTCCCAAAGGCTGCTAAATTTAACCTTTTATATCCACCACAAAAAGTCTTCCCCTTCCTCCAGAATACCCGATAATGCACGTAACCCAATCTAACCTAACCCAAGATAATTATTATCTAGACTAACCTAAACTAAACTTACCTAATGAAGCCTAACCTCACCTAACGTAGCCTAAAAACAAACCTAACAACACCTACCCTACCCTACCCTACTCCACCCTACCCTGCCGTACCGTACCCTACCGTACCCTACCTTACCCTAACCTAACCTAACGTAACCTCTCATCACCTAACCTAACCTAATCTAATCTAACCTAACCTATCCTAACCTAACTTTATACCCCCAACAGCAAGCCTTTCCCTACCTCCCTCCCTCCCGCTTCCCGATAATGCACCTTCTTGGAAACTCGAATAGGCGCCAAAATGAGCTGCTAGGGAGAGAGGGGGACGCTTTGTTATCTCCCTGAATATAGTGGGATCTTTATGTTCTAGTAATTTATTCTTGATGCTCTCAGGTGATTATATTCAGATGAGCGTTTCTGCACAGTAATGGTCACGAAAGCTCTGTCTAGCCCTCACTGCCAGAAACGTATATCCTAAGCCGAATAACAATTGCCTGTTATACCCTTTCTACCCTAACTTGGTCTAAAACTGCCATCTCTCTATCTGGAATGCTGAATTTTAAAAAGAGATTACCACTAGAATATGATGCTAGTCACAAAGAACTACTATGGAGAGGATGTAAAGTTTTATCATTGCCTGTTTGTGCCACTCAGTTTCAAAAAATTAGCTGCGAAGGGACGAAAACCTCGGCCAAGTTAAGGAGAAACAACTGAGGTAAGAAGAAATACGTTCTGGGGCTGATGGGGTTAGGGTGTTTTTCTGTACACCTTTAGACACTTGCACCTTTAGCTAATTTATATTTCAATCCCCTTAATTCAGTGTGATTTTATTAAACTTGGTATAGCCTGCTCGTAGTGAAGGGGTTAAAATTTTTTGAATCTCTACAGTCTGATGGCGGTTGTTTTATATTTCACTTATGCTAACGCAGTATAATATTATGGAATTATGGAAAGCCTCCTCGTACTGAAGTGCCTTGAGAGAGAGAGAGAGAGAGAGAGAGAGAGAGACCCCAGACACTAACCATAAACTTCCTACCCAAGCTCCTGACACTACATCACTTTACAACCCCCCTGCACAAACTTTCCTCCTGCCTCTTCCTGCTAATTTAACTTCTAGGAAGATCATTTTGTCCAGGTGAAGAACAGCTGGTGTTGACCTTTCCACTAACATCAATTTCACGATTAGTTTCATCATCATCATCATCATCCTACCTCTATTTCTCACTAATACATGGTTGTGGAGATAGATCCAGACACAGGAAGAGGAAGAAACGAAAGTACGGCTATCAGTAGAATGTACAGGTAAAAACATTTCCCTTTTGCACCTCATAGTGACACATTTCTTCCTTCTTTACACTAAAATCCACCTCCTTGTCCTCCTCCATCTTCTCATCATCATCAACAGCAACAACACCATCATCATTATTATCGTCACAAGGGAGGGTGGGTAGGACAGAGAAATAAGAGAGATCTATTATAAAGTGTTCGTGAAAAATAAGCCATAGTAATTTGAAGGGCCCTGAATTAAAACGTTACAATACTCAATAAATCCTTAATTCGGGAAGCAAATATAAGGATCTTCATATTTATTTTAAACCTTGTAAAATTAGAGGGACTTCAAGATTAAATACCACTTCACTATGCCTCCGTCAATAAACATCCAGTACCTTACGTAATCTCCGCAAAAACTGGCTGTTCGGTACCGTACATATTATCTTTCTTTCTTTTTTTTTTTTTTCAATATTCGTCTGTGCTGTTAGATCTTTAATACCTGGCATTTCTATAGCAACTGGTCTTATAGTAGTCTAGATATGGCAGCAATTTAGGGTATTAAAGTCAAAAGTCAAGGCTGGGATATCAGAGAAGACCTACTTGCAATACTAAACCCATTATTGGAGTACCTCTGCGTATGTTCATCCACATCATTAGATATTCAACACCTAACAAATTAACGCAAAAACTTCTTTTCTTGTACCATAAAAACCGCAGGAATTTGAACCCTGACAATCAAATCAATTAGCAGGGCGGATATACACTGCATTTTGAATATTCGTCCACGCCATTAGACTCAACATCTGGCAAACCTGCACAAAAATTACCCTGTTGGCAGCCCAGATACTGAGGCGATTTGGCCCATAAAAGTCAGGAGTCAAGGGTGGGAGATTAGAGAAGAACTGGATGTTACCCTGAAGGACGGATTGCGTGGTCTTGCCTGAGATTCTCGGCAGAGATAACCAGGTTTGACTTAAAGTTGGGGTTTGTTAAAAAAAATTCTTTAGACTTCAGATTAAGTATTATCTGATTTTACACTGATACCAGATGATTATATATATTAAGAGCAGGTCATCCAAGCTGCAAAGGGGGTTAAGGAAGGTTCTGTCTAACTCCTTAAGTTTGAAAAAGTTTGTCCTAGGCTGGACAGAAAACTCTGGATGTAGAAAAAAAAAAAAAAAAGTCACCTGATTAAGGGGGTCAGCTACTAGGCAAAAACTCGCCACTACTCTGGGGATAATGTTGCTGGTGGCCAAGCAGGAACAAGTACAAATATGACAAGATTGCATAATATGGCATATTAACAGAGTGAACTAAGTCAACACAGTAGAGGAATGATTCGAGAACAAACGAGCTTCCACGGATGGATGGGTTATCACGAATACTGAAATAAATGTCTGAATTATATACTGTATAGTTGGTGGGAGGGACAGACTTGACATCCCCTTGAAGATAATTAAGTGGCTTCACTGTACACAGATATTAAGTAAAAAAATATATATCTAACAAGCTTCAGTACATTTAGTCATCTTCATCATCATCGTCGTCGTCATAACCACCACCACCACCACCATAATCAGTTCCAACACCATTGTTATTTTCATGCACCTCTCCCTTCTCCATCTCATTACCATCACCACCATTATCATCATCACATCCCAGTCTGGAGATGCCTTTAACAAATTGCCTAACCCATCGACCATCACATCAATTCACTCCTTGTTGAAAGTCTTCGCAATTCCCGTAATAAAGAAAATAAATATTAGTGTCAGGTTTCTAGTAAGGGCAAAGCAGACATTTCTAACACCAGACACTCCCCAGGGCATGCACTTAAAATAATCGAATTCTTGAACGCTTTCTATCCAGTCTGCAGTAACAGTAAATCAGACTTCAAGTGTCAGACGCCCCTTTTAGCTGTCAACACCCTCGCCTCTGTAAGAAATCCAAATTGCATCAAGGCAAAGAAAACGAAATCTGTAGGACTCGACCCTCACCAATGAACTCCGAAAAACTCATAAAATCCAGCAGCATCAAAAATGGGCCTTGTGAAAGCAGAGGATGTGAGGTTCTAGCATTGGGTTATTGTGTTCCTGGTACTACTGGGAAAACATGTATCTATCCTTCGAGCAGAGGAGGAAGTATAATCATTAGACCAGTACGTGGCTAGCGCAGGGGAAATAACCTGAACTTTATATCAACTCTTCTAGCATCAAACACAACACTCCTGGCTTACTCTCGAAATTCACGACACTTCAACAGCATCTTACAAAATTTTAGTAAGAGCAGAGGATGAAGTAGAATCACTGCGCCAGCGTGTGTCTAACAGTAAGGAGACGCTATAGATTTGCGTAGCACCGAACAAACCCTAGAAACATAATGCAAAGTTCTAGTAAAATCAGAGAAAGTATAATTATTAGCCAGCGTATGTTTAGTAATGACAGGAAAATATATGTAACTTCTTTTAAATTCAACCCATCTTGTATAAACACTTCCTTAATCATCTAAAAACTCACATAAACCCAAGATCATCATGCATGGAATTGATAAGTGCAGAAGAGAAAATGTAACTACTTGGCCTGCATGTGTGTAGTACTGAAGGGGAAGAAAACATGCAACTTTATGATGATTTACGTGACATCAGACAAACCCTCACAATTCTGAAACTTTAGATACATCATGCACAGTTTTCTAGTAAAAGCAGAGGAGAAAGTATAATTATTAGCCACAGTGTGTTTAATAATGGCAGGAAAAAATATGAAACTTTTTAAAATTGGCCCAACTAACATTAAACCCTCCTTTTGTTCATCTCAAAATACACGAAAGTCCAACAGCATCCTGCAGAGTTTTACTAAGAGCAAAGGAGAAAGTATAATCATTTGCCCAGCATGTACCCGGAACTATGAAAAAATATACCGGTAATATACCTTAGAGTGGACTTGTGTTGCACCAGACAAGCACTCAGAATTTTCAAACCCTAGAAATAGCATGCATAGTTCTAGTAAAAGCAGAAGAGAAAGTATAACCATCAGGCCAGCGTGTGTCTAGTACTGATGGGAAAAAAATGCAACTTTCTATCGTCCACCCGGCGCACAACTGCACACCCTCAATCAGCACCAGACTCCACTTTCACCAGGGTCAGCCTTTCACACACGCTTTACAGTCTGGGGACGCTGTCTGATGTCCACAGTTAGGTTTTATGTAAATTTATCACGCAACTTCTCTGGCGAAGGATGGGCTAAACCAACAGATCTGACTGAGGAAACACACTAACACATACACATAAATACAAGTTGTTTGCAATTTGCATCTATGTATTATGTAAATTTGGTAGGCAACTTCTCTGACGACAAGGAGCTATCCCAACAGATCTGAGTGATTAAACAAACACACACACACACACACATACTTTGATATCTAAAGCTACGAGATGTTTTATAACGCAAATTCTCTTACACCAGGATTTGACTATTGGGATATTACAGAACACATGAATCAAAGTTATGTTTACGTAACATATCGTGCAACTTCTGACGATATGAAAGCCACAGTAGCACACATGACTAAGATAATATTACAGAAACATGATCGACATAAATGATTACCACACTGTTTTCCAGAATGTACGAAGACACGAAAAAGAAAATCGAAAGGTAACGCACTGTTCATCGCACGAATGAGTACAGGAACTGCGGCAAATCAGAAAAGAAACTGCGTAACTCGTTCATCACTAAGAGCCGTTCTGAAGTTGGCTATGCTATTCAGACGACAGCAATAATGGTGATGACAAAAGTTCTTCATATTGCTGGGTTTGTGGATATAGTTCATAAGCTAAGTGTATGCAGATTATGTGTTATGATGCAGTGATTATTGTTTTAAATGACAATTCAGTCGCATATACTGATATCATAACAACAAATCTAGATGTGGGTAAAATTTATTCACATCTATTGTAAATCATCATACAGCTTCCCTGAAGACACGATAGTCATACCAAGAGAGCTGATTCATGATATATTGCACAAAACATGGAAAATTAACTCATTCCACAGTGCATTTTTACATTCCGTCTGCTTCAGGTAAAAATGGAAATCGAGAGCTGCAGTGTCATCCATTGCACGACTGTACTACGGCAGCTGAATACATAAGACAATATAGCCTACCACACACCATCAATTTAATCTGCATTAACGGGAAAGTTTCAGTCGTGTCAAATATAATATTGCACTATTTACACAATCACACACACCACAAAGCCACCCAGGAGACAGGAGGTGTGTGCTGGGCAATCCCCAGGTCCTGTCCTACCCCCTTACTATTTTGTAAACTAGCCCATATCCCACTGACCAGGCTTATGTATGGCCCGGCCTGCACTATACAGTATGTGCAGGAAATCTTTAAACGAACGAAAGAACACACCTAATCCCAGAGTTTACCGGCAGTGATCGCTAAGCAGATGCCTCCTAACTCTTCTTTCGATGACTCCTAACTCCTTTATCTAAGCCTCCTAATTTCATTTTCGATTATTTTTTTTTCGATGCCTTCAAGCACTTTTTTCGTGCCTTCTATTTTTTTTTTTTCCCAAAGACTCCTTAACCATTTTCTGATATAAAACCATTTTCTGATATAAAACACTAGAGTATTCCACATCATGTTAGGGTTCATGGTGACAGTATTAAAACAATGGACCACAAAACTCATTCTCAGCTGAACAGATTCGCCTAACGTTAAAATACAATACAGAAGTTATATCTACCGTGAGGGGACTGCTGAGATAAAAATATTTCTATTGAGGAAATATGTTCAAAGGTGACGCAAGTGAGGTGTACAAAGAATGTCATGGGCTTTATATGTCACGCAACGAAGTAATTATCGTTTATGGTCATTCGTCTGTCTTCCAAAGGCTTGAATATTGAGTGAATGGGTATATGGTACTGGTTAATTTTATCAGTTTGTCTGATGATAGTTCTCCTACATGATGATAAGAAAACTATGAATACGATAAAAATGAGGATGATGCTGATGATCAAAATGGTTATGAAGCTAGTAAAGACGATGATTGATGATGATGATGATGATGTCCTCTTTTTCCTCCCCTATCCCAATGTTCCGTATGAAATTCTGACGGTGCCTCAAGTCTCCTGCTGACATAACCTTCAAGCTAATCAACCAACCTTCTCTAAACCTCAGCCTAGATGCACCTCAAGACACACAAGGCCGCGGGGGACAGATATTACAGTACTTACGATTGCCAGAGAAAACAGGGACCTGGTACAGAATGTGCATAGTTGATGTTCACGTATTAACTCATCGAATTCTGTGACGTATTTTCTGCTCTTTTTACTTAATGGTTACACCTGTTCTAGTGTTAATTTATTAGAAAGTGAGTTCATTTAGACTATAATCTGACCCCTCCAGCTCTAAGTGTCTATCCAAAACCAAATAATATTGTCTGAAGGCAACAAAAGTAAACAAGAAAAATGTCATCGGACTAAATGAGGTGAAAACAATGTGAATTTCTTCCTGTTACTGAGAACAATGTGAATTTCTTCCTGTTACTTTACTGCTAAGGAAGAGATGTTGAGAGGTCTCTTAAACGAACGAGAATACGGCTTGATTTCTGTATTATTTTAAATCTATTTCCTTCACTGACTTCACTGCTCTTGTTATATATAATGGAAGCTAATTATGTCTAACTGGACTAGAACATAACAACAGTACTGGAAATGTCACAACTTGTTCTCCTTATACAGACACCAGTAATCAGAAAACGAGTGAGCCACATTACATTCTTTACCTAGTCGTCCTCAACACCTACAATCAATCACCAGCCAAGGTGAGCCTGTTCATCTGTTCACCCAAGAAGCCAACTTTCCAATGCATTGTTGATTTAGGTTATTCGCACACCACAAAACACCAGTGAGGAAATAAACGCACACAAAACTGGCAAAAGTAATCGGCACCATTTACTTCACTGAGATAATGTCACTGCCTTTATATGTCACGCAATGAGCTTGTTACCTTAAGTTTATTCACACGTCTTTCGAAGGCTTAAAGAATGTGTGAAGGGGAGTACGGCCTGTTTCAGTGGATATTCGCACGACTTTTCTCCCACATACTGGTTTTGTCTCGCTTGTTTCTGGGTTCTCGTCAAGCAGTGTATAAAAGCGGGAAATTGGGCTTAGATGATAACGACAATGATGATTATCGTAAGTGTAATGATAATGATGATGATGATGAGGTAGATAATAATGACAATGAAGAGACTATTAGGAATGATGATGATGATGACGATGATGATGATGATGATGTCTTCGTTCTGCTTTTCTATTCCAGTGTTAACTATAGATTTCTGACAGTGCCAAGTATGTCCAACTCTTGCCTAATCCTCAAGTTAATCTGCCACGCTTCTCTGACTCAGGCCAGATTCTGCCTAAGACACACAAGACCTCAGGGGACACAGATTACAGTACTTAGAGTCGCCGGAGAGAAGAGGAACCTGATACAGAAATGCATGGTCACTGTCCTCGTACCTAACTGCAGATTTTCTCATATCACTGTCCTGCCAAATTATCCTATTGTACTTAACACATGGCATCAGGCTCTACCTTAACTCCCTTACCCCCATGACCTATTTTCCCTTTTATTTTTATCTTCAGCTTCAGTCGACTTTGGAGAGACTTTTCAAACTGGAGAAGTTAGATACAGCCTTCGTTTACCTCTTCATTACGTCCCCTCAAAGCTGACCAACATCTCTAAAAAATAAAACAGAAAACTAGGGCTTTAAACTGCAGGGGTTGATACTCTCTTACGCGGGAAAAGAGTTGAGAATAATTTGAACCTTTCTTCCTCTTGACAGCCTGGGGGAGAATGGAGGTGTGGCCCATTTATGGTGAGCAACTCTCATGGCGGTTCCACTGCTCTGTGCTTTTCCTTTTTTCTTTATTCTTGGTCCTGCCTACTATATTCATGATGATTATGATTGTGGTAATAATAATATTGCATCTATTTATGATGATGACGACGATGATGGTGATTATAATGACAATGATGATAATAATGACGATGCTGCTGCTGTTACTGCTGATATTGATGTCGTTGTCGTCGCTGTTGTTGTTGATGGCGATGATGCTGATAGAGATATTTCCTGGTTCGCCCCGAACCCTAACGCACTTGAGTACCGGCGCCACCAGTGAATGAACAATAAAGCCCTGAGTCACGGCTCCCTTATCTCCCGGTGTGAAGTTACCCACAATGGGATAATCGCACGGCTTCAAGGTTAATAGAAGCAGTTTTAGGGGGTCTTCCCAATCGATTCTCCGCGGCTTTATTCCTCGACGGCCATAGGACCACCAGACAAGAATTCACTCAGTTAAATATAATTCACTGATGTTAGCCTAATCACTAAGTAAATACGAATGTGTAGTAAAATATAAAATAAAATATAATAATGTATGTCCTTTCTCTCATGATTTTTCATAGCTGGGTACATCTGTCTGGTGTAATCATGAATATACAAAGTGTCAGGAAATTATTTTACTGTTTGAGTAGAAGCATTATTTCGCTGAGGAAAAAATGGCTTATGTTTGTCTAAACATATATTTTTAAAATAGTTAAACCAGATTTTTACCTACTGACTGCACAAGGGTCATTAAGGCAGATAACCATAAATGGTCTGGGATTTGAAGACGGGAGGTCCTGCCGGCTCAACCTTCCAGCTCAATAAAATACCAATATAAACCAAGGCCTTTAAACCATTTGACTGCTAATAAGAGCTTTAATGCTTTGACTGCCCTGGTGTTGGCCTTAATAAGACGCCTCAATGTGCCCAAAGCAGTGAAAAGGTTGCAGTGACATTTTAAAAAGCACGTAAAATTAATGCCATGAATATTAAAACACCTATTGCAGTTGTGCCGAAAACCAGTCTTGACTAACACTGCATGACGCTTCCCCGGATTTGGTCATCATCATTCACGCATTCACGCCAGTCACAAGATAAAATTAAATATGTTGATAATTTAGTCATTGTCATTCCACTGATTTACAGTATATTATCATTTAGCGGAAAAAGACATAAACAAGTAGTATTTTATGCATGTTTGCAATTTCATTATATATATAGTTATTTTAAATTGCTCGCGGGCAAATGAAAAACCGATGAAGCTCCCCCCCCCCCAGCAATAATTTACATAAATCTTTTCTGACAACAAAATGGTCACATCCCAAGTTCCACAGATGAAATATTTATGCACTTCATGAAGAAGAAGATAAAAAAGATGAAGATGATAATGATGAATATGATGATGATGATGAAGAGGTAGATTGCAACCTTTCAATCCCCTGTAATTATCACTGTGTAATTCAGCTAGACTACATTAGGCTTACACATAATTTCGAGACATGGGTGTTAGGGAGTATCATGGAGGTAAGGATAGAAATACCTGGACGTTCTTTGGTCGAGATCACCTTTTACAAGATCAGGCGTCTAGCACTTGACTTGGAACACGCGAGAACGTACAGCCTCCTAGCCATCATCACATGTCCATTACGCCTAAATTATCCTCCTCTTCCATTTTCTCGCCTGCTCTTAAAATGCATGATGGAAGGCCTCGGTAATCCAAAAATATATACCTCGGGCGAAATCTCTTAAAGGGGGTAAGCAGTACAGCCACAAGCGACGATTATTTGGAAATGCACGCAACTTTACTTATTTACTACCTTGACGTCTTTTATTAATTTATTATTGATGCCGTCAAATGATTAACTTTAGGCTGGGTATGGATAGTATGGTCAAGGTATCAGATGCAATCTCCGTTAAAGCAGGAACCAAAGCATTTAACCAAAGCATTCATCTAAAAAGATTGTAACATTAAATAAATGGAAAATTCACACAATCACACCTTCCACTTGCACTCAAAACGCTGCTACATCTCATACAGACACCTAATACTCCCACAATGGACACATCTGTACAGAGCACATTGCCACAGTTGACACTGCCACACCATATGAATACTATACACCACCAAACCTTATGCAGACATGCCTCAATTAGACTTACCTCATACAGGTACACGTTACACTGTCACATCTCACATAAACATATCTCACACTGCCAAACCTTACACTACCGAACTTTACTGAAACACACATTAAACTGCAGATTTTCTCCTACCATACATACACAATGCACACAAACCTCACACTGCCACATCTCACTCGCCGTGCCTTTCCTGGTCATCAGTATTAAACTTAATCTCCAAAACTAATATTTGCAGGTGCATATATATTCCTGCCGGACTTACTTCTCGGAAATCCATTGAGAAAACTGACTATCAAAGCTCTTATTATCCTGCCTCTAATTTTCTCTTGCCACGAAACTCATATGCAACCAGTACAATATATTCGATTGTAAAATGCTAATGTAAGTACAAGAAACATTAAGTGTAAAAATTAACACACACACACACACACACACACACACACACACACACACACACACACACACACACACACACACACACACACACACACACACAGGCTGAGGTAATGGAATGTCCACAGCTCAAATTCATTGCAGAAATTACTGCCATCAGTCTTCTGTTAATCTCATCACCTCACCGATTCTCTGCTGAGGCGGATGCATCGAAGGACGGTATCAAGAAGTAAGAAAAGAAAAATTATTGGAACTGGAAGGAGTATTAGCGATTCCGTTTAAGTCCTTCGATAGGAGGGGTGTGCCCTGTATCACAATAATCTAGTGGGAGGAAATTACATAGCCATCACCGTACTGAAGAAGTTTAAGTGCCAAAATGCATGAGCCAAATGGATATCTCAGTTGAAATGGAGAAAAACTCACCGGAGTACAGTACTTATAAATGATTTCGTCTTGTTCTTTCTTAATTAACTGGTAATTGTCAAGGCGATCCAAACCATTACCAAATGCTTTTCAGTACTGCGTGGTACCTGTTGTCTTCGTGTATTACTGTCATCATAATCATTAAAGTCCTTCATGATTTTACCTGTCAGTACACGTCTGAACACTGGGGAATGATGCTGTAGGTCAGGAGTGGGTAGGATATGATAAAATGAAAAGTAACTATTTCCCCTACTCCCCCCGTTATGGCTGCTGCAAGTCTTACTCCAAGAAAAACTAGAGTGTTTTACTTACCAGAGTCGTTCTTGGGTTATCATTTTTTTTTTTTCCTGTAACACTGCTTATTTCCTTACTCAGTATCATCAAGATGATGACTTCAGTATGGGACACAACTACACTCTCTTCTAATATGCTGTAATACTGATGGATCTTGCTCTAGCCATAGCTCTAAGTACCGTTTTGCCGACCCTACGAAGCACCGATGCGAGCTAAATGTTCGTCCCCTTCGCGTGACCATGGCCAGTCTCTCGGCCCTGAGCGTCTGGGATCAGCCTGGCCCGGGTGACGATATGGACGGCCACAGACGATAATGCGATGCGCTGTGCTTAGGAGGTCACGCGCTGGGAAAGTCGGAGTGCAGAAGGTCAGTGCCATTAACCGGGCCGGAATAGGGACAAACTAATACACCACATTGTATTTTCTATACTATCATATGAGAGAACAATGAAGTTTCCCATTAGTTTCACGTCACTTAGTCCGTTCCTAGACTGCACTGCTTATACATAATGAGTTAATTAACCTTCTACCCGTGCTAATCGAGACAGAAGGATAAGGCTGATAGTATATGGTGGAGGGGAAAATGGGGTGCAATACGTGACAGCAACCCTATCAAGATAATGCTCCAGAGGTGTTGTTAGTAATACCTCTCTCCACTCGCATCACGGACAAGCACGCACTTAGACTCACAGATACACGTACTCACAAGTCATAAGGCAAAAGGTGGGAATAGCATCTGTATTTTACGCAACACCTATACTTTATTGCCAGTTTCGTCCAACGATTACTTGCAGATGACAAAGCATAACAAACGGCTATGCATGGTTAATGTGTATCTAGGATGGCTGATATTTTTTTTATTCAACAGAGAGAGAGAGAGAGAGAGAGAGAGAGAGAACTGTCTTGAGCCTTACACTGGGGTCTGTGGCGTCTCATGAGCTTAATGGTGGTAATTGGGTCAAGTCCTTCCTAAGTCATGGAGGCGTAGCGACAGGCGGCTCACTCTGTATTTCTGTGCTCTCTTTTTTTCTGTACTTTCTCTCTCTCTCTCTCTCTCTCTCTCTCTTCACATCCTCCCCCACTTCCTCCTTCATTCTTTCCCTTTTAAAATCCTCTCCCCTTTCTCTCCCCTTCTTCGCATCCCTTTATTTTTTTTTCCACCCTCCCTCGGCTCACCTTTCCACAAGTGACCTCTCCCAGCCCCCCTTCTACAACCTCTCTTTTCCCCTTCCCCTACACACGATAACATTGCAGCGAGGCGTGAGTAAACTGGTTTATGGGTAGCAAAAAACTAACGCCACTGCTTGCAAAAATCCACTGAACAAACTGTTTTATAGGAGCCTCATTAAGTTTTTTCAGTCCACCCTCTTCTCTTCAACTTTTTTCAGTGTTTTACCCCTGTACTTTGGCTCATGAAATAGCTAGACGACTATATTCACTTTAAGGTTTACCTCTACATTCTGTCACTGTCTTTCCTATTGGGATGCCTTTAATTAGTATTGGTATGTATACGCAGATGATCTTACTCAGCTTCAGAGAGACATTTCAAAGTGGAGAATTTAGCTAAATCTTTCACTAACACTTTCACTACTAAAAGTTCTTCCTAACCTGAATAACACTGTCAGGAGAGAACAGAAATTAAATACAAGAAGACATATTTGTAATGATGAGGGTAAGCTTTGGAACACCTCCAGGGCATTACATTCAGGTTAACACTGGATGATTTTTACCCAGCCTTGGTAAGCCTCCATCATCGAGTGGCTTAAAACAACCTCACACGCCAAGCCTATGAAATGAAAGTGAGCCATGACATGAAAACAGAACTTTCATGTCCAAAAATGACCCACAGAGAAACTACCCGTAAGGCAGGCTAAGTTTCTCTCCCTTGCACGAGTCAGGCAAACCTCTATCTTCTGGATATCCATACATAATTATCTATTTACATTAATGGCCTGTTAGTTCCTTAGCTTACTCATTTTCCATTGCTCGTTTCCTCCCATGCTCATGAAATAGATCCATCCTGTCCTCAAGAATCCGACTCTACCAGATTCAGTTGTGGAGAATTCAAAGTGCTCCAGACATGATGACCAAGGATCCACTTGAATTCTGGAGCTAATTAATAAGAAACAAAATCACCCCCTAAGCATTTTCTTAGCGTCATGAGGATCCAGAAACAGAAATATGGACTACAGAAGCAGAAGAATTGCCGTCAGAGGGACAAATGGATCACCCAAGTCATTGAAACTAGAGAATTCTGATTACTGGCGACCGCGACCGTCTCTAATTCTTTATGATATTCCTCTGCGGTAAATAAAATAATCTATCTGTGGCAATAATAATAATAATAAAAATAATAATAATAATAATAATAAGTGCGTCCATCATGTTACGTGATCTCAAAGTTTACTGAAAGCCATTGTACTTTGACATCACTTCCTAATGCTAGTGTGCAAACGACGTCAGGTTTACACTAAGCTAAATTGACCCTTCTGGCTGTAGGTAAAGTGAGAGTACAATTTTGATTTCAAGCAAGCCCAGTAAAAGTTCCAAGCTGTGGCAAATATTAAAATACAAAGAAAACAAAAGTAATCGTACTCCGAGTTTTACTGGCCTATAAATTCACGTTGCGATGGCTTTCACTAGCTACGTCCATCAAAAACATTCTCTCTCTCTCTTTCTCTCTCTCTCTCCAACACACACACACATAGACACACACACACACACACACACACACACACACACACACACACACACCATTTTTTTTTTTCTCTCTCTCTCCGTCGCGCCTGAGCTTCTCCCACTAAGACCAATACTCAGTGTCGCCAGAGCAGACCCGTTGAACTGCTTATCGCTTCCTTGTTGCCACTCTCTATCCCCGCTCCAATGGTTTACTCTCACCAAGGTAAAACATGTGAAAAAATCATCATCATCATCATCATCATCATCTACATTACCATCAACTACAGCAGCATTGCCATCGTCAATAACAATATTACAGTCGTCATCATCATCATCATCATCATCAGCAGCAGCAGCAGCAATAGCAACAATGTCATCAACAGTAACATCATCATCAACATAATCATCATCATCATCATCAACGCTTATTATTAACTCCGCCATGTACGGGATGCTGTTGCAGTGTACTGAATAATGACAAATATCCAATAGAAATTTTGATAGGCCAGTGAGATGAGATTATGCGATGCTTACACTTGCAACACACAGCTCAGACGTCGAACTTATCTGGCCCGATATTCAGAGCTGAAGGGATGCAACCACTGCGAATTTCGTCATATGGGTCATACATCCGATCACTCATCATCCAACTCCTCGAAATATCTTAGCTCCCTCCACAAGCACACACCTTCCACACAACGCCCTTCATGTGAGTAGGCAGCTTCCATTTCCACTAAACAAAAATTTCCACCAGCATCACCACCGGCTTACACAATATGCAAATGTCACCTACCTTGTGAAATATGCTGAGAATTTGCAAGAGTCCGATACGGGATGAACTTGTGAAACTGCATAGCCTAATACTTTATTCCTTGACTAAATCTCTAAGCTACTCTGTCTTGTACCTAGACATCATTCATATTTTATTCTTCATAGCATCAGACGATTATACTCAGCTCTGAACAGGTACCCTTCACTTATAATGCTCCAGTCAAAACTCGTAAAACTTTGATGCCGTATTCCACGCAGAAGCGATTGTGTCACTTTCAGAACGCGTGAGAGAAAGTGAACCCATGGAAGCTGAGACCCTGCAAGAAGAAGTGGAGTGTGCGAAAGACCTCCACTATTTCCTATTCACAAATGAGGACAGATGATAAAAAATACATAAACCTTAGTTGTAAAAGCTTCAAACAGTGTAGGAGAGGGATGGAGGGCATTATACCTAACTTTCCTTTCTGTCTACACCCCAGCTGTACTATACACTGGGTACAGCACATGTTCCCCCACTTTTTAATTCTGAAGTAGGTCTAAATCTCTTCGGAAGTGTATTATAATCAATAAATATATATTCATCATGTGGGTACCATTCCTCCTTAATCGTGTAACTTCAAAGGAGTGCATGAAAGGGAAGCATGAATGTATTACCTGACCGTCCAGCCTTCCACAACGAACTGAAGTACCAACCTGCAAAAAAAGGAAAGGCAACATTATTACCTTGTTACACACGTTGAAATTATACTGTTATTTATTTATTTTTTTTGAGCAGCACGACTGTCTAAAACACTAATAACAGGAACTGTCATAATGTGACGCACGCTAACGAGGAGCCTACACGTGGTGGCACTGTGTAACATGGGTGGAATAGCTACGGCATCCACCCGGGAGTCAGAGCATCTCATATTTCCCAGCACCTCCCATGGGAATGACCCTGGTCCGACCACAGTAAGGGGTTGTTCACCAGCTCCACGGTGTATGCACTGCATTATAAGTATAGGACGGACCAAAGAAGCAGTTGCTTACCTGTGGGTCACGGGTCTGCACAGTCAGACAGACCGAAGTTAAGTAACAACAGTAACAACTGTCGTTATGTACCGCGTGTGAGTTTCTCACTATGATATGTATTTTGTATACTAGGCTGAGTCTCATGTAAGTTACAGCATTCTGTTATGAGAATCGTCCACTCAAGTACCATGTAGGCTGTTATGTTAAGTATTCCTGTAGGTTAGCAACGAACAACTTCTTTTTCTTGTAATAACAGAATTTATCACGGTGAGGAATGAAAAGGTTGATAGTTTTCCACAAATACCAATGCCCTGTCTCTTTCACCTCCCACTGAAAAAAAGAGTACATTGACTTTTTTTTTGCAAGAAGTAAATATATGTTTCCAAAACGAAAGTGCATGATGGGTGACGGGAATTCATGCAGTGAAAAAAAAAAAAATCTTGGCCTAAATTAGTGTGAAGAATTTTTCCACACCTGCTAAACTTTTTGGTGTTATAATATTTATTTCATTATTCTCTACTATCACAATAAACAATAATGGTATTTTATTAAGGAATGGAGAGATAACAGTTCGCGTATTGTCTTAGTATCAAAATGAATAATATCTCTGAAGGAAATGAAGGTACGTGCTCTGAGAGTATGAGGATGGATTCTCAATAAAGGAAGGTGTTATCAGTCTCTTTAGTACAAAGACGTAACTCATTTTATTCTTGGTATGTCCTGACGATTTTATACAGATTAACAGAAACTTTTCGAACTATAGTCATTAACATCTTCACTACCAGCAGGCTACTGAGGTGAATAAAATCGTCTGGTATCTGAAAAAATGAGCTACGGAAATACGCCACTTGTACTGAAGGGTTTAGATGCATAATACCTTCGAAGGCACTAAAGGTATTGTTGGAAGCGTGTGAGGGAAAATTCTCGGTAAAGGAAGGCATCATTAAGGCTGTCCTGATGATGAGAGTTGGTTTAGGAGGCGGGAGGTCAGCCTTTGTCTCAGGAACGGGTGTGACCTTGTGTCGGGCTGGGCAGGGGAGTAGGTGGGTTGGTGGGCAGGGGATAGTGGGAGGGAGAAGAGCAGGGGGAAAGTTGGGTAGGGGCAGGGGTGAATGTGGACAAGGATGGAGATGGAAAACGGAGATAGCATGAAGGTGGGTAGGTGGGCAAGAGAAAGGGGCAGGTCTTGAGGCAGGGATGGCAACAGAGGATGATGTGGGCTGCGGGGTGAACGTGGGCAAGGATGGAGACAGGGAAGAAAAGAGGTGAGAAGTAAGGGCAAGGGTGAGCATGAACGAAGACTACGTGTAGGACAATTAGAGACAAAAGCGGCAGGAACAGGTGAAAAGAGTAGGGGCAAGAGTACAGGGCTGTAGACAGTCAGGGGCGAGAGTGAAGGTAGATAGGGAATGTGGAAGGAACAGAATCAAATAATGGCAGGAATAAAGACAAAGGCAAGGGAAAGGGTTGCGATTAGGGCAAAGGCACAGAGACAAGGACAAGGGCAAGGTAGGGGCAAGAACAGAAGCAAGGGCAAGGTGGGAGCAAGAAAAGAAGTAAGGGGAGGAGCAAGGGTGAGGGCAAGGTAGGGGCAAGAACAGAAACAAGGGCAGAAGCAGGGGAAATGGCAAGGTAGAGGCAAGAAACAGAAGCAAAAGGAAGGAGCAGGGGTCAGGGCAAGGTAGGGGTAAGAACAGAAGCAAGGGCAGGCGCAAGGTTAGAGGCAGGGCAGAAGAAGCCACGCCTGGTTCAAGTGGCCTGAGGCGGCGGTAGTGGCGTGAACCTGGCGGCTATAATTAAAGGTGTACCAACAAGCATTCAGGCAACACATACCAGAGTCTCTTCGGAGGCTCGCACTCTTTGCACGAACGTTTATCAGGTAAGGAAAAAAAACACATACAACTTTTTACTTGTAATGGCATGATTCAGTAATCCAGAAATTCAGAATAGCTTGTGGCAGTATTTCAGTTGACATACCCCAAACTCCTTCGCTTTTAGCTATCTACACTGCTCCACCTGAGGTTCCTGATGAGGTCTGTGGTAAATGGAATATTCATGTAGTTGACACTGAACATAATAAAGTTCAAGATATTATGACGTATATAGAAGCGCTCAACCTTTTACCCATATGTACAGTACAATCAGATTTATTATGTCAAAAGTTGATGTACCACTACAGAAACTGTAGCAATGCCGCACTATCAGTACACCTGATGTTGCTGTGAAAGTGTTTATAAAATACATGCCAACAGTTACTATGAACATCAGACTAAAATAGAAAATATATAGTAAAAAAGATTTTGTGGTACAACTCCAAATGCAGCAGTATTTTGGTCCTTATTTTCACTTCTTGTGGTCTCTTCTAAACTAGCTTGTTTTTCTTAGCACGTCTTGTTACCCTGCAGCTACCTCCACTTCTCTCATTCTGCGGCTACCATTCCACCACTCAGGCAGACCGTCTGTTGTTCTTTACACCACAAACGTGACTCGTCCAAGCCCACGTTTTCCTCTTTAACTCTGCCCATCCTCTTCCCACCCACCCAACACTTACGCTACCCAGGTGGCCAAGGGAAACAGCAAACTACCGCCATCCTTCTCCTTCTCACTGTTATCATCATTCTTATCCTTATCCTCATTATCATCATCCTTCTCATCATCATCATCATTAATCTTCTGTCATTACTCTCATCCTCAGCCTCCTGCTCTTCATCCTTCTCAGCCTCATCAGTATCATGATAATCAACATCATCAACGAAAGTATTTCTACAAGTAAATTACCTTACTGCTTAGTTCACCCAACACTTCTCTGGACTAACTATATTCCTTCGGTGATATTCTAGATAACAGTCCTGGGATGAACCCAAACCCTGAAAGATAAATCATGACAGTTCTGAACACGTCTGACTGATAAATTTACTTAGGGTGAATGAAATGCATTATATCCCCTGCATCGACATAGCCTCCTACTGAATAAATGATTTAATCTTCTGATTTATCCTAAACGAAATGTCTGAGAGCATGTAATTCAGTGAAAACCTTAACTATCCATGAAGCTCGGCTCACCAAGTTAAGTGTCTAAAGATAATCTCAGCTCTACCTCACACAGAATGGTAATAAATTCTGCAGTATGTGGCGCAGTTGAAAAAAAAAAAAAAGGGGGGGGAGGGGGTTACTATTTTGATTTATCCTCCACGATTTTCTGTGATAGCACCGAGACCAGCTACACTGCAGGTGTTCTTGGGCACCAGCATCGCCAACTCTTCCATCACAAAGATTAACGGGAATCAGCACCCAATGGAAAACCTTTTTATAGCATGACATCGAAATAAAAACTATGCGCCTTGGTTACGTACAACATACTTTTAAAAAGTCATTCTCTGCTACTAAGAAAATGTAATCCTCTGTATTTTACCCGATAAAAATCCATACTAGACAATAGTTACCATTATCAATGAGATTATTATTATTATTATTATTATTATTATTATGATGATGATGATGATGATGATGATTATTATCATTATTATCATTATTATTATTACAGTATTATGCTGACTACCACCAGAACGAGAGAACCCTCGAACTACTCATTATATGGATCCTAACAGGGTAGAAAGTGTTGAATCCTTCCAGCAACCGCAGGTTCAGTAGGTGGGTGTACGTCGTTCATAAATAACTGGGCTTCGAGCAAACAAGATAAATTTCAAGGATACCCTAAAATTAAAAAACTATAAATCATCTAAAATGGAAAATCAAAGCCAATCCTCTGCGGCGGAAGATCCAGGTCATCTAACCCTTTAAGACCCATCATCTTCAAGAGATGACGCAGCTGGTTATTTCTGAAAGGTAATTAAAAAGAAGACCCAGTGTTTGGACCTACGAATTTTGCAACTAATTGCTGGTAGGCCAAGGGCAGTACACTAAGTACCCTTCCAGCAAAATACCACACGCGCAAGCCTGGGCAAAAACTGGAGACCATCTTAAGTTACTGGCAGCGTTTTATATGACAGAGACTTCCGGCCACGAAAAAAAAAAAAAAAAAAAAAAAAAAAAAGACTTCAAGACCACACTGTCAAAAACTGAGTTGAACAAAAGAGTGGCAGGTTCCGGTTCCCAGCCTCCCAGCTCGACATCTGCCCCGCTGGCTGTCTGGCTCACTCTCCCGGGGCTGAACCAGTTGAGGCGGTGTGTGTAAGTGAGGCCCCAGGCTGCCTTTGTCTCAGACCCTACCTACCTGCTTATCTACCTGCATTCCTATCTGTTTGCCTACCTACTTACGTGTTTACTTGCGTTCCTCTCTACCTGTATTTTTCCATTCTTACCTACCTCCCTTCTTATCCATAGTCCTACCTACCTGTGTATCTACTTCTATCTATCTATCTATCTATAGCCAGACGCCCTAATCCCGCAAAGGGTGGCCGCAGACAAAACGCCTCCAAGTCACTCTGTCACCCACCATTTGACTCCCCTCCCCCCAACTCACCCCCCCTCCCTCATATACCTCTCAACTCCATCCCTCCACCTCATCCTCGGTCTACCTCTCCCTCTCCCTCCCTCCACCTCACCTACATACACCCTCCTAGCCAGTCTTTCATTCTCCATTCTCCCCACTTAACTACTTATATTCGCACCTACTTGTCTACTTACCTTCATATACTGTATACCACCCTTCTTATCTGCTTGTATTCCTAACTATCTACCATTCCACCCTCAAATCTACCTACGTTCCTGGTGTCTACCTACTAACATACTTTTATTTATATCTTTCTCTTTACCTACCAACCTCCCTATAGTCCTACCAACCTACCTGTGTACAGTCCTGCCAACGTACTTATCCCCCTACTTTCCAGCCAACCTACCTACCCTTACACATACCTACCAATCACTGTATGTTCCTCCTCTCATCCATTTTTATCACGGTACCTACATACCATCCTCCCACCCTACTTTTTCCGTGACAGCCACAGCTAAATACAATTAACTAAAAATTAAGGCCGAGTCGATGACCTATAACGCAATCATTTTAATTGAGATCATTAGAAACAAGGAATTAATTGGGAGTGTGTTATGTCAGTCACGTTACATTCTTCTCTGAGAGGAAAACATACTCCATCACACACACACACACACACACACACACACACACACACACACACACACACACACACACACACACACACACACACACACACACATATACACACACACACACACACACACACACACACACACACACACACACACACACAGAGTTCTCATATTAATTGCTATTACCAAGGCACAAAGCTGATTAATGTTACTGAGAGTCCGCTATTTCACTCACATTTCATTCTTCAGTAAAAAACACACATCATAAGGCTTTGCTTAAAAAATATATATATATATATATATATATATATATATATATATATATATATATATATATATATATATATATATATATTGTATTTAATGCCATTATCAATACATGCAGAAACTGGCTTTTATTACGCTGACTGGCATATCAAGAGCACTACATTCCTCTATGAAGAGCACACTCTATTACATTAATTAAAAAAAAGACCTAATTAGTTCTTATACTGAGGATTATTATGAGCACACATATAATTAGCTTACATTACAGAGTAGAGCATATCAATCTCGTTACAGTCTTCTTTAAAAAAAAAACACATCTCATCACACTTAGCTATACAAATAATTACTGAACTGTAATAGGCGAAGACACGTATGATGCAGGAGAGGCGGAAGCCCAAACTAGGCGGCCAAGAAAAATGAACCATTTTAAAAAGTGCTCCTGGGGTCAGGTTAGGAGAGGATATGGGCCCGGGCAAGGGTGTGCAATTTTGTTTTGGAGAATGGGCTTGGGCAGACGATTAGAGAAGGTAGGTTAAAGTACATCAGTGAACCGAATTGGAGGAAAGGAAAAAGCTATCCTGCTGAGAGGTGTAGCTTAATGGATGGCAAGAGGAAGGGAAAAGCAGCCAGCAGGAAAGATAATATAATCTTTAGGACTTACAGAAAATGATTTTGGCGAAAATATATGTATTCAAATAAAAAAAAAGGAAGAAATGAACAGAGAAAAGAAAAGGAAAAAATATGGAATCTGTTGTGATGAAGCACGTAATATGACAGATATAAAAGCAATATTGTGTGACAAAGTTTTAATTGAAAACCATTTTCAAAGGTAAAGTTCCATTCATTAAATAATAGGGATAGATGAGGCCCTTAAAGACAGAGAGACAAATCAACTCAAAATGAATGTTTAGCCAACTAAGGCTAAAGTCTCTGCTCTATATTTTACACTTTGGTTGCTTGCTTTGTTCTTCTGACAGTGGTGACCAACGTACTGCAATGAGTCTGACACACGGCATGAGGTAAACGTGATACAGGTAGCAAGAAAGATGACGTGTTGTGCAAAAGTGACGATATATGCATGAGACTCGGTACACAAAATATAAGAATGTCCAAGAAAAAGGAATGAATAAATAAACAAATAAACAAAATCGCTGTACTGTCTGCGTGTTCTCCCCCTCACCTCCTTGCAATCACTTTGTTACCTTATTTGTGACTGCCTTGACCACCTCTTATCCTTCCTTCTTTTGCCACGCACACAATCTGAGATGCCTCAATGAAACCTTCTTTTTCTGATTTCTCCATATTTCCATTCTTATTTTACTTCACTTATATATCTGTTCCTCCTCTAGTTCTTTTTAGCCTGCCATACAAAGCCATTTTGTTCTTCCTTGTCACTTTTTTTTTTTTTCAATTTCTATATCCGTATTTCGTTTAATACTCTGTTTCATTCATAACACTGTTCGTTCATTCTGTGCTTTAATCATTCTTGCATTAAGTGTCGAGCACGTTAATTACACTCCATTTTCTCCACACCCTTATTTGCCTGAGTCGCAAGGTGCCATTACTCTTTACTGATGCAGATATCATCCCCATCATCCAAGCTGTATCCCTGGGATGTGTAAGCTCTAAAAACAGGGAAAAACATAAAAGAACCACTGTGATTAATTTTACCCAACGAAAACACACCTCAAGTCACTTATCATCCATTCCCTCGATAATTATATTCGTCCATGAGGATTTCCCAGCTCGCCTTCAGGCTCAGTCTGTCATGGGATTCAGGAAATACTAGTTGCTTCATAGCGAAACAAACTGTCCAGCAGGATCCTAGTCTTTCACTGCTGTACTGTGTTCTTAGCTGCTGTTCCTCAGGGTAGACTGTGGTATTACGATATATTTATTTGCCAGCGCTATCTCAGTTGTCAGTGGCTTGTGTATTTTGCTCAGTTAAGTCAGTATTCCTTTATATTCAGCCACAAAAACCGCTCCCAGAACCTCTTCTTTTTTTTCTTTTACCTCATTCTTAATTATAATCGTCTGGCTGGAAAAACCTTGTATAATATCCCTTAGCGTAAAAAGAACCAGCAATAAACTTCAGTATTTTTTTTTTACTTTTAATTCCTCCTTGTTCCATACTCTTCACAGTAATCACACAGTGGGTAAATGCCATGATTGTAAGAAAGAGGACCCCATAATCGAGAATTTTTAATTTACTACTCGTCCTAAAGCCATGCAGTTTTATTTAGAGCTCAAATGAGACCTCTGGCAATGAAGGAGATAAAGTAAAGCCAACATATAGACTACCAGGCAAGAAGGAAAGAGTTAAGCGCATCAGTCTTAATCTAGTGAGGCTCGTCCGGAGGGGATTCCCATGACGCAACGGGGAAGAGAGGCAAGAAGGAGGAGGAGGTGCAGTCGGCCCCATGGTGTGACGTGCTGTTGTCATGCTCCTCCCATCTCAATATCATCTCATAATCGAGACAACTCTTGTGTTCTCTTCCAGTTAATGCCAGATGATTTTATTCAAATGAGTCATCGCAGCGTGAGTGTTAATACTGTTTCCAAGAACTCTCTCTTGAAAATAATAAGCCTCTCTCACATTAACTTGGCCTAAAATTGCCATCTCTCCTCTTAAATTCTAAGCTGTAACAGGAAATTAACACTAGAATATGATGCCATTCACGAGGAAGTGCTATGGAAAGAACGCAGAGCCACAGCACTGTTTATTTCTGCCAATGATCTATGGGAAATAAACTAGAGAGAACGAAAATCCGGCACGATTTAGAGTAAAACGAGTATGCTATTCTACTCCAGAAGAAGCCCGACAATTATATTCAGCTGTGAGTAGGTGTAGGAGCTTGAGTGTGTTGATACTGTTTCCATTAACCTTCTCAATGTGGGGGCATCTCTAGCATTCTCATTGCAGTTCACACCAAATGGATTTATTCAGTAAAAAATAAGTCGTTGCAGCCTGTAAGTGTCACCATTTCCCGATACATCAACACCATCGATAACTCTCCATAACAATTCTTTCTTATTATACAGGAAGTTAAATAAATGTAAATAAATGCATAAATAAATAAATGAATGCAGACTCAGGGACGGGCAGAGCAGTCGGCCTCATACTGCGCTTTGTTATTGTTATGCTCCTCACAGTTCATTGTTATAACCCCAGACACCACCAGCATCACTAAGCATCGTCTCTTGGACCACCATAACATCTTCTGTAGGAAATATTTTGCTCAGCTCTGGGGGAATTTTTCGACCCAGAGAGGCTTTGAGAATCTTTGTTACCTCCTTTACTACAAGAGGCCGTCCTTAAACTGAATATCATTGCCCAGTAGTAGCAGCAATGAAACTTCAGAATCCGTGTTATAAAGGTTAATACACTTTTTTTTTTCTTACAGAGGGTGATAGATAAGACTGCGAGTGTTCTAGGCGGCATAATAATCTTGGTAACATTAACTTTACGATTTATTTTTACATATTACAACAATATAAATTCCTGTATTTTTTTTATGTTTTTCTAATGTCGACAAAGAAACAACCTCTTCATTTGAACGCTACTGTAACCCAGCACCGTCCAGAGACTCAGTACGCTAATATAACTCACTATATTACTGTGATTCAATATGCTATCGTGACTCAATACACCCCCAGCGACTCAGTAACTTACAATAACTCAGTGCGTCACTATGACTGAGCACGCTTCTGTGAACAATAACCCTACTGTGACTCAATACGCTACAGAAACTCAGGACATTACAGTGGCACAATACGCTACAGTAACTCAGTACATTAGTGACTCAATACGCTGCATTAACTCAGTACGTTACAGCGACTGAGAACGTTTCTGTGACTCAGTAAGCTACAGGGACTCGCTACGCTAGAGTGACTCAATACGCTACTGCGGCCCGTCCTTCGGTGCTATTTAAGTGTCTATTTGCCATGCCAGGCGGGCGTCACAAGTGGCCGAATAAGGGTGGCGGCGTCAGCGGGGCATTTCCTCCAACAAGGTCGATGCTTCGTCTGCTGCATCCTTCACACACACACACACACACACACACACACACACACACACACACACACACACACACACACACAGGCGTGCTTGTTTTATCTTAGGACTGGATTCTTTAACTCAGCCTGAATATCATCATCTGGCGGCAACACGAATAAAATCAACTACTTCACTACTCTAAACCCTTCTGTATTAACTATTTCACCATGGTGTCTATTGATTTAAATTCTCTGCTCTTTTGGCCGTATTCCGTTTTATTATTAACATCTCCAGACGCCTTTACTCATCTCAGGTGGACTTGCGAACTGGAGGAGTTACATGTAGCCTACTCTAACTCCTTCACTGCAAGAGATAATTTTCAACTAGAAAAAAAAAATATATGTTACCAGACTGAACAAGACAATGGATATGGTTTCTAATCCCTTTGTTACAAACGGTCTCTCGTAATGTGAATAAGCTTATTATTTACCCACAGTAATATGAAAAAAAAAAAAAAAATCATGTCACAGAAGGGATTAAACTGTGGTGGGAACTACAGGATGGGAACTGAATGTGGGAGGGTGGATTGAAGAAGAGGTAGACCTAGAACGAGAGAAAAGACTGAAAAAGTATATGAGGAAGGATAATGTGTCGTGGGAGGAGGGGGTGTTAATGAGTATGGAAAGAACGCCTGGAGGTCCTTTTGTTTAGACCAGTCCTCACAGGATGCGCCAGAAGGCACTCACATACCTTCCTGACAATACAATAAAGAAGATGAAGAAAAAGACAAAGACACCTGTGGCGGTGACAACGATGATAACGACAATAACCAAGGTCCAATCTCTGAGCCTTGACAATATCTAGCACTATGACGATAACGACGATGGTGACGAAGATAATGACGTTTACAATGGTGACAATGACGATGAAGATGAAGAAAGCGATGCTGCTGCTGTTGTTGATGGTGGTGGTAGTGGTGGTGAAACACAGTGGTTTCATGCATGGGGGACTAGAATACTTTCTCCTACCAGATGCGTCCTCCTCATAATTAGTCACATCACAGGAGGACTTTTTTTTTTTTTTTTTTTTACCGACAACGAAGTTGGAGGAAGTTATGTATTCACCTGCTTCTGTCTGTCTGTTTGTCTGCCTGTCTGTTTATGGACAAGACATGTATAAAATGTTATCAGATTTCAATGAAATCTGATAATATGTGGGCAATGTGTCATGGAAGAGCTGAATAAATTTTGAGGTGAATCTGGATCCTGATGCAGGAATTAATAATCAAAACTATAAACGTCGGGGAAGGTATGCCGTCTTTGATTTTCTGTAAGGAAAGAAGAATAAAACCGTAGAATTAACAACACCGCCAATGAAGCTGAACAGTGAGTGGTTTATACATCATAAAGTATATTGGCGTTCGTGGAGGTATGTGCTCTCTGAGTACATTTTTTATTTTACCAATCCGAGACAAGTCGATTTTGGTAAAATTTTTGGGTATGAAGTGTCTCCCTTAAACGGAATATAATTTTCTAGAGACAACATGAAGAAAATGAAAGAGATGTCGTAGCAATGCAGTGGTCAAGCTTTTCATTACGAAAACTTTTTTTTATTCAGTTTACATCAGACACTTAAACTTCTGAATATCTCTCCCAGTGAAAGGGTAAAAAATAATCTCTATTGATCTCTTCCACCATGAAAGGTGGAAGAGATCAATTTAAAGGTCTCCTTTAAACTTCACACACACACACACACACACACGCACACACATCTGTCTATCTAACTATCAATCTATCTATCTAAATATATTGCGAGTGATTGACTGACTGATAGATGGATGATAGAGATATATAATCTTGTGGCAGAAAGAATACAATACGACAGACGCCCTTGTAATTATGTAGTTGATCTTTACCTCACATATGCCCCTGACACCAAAACCCAAATGCCCCATTCCCACCCAGCTGTGGCGCCTCATTTATCCCAGTACTAAGAGAGGTCTGGGGATGTAAAAATAAATAACTCGCCATCTAAAAGCCTAGCTTCTTAATTACAATGACTGTTTACTACGACCACAGTTTTTATAATTTACTCTTGTTTTTGTTCCTGAATGACACCTAGTTGTGAAGGAGTAAAATCAGATTCCATTTACCACTTGTCTGGCGGCAGCAAGTAACTTAACATTACACAAAAGAGGTCATCGTACTGAAAGAACATGTTTTATGTAAATTACACATATTACAGGTACTTATATCTATATATACCTATCTATATCTAGACGGGCAGAGAGACATAGAAATGCAATAACACAAGCAAATATACTGGCACATCATTATACTGTGATACATATATTTTAAAAAATGAAATAATCTTTGGTGTCACGCCTCTACATATGTAAGATGGTAAAGTTAAGGAACGCTGATCCCATGACTGACTCACCAGGTAATGTGGGACCTTCATCCTCGACTGCCACCACCACCACCACCACCACCACTATTGTCCGAGTGGCTGGCTTGGCTCCTGGGACACTCGCCTCACAATGCACTCTGGCTCACATGCACTCACGTTGCCCACATCACACAGTACTGTTCTCAGTGGTTTGGTTAAGTTACTTGCGGCACACTTTAAGAGGACAAATTACTTCTGATAGATTAAAGACAGTTTACAATTCACTCTGTCTCATATCCACTACTTCGACGGCCACATCATAGTATTGTTTTAGACTGTATAATTAAGTTTTTTAGGGTATGCTTTAAGGTATAAGTATATGACAGTTTACAGTACACAAAAACTTGGGACTAGCTTTGAGGGGACAAGATTACAGTTGGTAACAATGCACACAGGCTCGCAAGGTAGTCGAAGGACGGCTGCATCATGCATTCTCAGTAATTAAGTTTCTTAGGGCTAGTCACAATTTAAAGGGACAGAATTATGGTAGATGGGTAAGTGCTACATATGCATATTTCCAAGTCTATCTACGACCAGACGACATTGTTCAGTAGAGGGAGGCGAATGTTCTCTAAATCGTTAAGTTAAACAAAATCGTCCACAAGAAACTGGACTCAAAGGGCAAATACGTGGTTATATCAGAAGAGTTTATGGAGACTGACTCGAACTCCACCATTCCAAATAGCTCTTCATCAGCTAATAAGACAGTATGGCAGCAGGTGGAAGAGAGTCATCACCGTAGTGAAGGCGTCCAAGGCAAACTTTGGCCAACCTGAGCAGCTACAACACACACGTACATGTGTTACTGTAATACACCCGCGACCACCACATAATCGTATTGTTTTGTGCTTGGACCACATTTTTTATATCTGTCTTATTTTGAGCGCAGTCACTTTAACCCTCAGTACAATGATATCCCACTTTATATGATTCATATTACGGCCCGACAATTTAATTAACCTCTTCAGCCCGAATGCTCTTTTCAGTGTTATTTCTGTTGGATATTGTTAAGCTCAGAAGAAATTGTTCTAGCTGAAGGATAATATATACAGCCTTCATTAACGTATCCATTTCTTCTGAAGGCCTACTCTCCTTATGCTGGGGATACTTGGCTGGGTATTACAAGAATAAAATGTAAGAGACGCCATCATGGGGGATTTAAGTGCAAAGGAGGTTTTTGGAAATGATTGGGTCAGTGATTGGGTTCAAAACGATAAAAAATTAGACCATTGAGTACTATGTGTGTGTGTGTGTGTGTGTGTGTGTGTGTGTGTGTGTGTGTGTGTGTGTGTTTCATTCTTACTACCGGCAGATTATTTCACTTAGCTGAGGAAGACACATCTGATACAAGGATGATAAGCGCAGCATTTATCGCAGGTTTATATCCAATTTCGTCTCTCTTGAATCCGAGGCTTAGATTTAATTTCCATCAATATTTTAGCTCGCATGCAAAAAAATTCAGTATTCGACTATGGCTGACAGACACCTTTTATAACGCTGGTTTAAGTGACATTAATAAGACATAAAAATCACGCTGTTGACATTTCTTCACCTGCGGTAAGTGTAACAAAGGTCATCCGAATGAGAGAAAACGAAGCTTACATAACAGTACAACAAATATGAAGTGAATGAAGAAAATAAAGGAAATAAAAGTAATAGAGCTCGATATGAAGGGGTTCCATGTACAGTACTCTCCATCATCATCAGTCATTACTATTATTATTATCATTATTATTATTATTATTATTATTATTATTATTACGTAAGCAACGAAAATAATCAATATTTTATCTAGAAAGTGGTTTTCCTAAGTTGAGCAAAATAGCCTAACGTTAGGTAGAACAAAATAAGCACATCATTGGTCTGAAAATGTTAACGATCATGCACCATCCATGATCGTCCATAAAACCCCACAAAATATAAATTAACTCTGAAAATCCTATGACCCACTGTTATCTTATTCAACTTGTCTGAGATTAGCAGGAATAAAATACTGGAGTTGTCCTGAACGTGTGAGGGGAAAGGGTAACAGTATTAACATCCGCGTTGAATAAGGAAAAAAGAAAAACAGAAAATACTCGAGTTAAATGCCACAAAATGTCCAAGGTAACAAACTAACAGGTCTTTTATGAAGGAAACAACGCAGTATCCTGAAGTTATGAGTGCAGACACCGTCCTTAATAGCTTCCATTACAGAGCATAAAAATCATACAAGCGTTAGTTAACATCCACTGTAGTATATACGAAGAAAAAACTCGAGGGTAAAACATTAGGAAATTGGCTGAGTTAAGCATCATAAAGTTGCTCGGTTAAAGTTCATAATAATAACCGAGCGGAATACAAGAAAACACTTAACAATGAAAATGTTTAAGTTAAACATTATAAGGGCAACACAGTTTAATACAACGAAAATAATTGAGCAAAATTTTATGATCATACTCGAATTAAATATTATGGAACTTCATCGACCTCGCAATAAGAGTGAAGTCAGCGAAATAAGCAAAACCACACACGTCTGTGAATTCCCTTCGCTTCGAGCGGTTTGCCCTTCGCAAGGATAAAATAGTTTTGCGGCAGTATGAATAAAATGTATCAGCAAAGCAACAACAGGATATATATATATATATATATATATATATATATATATATATATATATATATATATATATATATATATATATGTGCACGTCACAGAGCTGAAGTATATAAAAATTAATGCTGCTTTTATGATAAAGCAACAAAAGTGAAAATACTCGAGGTAAAGATGCCGCATGTAGAAGAAATAACATAAAACACTCAAGTCGACTCAACTTACACGACAAAAGTCCACACCAGAGACAGATAAGATCGTCTGGGAGTAAGCAGCAATAACAAAGTACTTAAGACTGCTACAAGAGGCTGTTTTTAACCATTAAACTACGAGAGCTTACTCATAAGCTGGATAAAATCTTCTGGACAAAACAACAAAGATTTCTGCCGGCGTTTGAGGGTTAACTCTTTCGCTTCGATGGCGTACTTTTTATTGTGTTTGGTACTGCCACTAACAGACGATTTTATTCAGCCTTGGAGGGGCATTTGAAGTAGATAAATTAACTGTTGCCTTCCTTTAACCTCTTCAGAACTAGAGGTCTGTTCTAAACTTTATGTTATCTAATGTTGGCAACGAAACAAAATAAAAATAATAAAAAATACAACAATAAATTTAAAAATACATCACTGGACTGAAGTGATTTAAGGTGTTATAACTTCCATGACGACGCAGTGAGAGCAAGGTCAACAAATAACAGTGACTCCGAGATAATGCAGAGAATTCAGCCAAGTAATGAGTGCAAGCATCCAGAATTGAGCAAGGAGAGGCAATTGAGAATAAACCACGTAAAGCATCATTATACCTTAACGCAACAAGTACGAAGGTAAGTGTAAAATCGTAAACCTGGTAATACTTCTACAACAACGTATCGAGAGTGAGGTCAGTCTTGTAAATACCGTAAACTTTGGTAATACTTCACAATAACCTAACCAGAGTGAAGGCAGCCTTGTAAATACCGTCAACATTAATAATATATCTGCTTTATCGTAACAAGAGTGAAGTCAGCCTTGTATATACCGTAAGCATTAGTAATACCTATACATTAACGTAGCCAGAATTAAGTCAACCTTGTAAAAACCGTAAACAATATCGCAACAAGAGTGAACTGCAAAGAACGTAAACAGTGAAGATCAGAATCGTATAACGTTCCTAGTAATGTAAAAATGGTAAAGTCAAGAGTGTAAATAACGTAAACACTCAAGGCGAACATCACGCAACCTCCATCGCAACGCAACAGGAGTGAAGCCAATCTCATGTTTCTCTCACACACCTCGCCAAGTCCCTCCTCACACACCCTCACTCCGCGCACTTCACCACCATACTGCCACGCTCCTGGTCACTCTGGCTCACACACACACACTCTCACCTCCCCACACCCCCGTCCTCCTCGTGCATCCCTCCTCTTCCGGTACAACTCCCCTCCACCTCCCCTTCTTCCTCTCCCCACCTGCCCACTACACACACACACACTACTCCTGCTCAGTATACTCGGTCCGCCTGTCTTACAACCTAACCTGCCTGCCATAATCTCTCCATCCCCTGCGTGTCGAGTTGTGGGACATGACTGGTACTTGACAAAATGGATTAGCTGCCTTAATGGCAATCATGCAGTTTACGTATTCATTAAAGCGTCCGTCTGTTTATCTATCTATATATTGCCTGACGCCGCATCCTGTTAGGGGTGGTCTCGACTTAACGACCTCCAGGTGCTTCTGTCTCTACCCAGTAACTACTAAGACACATGACCCACTCCCGTGCAGTCGATAGGTATAAATCTAAATCTTCTTCTTTCTCTTCTTCCCAGAGCATTTCGTCCTTCAGTTGCCTCTCTAACCAAAGAACTTCCTCGTCTTACAGTTCGCCGTACCCTGAACCTTTCATCCTCCCTGTTGTGCTCTCTTCTTACCTGTTCATTTAATTCTCTCAGTTTCTAATATCATTCCCAGTTTACCCGTACCTGCATTTTACCACCGGTCCCATTTGGTATACTCATTTTTTGCCAGTCCATTTCATCCTCTCATTTACCATTGTCGTTCACAGATCACATACTTCCCTGTTTTTTTAATATAACTACCTCCCTGGTAAGTTCAATTCTGCTCAGTACTGATACTCTTCCAGTTCCCCGTACTTAATACAACCTGTCTTGACCATACGTCCAACCCAGCTCCGTTCAACCTATTCTTGGTCTGTTTGATTCAGTACACTACAACTTCTAATTTCCTCTGCCCATCGGAGTTCATCCTTACTGACTAATACCCAAACTGGCCTTGATTTCCCAGTGCCTGAAGCGTTCTCAGACGAGAAAATTAAACCTGCTTATTGAAATTATTGTTAAGAAGTAACAATTTCGGCCATACTCCCATCTACCACCAACACCTTTCTTCTCCCATTTGCAGTTTTCCCCCACTCTAAATTTCTTTACTTTCTCAGTAGCCAGCTCATGTAAACTCGCCTCACTGCCCATTTCCCATCTACACACAGCTACCACCGACTCCTCTCATCTTCCACCTATATTCTCCTCCCACTTACACCAGTTACACATCCACCACCTACATATTTCTTCTTTTCCCACCTACATCCTCTTCACATTCCCAGTGGCCCGGTCTTGCATCTTACCATTCCACCACCTTACTCGCCTACCACCTGGACGTCTTTTCTCCTCCCATCTACACCTTTTTTAGTTCCTCAGAGGTTAGGTCATGTACTCAGTCTTTCTATCACTACACTCATCTACCACATACACTTCTCATTTCCTCCCACCTACAGCTCCCTTCCATTTAATCCATCAGTTCTTTAGTGGAGAGATCATGCACCAAGTCTCTCCTCCACCATCACCTTCAATTCTCTCCCCTGCATGACTAAGCTTTCACATCAGACAAAAACAAAAGAAAAAAGAATCTTCCACCACAAGCGCGCATGCCAGCCTCCCTCAGACATACCACTTTCGCTCAATTTCCTCGGAGCAGCAGCAGCAACAACAGCAAGTTTCCCAACCGGTTGTAGGAATTCATTGGCTTGACCCCGGCGCAAGATTATAGAGTGTTTTCCGTAAGTGCTTGTCATTTCCAAGGGGCAATCGCATCTGGCTACCCAACGAGAAAATATTCTGACCCTTAGCTACGTAACGAAAGGACTGTTCATCGGCATTTGCTATATCAGCTTCGATACTCATGAACTGAACTACTGTTATATTTTCCTTAAAATTTTTTCTAATATAGGTATTTAGGTATTGCCTTGCGTTAGGTATTCATGAAGTCGGTTCTTAAGCTGTAATCCTGCAGGAAAGTGCATTACATACTGCATCAGGGACATCGCCCTGTTTAACCATAGCCTGCTGGAGTACATCAGGGAAATTAATGTATCATATTAAGTTTATTATAAATCTCCTCACTGTTGCTGACCCAGATCAGTTTTCTGTAATAGCAGAATTTCGTCAATTTTACTCTGATGAATAAAAATCGATCAGCTTAGTGCCTACTGAGCAAAACCTTCGTGAGCGCAACTAAATTTCCTGGAATCTGAATTGAATTTTGCGAGTTTCGTAGCCGGAAACGCGCCAGCTGCAGAGGTGATATAACGCCAGAGCCTCACAAACCCACACGCGCCACCCACTCCGCACACACGCATCCCGGCTGTCACCTATGCCCTTGTGACCTTGATTCCTATGCTCGTCGGCTTAACACGTCTTCTAGTACATCTTCCATAGTGGTATATTCCCTACGCCACTTCATTATGCTCTTCTGTGCCTCGTACATCGCTCAATTGTCGATGCAGAAGGCGTAATATACAAGTGAATATCCACGTGTTATATGCTGATACAAACTAGTCCTTAAGTTAAACGTGCCCTAAAGACTCCTTAACAGAAATAATAATCATAATAATAATAATCATCATCATAAACCTGACTCTAATGCTTCCTAGTTTCAGAAGCCCTGTAGCAATTCCTCCTAAACAATTAATTTCAGCATGTGTTACCCTAATATTCTCGCTCAGCAGTACAGTTCGGGACCTGGATGTGAAGTCACCCACTGTTGGTTGCCTTCGTGAGTAAGGAAAGACTCGGACTACAAAGACTGACCGTATGCCTGAATGAGTCTCGTGTATTCGATAGGCTTGTATCTAATCCTTCTCCTTATGATACATATACAAACTAAGTTGGTATTATGAAGATCTATGAATAAAAACACAAAAAATAAATAAAAAGAGACAGGAGACAACGCCAAGGAAGAGGTGCTAAAAAGGCCCGTAACCTAACGAGGATCAGAATCTTAATTACGTTTTTATTCTCGTTAGTTTAGGAGTATTGTCGTGCCTCTTCCTTACCAGTATATTTCCCCCGGATCGAAAGTTTATATTATATTGTGTGTTATTTATGCAATCTAAGTCTGAATAAAAATAATGTAACTAGCATAAAAGAGAATGTGTGTGTGTGTGTGTGTGTGTGTGTGTGTGTGTGTGTGTGTGTGTGTGTGTGTGTGTGTGTGTGTGTGTGTGTGTGTGTGTGTGTGTGTGTGCTTTATATTCAAGACAAATCGTTAGGAAAGAGGTGTCACATAGCTTCCCAGCCTCAAGAGAATACAGGCTTCTTAAACAGTCAGGGTTCCCTTCTATCTGTTATACAATTCAGTGCCTTCTAAACATAATAAGGAGTTGTGGAATGAATCTACGTCGCTTTTAACAACTTTACCACGATGACACCTTTATAATTATATTGTGAATTTACTCCTTTAACATCAAGTACAATTCGGCCTCTCCTAACCTAACTAATGTACTGAGAAATTATTGTTTTGTTTTTATAATTCCATCACAATAACGTTCTTCTCTATATCTATTTCACTTATTTATTTACTTTGTTACCACAGACGATCATACACAACTCAGGTTAGGAAATGCATCTAGCAGTTTAGGGGGATTCATTTTTTAATTCAGCTTAGGAAATAATTATATAGTATTGCAAGGGGTTGTTTTCTTCTTACATATTTAACTAAGTACCAGCAGAGACAGCCTGACCAACGTGGGCGTCACCTCACTACAGCCATCTGAGAAATGCAGCCGGATGTTGGTCCTGAGAGGCGACCGATAGGGAGGTGGGGAAGGGAATGCGATGGGAAGGAAGGGAGGGAGGGGTGTAGAGGTGTGTATGGTTGGATGGGTAGAGAAGGATGGAAAGAGGAAGGGAAAGATGGAGGGATGTCAAGAAATGGGTGGTTGGATGGATAGGGAAGGGCAGAAGGAGAAAGAGAAGGATGGAGGGATGTGGAGAGGTGTGTGGTTGGACGAAAGGGCAAGGATGGAAAAAGGGGGAGGGAAGGGTGGAAGGATGAGGGGTATTGTGGAATGGGAGACGAAGATGTAGGGAGCTGTGGGATGGGATAAGATAATTCGGGGATGAAAGAAGGGTTGTGGGAAGGTGGAGAATGGAATGGGTTGGGTAGGTAAGGGGAGAAGAAGGAAGGGATAAGAAAATCTATGTGGATAAAAGGGATAACTCGGGAAGGAAGAGAAACACAAAGGAAGGTAAATTAAGGAATGGGATATTCGGGGAAGTGGTAGATGGGTTAGGATAAATAGTGAGAGGAGAGCAGAGGGGAATATGAAGAGGTGACAAGATAAGCTGGGATGGGTAGATGAGGAAGAGGATAGTGTGGAATATGCGGGGATGTGGAGAGTTTAGAAAAGTGACGGTTGGAGGAAGATGCGTAACTGAAAAATGTGATGCACAAAAATGCAGAATATAAGGTGCAGAAAGGATAGTGTGTGGGGGGAACTTCAAACATATGATGGGATTGGTTTATAAAGATGGGAGTCCAGATGGGATGTGTAGGGAAGTAATGCGAAAAGTTGTAAAATGTAATAAAAGCAGGAAAACGTCGGCAATATTTATCAGAAAAAGGTAACACAAAAGTCAGAAGATGGTGAACTGAGGCTGAAATGGGAAAGGTAGAAGAACTGTAGATGATGGCGAAGGTTAAGTCGGACAGAAATGGTGAGGATTCAAGGTGAAAGTGGTTGAGTAGGACAAATATGGGTTTATGTGCAAATGGTAGGGTGGGGGTATGCAGGGATGGGTAAAACGAGGAAGCGTTGGAGATTGGTGTGGGTGTTAGAGTGTGAGGTGAAGGTAAATGGTGGTGCTGCATAAGAGATTAAATAAGGATTTGTTTAATTTGTTCTATAAAATTTCCAAGGAAGTCTTTCTATATTGCATGCTCGTTCTCTTAACTTTTTACAACCGGTTTCTGTTGGGTAACTGGTGGGCTGGGGTGGAAGGCGAGGGGGAACCATCTCTATTACTGTCTTCTTTTGAGAGTCACAGAAAAGATACCAATCTAGCTAACAAAGAACGGCTTTGAAAGGACCAAGAGATCTGTAAGTTTTTGCTTCCTTTGCACTCCTTTGTATTCGTAGGAACTAAGAATGGCAAAGGGAGAAGTAGTTAGGATACAGTTCAAGTTGGGGAAGAAGTTTAGCGGTAATATAGGGTGGTAATTTTGACTGATGATCGTACACGGAGGACATTTGTGGTGACTAGTTCTTGATGGAGTGTGCAGCAGGTGTGTTGGGGGAGTGAGTGAGTGAGGTGCGGAAGGAAGAGTAGGCTAGGGTGCGGCACCGTGTAAGATAACATTGACAAACTAGGGTGCGGCACGGGAGGCTATGAGGTAATGGAAATGTTTGCTGGGGTGCAGTAGGGTGAAGGGAGGCTGTGGTGGGATAGGGTGCGCAAGGAAGGACTTACGGTGGACTGGGTAGAGTATGAGATAACAAAACGGTGTGGTAGGACACTGGGAGGTAGTGCTGGGATAGAGTACGTGAAGAAAGGGTGGAAATTAATGTGATATCATGAGGTACGTATATATTAGGGTGTGGCAGGGTGCAAGGTGTTGGTTTGGTAGGATGTGGAACGGCGTTGGCTGGAGTAAGTTAAAAAAAAAAAAAAAGAATAAGAAGGGTACAGAAGACTGCGAAATGATGAAATTAATTGTTTTTTAGAGTGTGGTAGGAAGTCGGGGGGCGGCAACAGGATATGATAAAAAAAAAAAAACATATATCTGGGAAGGGTGTGGAAGGATGTGAGGCAAAGGAAGGATGTGGAAATGCGTAGGGAGGCGGTGATGGAATAAGGTGCGTGAAGGAAAGCGTAGAGGTCATTTAAGGATGTGAGGGTATGGAAGGAGGTAAACTGGGGGGAAACAGGAAAATCGTAGGACTGATGTTAACCAGGATGGGAGAAAGTGTCAGATAAGAGCTAAGTAATGGGCGATATTATTTAGAGTGACGATGGCAGGCTAGGGTGGGTGGGACAGAGGACTTGGGGTGTGGCAACGTGTAAGGTACGAAAGGGTGTTAGGTGGAGAGAGATGACCGTCTGGAGCGCGACTGGTACTGAGATGTAATTGCCTAAGGGACAGCAGGGTGACGATAAGTGGTCGTGAATACAGCAGGGTGACAGGTAACAATAAGAGAATTACTTAACTTAGCTCGGCGGTATCTTTTGTTTTCCGTTCTTGCAATCTCCAGACTATTTCATTCAGAACTAGAGATTTTTTTTTTGAACAACAGGACTGGATAAAGCCTTCAGTTATACCTTCAATATTAGCGAAAAATAAATAAAAAAAAGATGCCATCGTACTGAAAGGGCTATTCAGGATGTTGCTAGAAAGTGTAGGTGAGGGAATGGATGACTTGGGTAAGGCGGGGATTGTTCGTATGAAAAATAAAGGTTCAAGATAAAGTCATTGAATAAAGAGGTAGGCTTTGGATAAGTATAAAGTCTTGAAGGTAAAAATGTAAGCTACTAGGAGTGGTGAGGGAGAATCTGACTAGGGCTCAGCAGGGTGGCTGTAGAGTGACGAGTTGCAGTAGGGTGCGGCAGGGTGGTGTAGGGTGATCGAGGGTCGGGCAGGGGGCAGCAGGGTGGTGTAGGGTGACTGGGGTCGGATAGGGTGCGGCAGGGTGGTGTAGGGTGACTGAGGCAGGGTAGGGTGCGGTAAGGCGTGAACAGCTTAGGAGTGGCCTTGGCGTGATGGGCGGTGTGACGTGTGACAAGTGACCTGGTGACACGGACAGACACCGGAACTATTGGTGAGGTCAAAAAGCTAAACGTTTGTCTGTCACAGTTAACGTAGTATTATCTACAATATGTAAAGTCTTTTTTTTTTCTTTTTGCCATACTTAATGAATATCGACTGAAAAGCTTAAAAAATACCTTCGTTGTAGTCGGCAGCCAACTCCATCTGTGTCAAAGTCAGTGTAGTAATATATGAGGAGTCTAAACTCCATCACCGTAATATTCAAGGAACCAGAGTCTGAAATTTACCCTTCATCACAGACTGTACAAGCACATCTAGTAATAGTTATTTATTTATTTATTTTTTCGTTCGATTGTAGGCATAAAAGAGGTAGCCAGTTCCATGAGACCCAGCTGTCCTACGCGGAACAAATGGCGTCACACAACTTCCCATCGCTATAATGTATACATGTCACGCTTGAGATGCAAAAGCTTTTACCGTGCTTTCTGTCAATCAATTGGCAAACGACTAAATCTTACTCTCCATCATCTATAACTCTTTCAGGGTGTGGACATCTTTTTGGCTAACACAAGTTAAATTTTTGCTAAACTTAGAAAAGAAATTCCACAGCTGAAGGGGTTAGAGGCAGTCTCCATCACCTCCTTCAGTTCGAGGATATATTGTTTTCTTTCAAGTTAACGATTAATAATTATTTTTAATTTAGAAGAGACACTTTGAGGAGGAACAGAGTAAAGGTAGGAACGTTTCAGTAATGGTAGAAAGTCATGCCACTCCACTCCATCACCGTCAGGAAAAAAAAAAAAAAAAGACAATTTGTACTAAACTCCACATCTGTCCTGGTAGAAAAAAAAATGGTGGAAAAAAATGTTTAAAAGATATTTTTTAAAATCTCAAAGAAATTTCTAAATATTTATGGCCAAAGAACTGAAACCTTGCCATCTACTATACCCCAGTTTGATAAAGAATTAGCAAGAAATTTCATACTCAAGTTAATTAAACTCGATTCTTCACAATGAAGGCATAAATCGTTCATCTTCTCTCCCGCTCCACGCATGACAAGATATTCGAAACCACTTTTAATAACTGGTAAATAAGACAGGTTTAATCTTCTCTGACCAGTCGAGACAAAAAAGTCTGATATTTTTTTTCCACAAAAATAGATCAGTAACACACACACACACACACACACACACACACACACACACACACACACACACACACACACACAAACAACAACAACAAACTCAGATGCCATTCCGCCCATCCTGAGACAAAAAGTGTGATCTCTTCTTCCGTCCCATCAAGGTACGGGAAAAAAATATCAAGGTTACGAAAAAAAAGTCTTGAGTGAAGTGTCTCATCCATTCATCATACTCAGAGACCATAAGAAAACTGGGTACAAAAAGTCTAAGCTCATTTATAGTTATTAACAGAAAACGCCCTAACATTCACTTATATATTCATTTGTAAGAGGAACTGCAAGGGTCACGATGATGAGGAAGACGAAGACAACGACGACGATGATGATGATGATAAGGTAAATACGTAACAAGTCAGTGGACAACACGTGCCTTGAACAGGATCTTCCCGCCTCTGATTGCGGTGTGCACGTTTGTCTTACCCCCCGTGTGTGCTTGAGCTTCGTGTATAGGTTTGCTCTTCATATTGGCTCTTACCTTCACTCCATGACTAATCTCAATACCTGTGAAGCTCAGGTGTGTGATATCTTACAACGGGAACTCAAACATTCATCAGCGATTCCCAAGAAGAAATATTTTACTATTAATAAACTACTCTTTTGTAACATATTGAGAGATCAGCATCATTATCGTGGTCTTTATCATTATTACTATCGCCATTATCAGCATCTGCATTCTCACTTCACAATACGTCATGCTTCCCAACCATAGTCTCATTACCTCTCCTCTCTCCACAACATCCATAACCTTACGTAACTTCCACCGTACACCACCCTCCCTTACTCTCTCCCATCTTGTTCTTAATAAATTTTTTTCTATTACATAACTAATAACTTGATTTACAGATGCTCCTCAAACTGCCACCTCCACTTTTTTGTTGCCACCCTGTTCCTCTTCGTCCTTAGTCTACCTCTCCTCCTCCCACTCCCCTAGTAACTTAGTCAATTTATAGAAGCAGTCTCCTTCCACGACACAAAACGCCCTCCCTCACCCCTTCGCAGTTTGTTCTCGGTCTCCGTTTTCTGCTATTACCTAGGGAACCTTATGCAATCACCATCTCTGTCCTGTTCTCGACCTACCTCTTCTCTTAATTTACCCTAATATTAAGTTATCATTTGCATTCTCCTTCCTCGACACACCACCAGCCTCTCCCACCATCTCACACCTAGTTCTCGGTCTCCCTCTCTTCCATCTCCCACATACGCAGCTATCCTCCCCTCCCCTCCCCCCTCATCTTGTCCTCGGTCTGCCTCTCCTGCTTCCACCGCCCTAATAACTTATGCAATTTATCGATGCTCCACGCCCTACACTCTCATAAACGCGCATTGTCAAACCTCGAGGTCATAGACTGTGTGCATGATGGTCTGGTGATTACAGTCGTTGGTGCATGAGGTGTGTCCAAGGGCGGAGGTAGGGACTTCAAGATCACGGCTACTGATGGACGAGATGTAGGAGAGGAGACGAATGACAAATGCGGGTGGAAGAAATAGGGTGAAAGTGACACAAGGCTTCAATATCACGGCTACTGAAGGACAAAATGTAAGGGGGAAACGAGCGAAGAAGAAAGGACAGACGAATGATGAAGATAAAATGAAAGTGGGTGACAAAAAGATGAATATAGGGAGAACGGACCTGTGACAAAGGTAGGGGAGAGGAAATGATGAAGGTAGAGGAAGAGAGGGTGGATAACAAATGAATGTAAGGGGGAGGGACCAGTGGTGATGCCGAAGAGAGACGAATGATGAAGGCAAAGGGAAAGAAGGCGACAAACAGATGAAAGCATAGATGAGAGGACAGTGATAAATTAAATAACATGGCGATTGAAGGAGATGTAGAGGGGAGAGACGAGTGACGAACGTGGAAGGAGAGAGAGGGTGAGGAATAAACAATATGATGGGGATATGAGGAACGGTAAACGGGGCAAAACGATGAACACTGGCGGGTAATAAAAAAAAAAAATGAACGACAAACATGGGGAGTCTGAAACGGCAGATGATGAATATAAGGAGAAAAAACATCATCGTGGAAAAGGGCTTGAAAAGGGTGGTGGGAGTGAAGTTGGGATGGGGTGGGAAAGGAGAAGGAAATGATAGGTGGGGAAGAGATTGGTGAAGAGTAGAAGGAGAGAAGAAGGGGTTGGGGTGGAGGCAGTAAGGAGAGAGGGGGAAAGACGGGAGGAAACAGGGAAACAAGTGATGATTTCAGAGTACAGTGCGACCTACATGGCGACTTACTCACCACGAATCAGGCCGTGAGAGGCGGGTCCAGAACACACACAAGCTGAAGCTCTTTATGTTCACGAAATACAGGGGGATAGAAACGTCTGTGTGCTGGAAAGGGTGGCTGTTTGAGGTGTAGCTGTGAGGTTTGTAGATGTCGAACTGTGTGTGTGTGTGTGTGTGTGTGTGTGTGTGTGTGTGTGTGTGTGTGTGTGTGTGTGTGTGTGTGTGTGTGTGTGTGTGTGTGTGTGTGTGTGTGTGTGTGTGTGTGTGTGTGTGTGTGTGTGTGTCAGTATGAAGTATGAAATGTATAACTTGGTAGTATGTGGTGTAGCAGTGTGAGATGTGGTAATATGTGATAATGTGAGATGTAACATAAGATGGTGTGTGTGTGGTGTGACAGGGTAAGGTGAGGTAGCGTGACGTGTGTTAAGAGATGGTGTGAAATATGGCAGTTTGGTGGTGTGTGGTGTGGTAATGTGAGATGTGACAGTGTGAAGAACAGTAGAGTGAAGCGTGGTACTGCGTAGTGTGACAGTGAGTGGTGATGCACTGCTGTGAGGCGTGGCTGTGTGGTGAGAGTGTGGCGAGTGTTTGTGTTGTGGCAGTATGTACATTGACTTTTCTATCACTCAGCAGTACAATGTTTGACCAACGCTTTCTTTGTCATCATCTTCTGTTTCTTATTTAGTTTCATAATTTGTTCTACTACAATTTTTTCGACACTGAAAGGGGAAGAGGGCAACAGGCATAATCATAAGGGCAGGCTGAAACGTTTCTCCTTTATGATCGCAGTTGTTCCATAATGATCTGTCAGAACTGGGATCTGCATACACATTTTCTCTCACACCCTTAATAATACCGACGTGAAATCTAACACGCACGGGCAATATTTTGTGGTATGGGAAAATCAGGGGTACATACGGTACAAGCTTAACTGACAAGGAAAGAATTCAAACTTTCCTCCAGAATACGAGCTGTAATCTTGGCTTCACAGCCATGTCCCAATCATCATTTCTAGGTAACCAGCCGAGTAAGATAAATAAGACCCTGTCCAGAGATTTCGTGGTAGGATCGAGATAAAAACAAGCGTCACTGACAAGGAAAACACCCAGAACGTTGTGAGACTTGCAACCTAGTCGGAAGAAGCGAGGGAGACTGAGGAAGTATTAACCTCTTCAGTCCAAAGAAATCTTCATCATATAATTTTTTATATAGCCAGACGGTTTTAGTAGTTTAGGAGACTGTTCTAACTTGCAGGGTTAGATGGAGCCTTCATTAAACCTTTCAGTATTATGATGCTCTCCTTTGCTGAAGAAAATTGCCTGGAAATATCAAGAATAAAGAAGAAAACTACGTCGTCAAACTGTAAGGTTTAAATGATGGGGAAATGAATTACGGGAGAAGGAACAAGTGTCGGAACTTAACCTAACATGCGAGGGCAATTTTTCTGTGGGTGGAACATAATCACCAGATAATTTTCAGGGGAGGCAACTTGAAAAGTTAAATTCTGAAGAAAACAGTGCATTCAGTCTTTTAAGTTATAAAGAATTTGAAGGCTGTACATAGAACATAAGAAGTCGTCATCGTACTGAAACGGGTAAAGAGAAAACGATTACTTAAACTGTCTTAAGTACGCAGCTAGGTTGTCTCCTTTGTGGCGATGTAAGAAAGTATGATATAGAGGAAGGGAGGAGTGACAAGATGGTGGCGAAGGTGGTGGTGAGGATAGTGCTGTGGTGGAGTGTGTGCAGGAAGAAGACGACTCAGTGAGACATTATGGTGAGAGAGAGAGAGAGAGAGAGAGAGAGAGAGAGAGAGAGAGAGAGAGAGAGGAAGAGTTGGGTTCAGTATACCATGACGGGAATGCGGAAACTCTCGAACCTCTATACACATACACTATCACAGTATAGGCATGCATAGCAATATATGGTTACCAATACTCTCGCTTTAGGTACGTTGTTGCTGAGAATATGATGGTAGGGTATGTGTAAGAGCTGCATACACTCACCACTCACACTCACATAATACCCTAACTTCCTCCTTCCTCCTCCAGAACCTCTCTCTCTCTCTCTCTCTCTCTCTCTCTCCATCATGTAGGAAAAAAACTTATTAATGGCTCCAGGTGTTCGTAAATTTTTGCTACAATGAAATAAGAAATCTGACTCATAGCAGACGAAAGTATTTGGTATAGTCTATCTTTATATGATCAAAATTTAATCTTGGTGAAAAATAATGGTAAGAATTTCACTTCATTATTACATTCTGGCTAAAACTGAGTGACTTTGTCGGTAGCGTGAAAACCTGAGTAGTTAGAGAGATAAAAAAAATCATAAGTTTACCTCTAATCATGAACACCATAATCATCATTACTATCATCACCACCATCATCACCATCATTATCATCATCGCCACTATCATAATCATCATCATCACTATTATAATGATAACAAATTAACATAAAATTATTGTATAAAATGTTAAGCAGAAAAAAAAAATGTGATTAATTGAAAGAAAAAACTCATAGTGGGTATGTAACAGACCATCAGATTGAGAGAGAGAGAGAGAGAGAGAGAGAGAGAGAGAGAGAGAGAGAGAAACTGTAACAGCGAAAATCTGCACATGCAAGTTTCAGCGCACATTCTCGTCAGTAACTATGTAACATTTTTATTTGCTTTCATCCCTCGCGTCACGTAGCGTTACACAAGACAACACACGAGAGAGAGAGAGAGAGAGAGAGAGAGAGAGAGAGAGAGAGAGAGAGAGAGAGAGAGAGAGAGAGGGGAGGGGGAGCGCATCCGGTCGAGTTACTATTTTTCTGCACCCGTAAAATTGGCTTAATGAGGGTAAACAATGAAATGCCGGGGAAGCACCAGGCGTAGACGATGTAGGGATCGACTTGGCAACCCCTTCATTTTTTACGCTTTCTCTTTCCTTTCTTTCTTTTCTCTCATTTCTTTTCCTTTTTTTTTTTTTTTTCTTTGATAAGGTAGGCTTGGTTTTCGTGATGGTGTGTAAGATGTGCATGGAAGTAAACAGTGGGCCTTCGGTCGCTGAGGGTGGCGGGGTAGACTTTTTTCTTCTTTTCAATTGTTTACTTGGGTTGATTTTTGTGCTCTTGTGATGATGGGAGAGGAGATTAATGGTGATCCAGACGCCAGAAGCTGACACGAATTTATTGCCGAACTAATATACAGTACACATTGTAAAGAAAAATGGAATTCTTTGCAAAAATGTAAAACCTGAGAGAGAGAGAGAGAGAGAGAGAGAGAGAGAGAGAGAGAGAGAGAGAGAGAGAGAGAGAGAGAGAGAGAGATGTATTAATGTCTATAACCATTTGTCTTCTTCGGGATTTCCAGCAAGAGAGTAAAATAATATGTACAATATACGTGTTTAGCATTCTCCCGCAGATATTAACTGAGGCTCAGTATGTTCTTGTTGTCCAAAGTTCCTTCAACTACGTCAATGATGAGAACAATGATCTGCGAAAAAACGTCTTCTGACATTTGCTAAGAACAGCTGAACTTTTAAGAGGGGTTCAATGTGCGTGTCAGGCATCATATTTGGCCTCATAGACATAAACTTCGTAGGCGTACTTAGACACGAGATTACAGGTTCCTTGATTTCCTCCAAGCTGGTTTATGATCTGATAATATGCATTAGTATTCAAGATAATGGGAGTTTATTTACAGGTGAGTAAGAGGATGTGGGCGAGGTGTCGGTAGCTGGCCTCTTGCTAATCCTACATGAGATAGCCCTGGTAGGCTCCCAGTATGGGCGGTGGGTACTTGCGCCGAAGTTGTGGCATGTGAAGGTTAACTGAGAACTATTCCCAACCTGTTTCCTAAGCTACATAAAGCGACTAATGATAGCCAGAGAAAAATTATATAAGATGTCGTCTGCCAATCCTACTACGCTCGTTACGCACTGCTGTTACATTACTCTCAAACCTCCGTCACTTGTCTGACAAAACCTTGCTCTTACACTATAGTACTTTCATTCTAACCTGGCTCATATTTTCGTTCTTTTTAAACTTAATTCCCGTACCCAGTGGCAGAAAAAGACAGTAGCTCTACATCCTTCCCAAAACACTTCTTCGTGACAGCCATCATATTCTAGGGTTAATCTCTTGCCAAAACTCAGCAATCATGATGGTAAGATGGATCGATGGAAATCTTAGGCCAGGTTAAAGTGACAAGAGTATAATAAACACCTGATCCATCCCTAGCAGGTTCTCACACATCATCAGCATACAAATATTGCCTCAGCCTCAGCCTTTGCCGTACCTCCTTCACACCTTGTACACCCAAATTACCCGTCTGTTGTCTGGTACACCTCTCAGCTCACCTGTGTAACCCATGATTCGTCCATCACAGGCTAGTTGAATTTCGGTCATCATCATCATCGCCAAAAGCACCATCATCATTACAGCAGTCACCATCTTCATCATCATCATCATCATCACCATAAGCACCATCGTCATTAACGCTATTATCATCATCATCATTGCCACAAACACCATCATTATCACTAACGCTGTCATCACCGCCATCATCACTATTATCCTTACATCATCGTCATCATCATGCTAACCATATTCCCACTTCCTAAATACGTTACCTATAATCCAGACAGAAAGGAAAATACACAAACAAGAAAACTAATCATCTGGCGACCTAGCACATACGAGCCACACCTGCGCCCGCTAATCACCCATGTCTGGCATACTGTTCGGCTACACCCATGTCAAGCCCGTCACAAGCCTTATAAGCTCCTGTCAGTCTCTGTCTCACATTTTCACACTAACGTCACACTACTTATTTATTACTCACATCAACGTTTACAGGCCTAGAATTTTTGCCAGAGGCTTGGTTCACCTTTACTGGGTAGAAATTCTTGGGTCTGTTGAGTGTTTTCCAGCTGAAGAATTTAAATACAGGGTTAGCTAATAATTTCAAGTTTTCTTTGCTTCTGATGTACTGGTTTAGCATTATAACCTGTCACCAAAAAAAGAGAGAAAAAAATCTTAATACCCCTGATACATAAACAACAAATATAATTTTCCCATAATTTTGACATATCTCTGCAGTACGAGAAGTTGCCTACACGACTGATAAAACTGTCTGGTACTAGCGTAAAGAAAAGTTTTAAAAAGATGTCGAACTCGTTAAGTTAATGGAGACCACATCTAATCACTTTCTTACATGGTCTGCACTAATAATATCGCCTATCAGTAAAAATGGTCTTACTGTTGGTGTTTAGGTCTCATATTTTGCATGCTTGAAGAGGCCGTGAGTTCCAGTTTAATTTCTTATAGTTCCTATGACTCATGTAATACGAGGATACTTTGCACAGATTTCATGTGAATAACAAGATCACCTTTAGCAATGAAAAGCAAATTTGTGGAACTTTTTTCTTGTGTGATTTCGTATTGTTTCTAAAAATTCATTGATACTATAACACATCAGTTGCTCCATAATGATTTCCATTGCGTACACTAATCGGGAAAACCTATTGAGATGTTCAGCTCCAGTCTTTCACTTCATCCCGGCCCACCTTAACTTGACAAAGCTGCAGTCTCTGAATCTCTCGCTCTAACCTTGGAATTCTTATCGACTCAGTTACAATTCCTCACTCCAGCCACTCCTTCAACCTCTTTAGGCGAGGGATCTCCAAAGCTAAGATGAATCGTCTGGAGGCAAGACACACAGTGTCAAAAGACGCCACTTTTGTGGAAGAGGTTAGTGAAGACTGGTTTCAACATTTTCGGGTCAGGGGACATTTCTGGTGGTGGTGAGAATGAAATACGAATGACGTCACTCAGAAAACGCTGAAAATTATCTTATGGTAGCGGGAAAAAACTATTAAAAATAATACTGTAGAGAAAGAGTTAAAAGACCAGATGCAATCTTGGTAAGTTACGTGTCAGCCAAAGATATAGTCAGCAAGAATGGCCAATATTTACATAAGACTGTGCATTGTGACAGCTTGAAGAGGACTAGGTAATAAAATATCTTTAAGAAATGGGAAGTAATTGTGAAAGGGACGAGACAGCGAGGCAAGGAGAGAGGAGAGAGTGAGGGAAGGAGGAAACGGAAAGCGAAGGAGGACTGATAGAGTGAAAGAAAGAAAGAGGGAAAAGTGGAGGAGGAAGGATGAGGTAAAGGCAGTAACATGGAAAATAAGAGATGAGAGGAATTAGACACAGCAATATGGGAGAGAGAGAGAGAGAGAGAGAGAGAGAGAGAGAGAGAGAGAGAGAGAGAGAGAGAGAGAGAGAGAGAGAGAGAGAGGAAGTACAAATGTGAGGAAGCGATGACAAAGAAGAATGCGACAGGGAAAGACAAGAATGTAAGTTGGAATGAGAGAAACAGCATGAGTTATAGGGATTGAGATAGAGGAATGGGTGCAAGATGAACTGAGGACAAGAGGAAGTGAAGGAAGGAGTGAAACAGAGAGGGAGGGATGGAACGAGAGTAGAGGGCAGAGGGAATAAAATGAAAGTGGGTAATGGATAAAATGTGATATTAGAATTGAAAGGGAGTGTTGGTAAGAGGAATAGAGGACAAAGGGAAGGTTGAGGTAGGATGAAATTGGTGAAGGAGAAGGGATGGGAATGAGACAGAAAGGGCGATAAAGAGGTGAGAGATCTTGAGTGAGGGCATGAGGGAGCGAGGGGGCAAGAGGGCAAAAGGAAGCAAAGGCAGGTGGTGAGTGTGTGTGGTAAGGGCGGGACCTGACTGAAGCTAGCCAAGGTCAGGTGTCCCGCCAAGTCTATCACCTCCCCTGCAGTGTCTTCAAGCACTGTCACCCCTCTCTCTCTCTCTCTCTCTCCCTCTGTGTGTGTTTATATATATATATATATATATATATATATATATATATATATATATATATATATATATATATATATATATATACACACGAGAGACCTTTAGAATAGGTATTAGACAGATATAACGCACAGTCGTTCCTTTTCAGCTTCTGTAAAATTTTCATGCTTGTTCTTTCTGACAAGAATATTGTTTTTTTTTCTATCTTTTACCTGCCGGCTTAACCGGATGGTGGTGTGGTGGGTGAGGGCCAGCTTTCCCCGTTTTTTATCCTTTTCTCTTACATACTGGTTAGATCTTCGAAGAATTACTTTTTCCCAACAGATAACGTCATGGGCCAACAGGCCTCCTATTATTTCTATTTTCTATGTCCTCCAGTGTACTCTCTCTCTCTCTCTCTCTCTCTCTCTCTCTCTCTCACACACACACACACACACACACACACACACACACACACACACACACACACACACACACACACACTCGCCAGACAGGGTGTTTGGTTTATTGTTTGGCTTATGGTTCCAGGGTTATACAGTCAAGAAAACCAGTATCGAGCCTCCTGTTGCGTCTTAAATTTTGACACACGAGACGAAAAACTCTGAAAAACTCTACGTCCTGTTTCAAGAACCATGCATTATACTATGTCACTTAATAAGCTTCAGTTCTGGCTACCATCACATCATTAGATTTAGCGTAGAAGAGATTTTTCGAAATGCAGGGATGGGTTATGCAGTAAGTTTCATTTAATCCCTAGAGCATGATGTCTCTCTTAAGCTGAATAAAATCGTCTGGAGATGGCGAGGATAAAATAAAATAGGATGTCTTCAATGTAAAAAGGGTTACTTGGGTAATTTTCCATTTGCCTGAATATTTACTCTTTATTTACAGCCTAATATATAACAGTCTTTGACACTTCCCGAGTGTGGGAGTCTTTCCTATGGTGAATAAAATCGCCGACTGTAGTAAGAATTTATATCCTAGCGTTATCTATCCCCTCCTCCATAATAAATGAATGAACAAATGCATGAATGAATGACTAAATAAAAAAAAAGAAGTGTCGTGGAGCTGAACAATAGGTGGAGCAGCCTGGTCTTTAAAATTCATTGTTCCCCACACAAAAACTCTTTAACACAATGGGACAACGTATGGTTCATCAAAATTAATTATTCATCAGTGAACGCATGGGGGAAAAAATGGCTTTTGAACAAGAACAAACACACATAAAAACGTGTCTGTTTAGTTATTTAGACAAAGTATCTCAAAAGAATCAAATTAACTTTCTACTGCTTTGAAAATTTATCTTGTACTTTCGTTATATTACTCAAAAAGTACAACAGAACACGTGTTTAAAGTCGTGACTGCGGCATCAAGTGAAATTTCATCTTTTTTTCATTTACTGGACTACATCCATAATTTCTTGTACTTCCACATTAATATGAACACGTGAAAGAAAAAAATGCAATTATCCTGATTGTTCAATGGGTACTCAAGCGACGTACGTAAACCTATAATATAAACACATCAAGATACCAGTGTCCATATTTGGCAGTCATAAGCACTCAGCACAGCAGATATGGGACAGGCTGAATAGAGGTAAATCAAGTGACGGTAAACGAGTGTGGAAAAAGGTATGTGTGGGCAGATGACTAAGAGGACTAATTCGACAGGTGTGTAAGGCCATGTGTGTAGTGGTTCGTCTACGTCCAGCCAAAACCTAGAACCATCTCTCTCCATAAACTCCAGTACATAAAAGATCCTTCCGCCTTTTATATTAGCTTGTTTTTCTTCTCTTCTTGCCTTTTTGATGACTACCCCGACCCTGACCTTGGCTCTAAGTTTCAAGTTAGGACACAAAGAGAAAAAAAGGAAAACATCTAAATGCAATAGTTCTAGCAAGGACACCAAGGGACAAAGGGGAAACTATCTAAATGTAATAGTTCTAACCATTCAGGGCTGGAGACAAGAATGAGTAGAAGCAGACTGGGTAATTGTTCCAGTGTGCATAAAAAAGCTAAAAGATGAGCGAGAAAGCATGTCTACAAGGCCTGGACCCTTATTCTCGACACCTAAGGAAGTTCTCTAATATCTCCTCCTTGCCAATTTATTTTTGTGTGTGACACATTGATAGTGTTTTATGTGGTATGCTTGAAAACTGCTGTATGTTAATGTGAAAATTATATGAACGGCATACAAAAGAAAATTATTGAGTAGTACAGAAATAAATCGCTAAAGCGAAGATGTTTGAGGACTCTTAAGCTAACCACAATACGTCGCCTTATGTATAATACTGTGGTTTGCCGACGCCCCTCCAGAACCACTCCTCCTCCTCCATGAACACTGGTACAAAAAAGGTCCCTCCGCCCTTCCTCTTCTTTACCTTTTCCTTCTGCCTCTGGGATGTCTGCCCTGGCTTTGACCTTGGCCCTATGGCAGCGAAATTTTATATGACGACGACTTTCGATTTTGTTGGTTTCGAGGACAAAATAACCTTAATTATAAAATTCTCTTCTTTGTTTTATTGCTTGACGCCATATCCTGTTGAGTGACACTGACAAGAAGAGAGAACAACAGAACTTATTTTATGCTGAGGACAAATTGTAGCACCCTTAGCCATGAAAAAGTTCGAGTTCTCTGTGAAAAAATATATATATATATATATATATATATATATATATATATATATATATATATATATGCAGACAAGAGGAAGACAGTAGGTAAGAAGTGCTCTAATTATTATGCAATAAACTGTTGATACAACTCACCCATTCTATGTTCTTTTCTGTTCGTATCTAATTACAGAGAACGGCCACTTCAAATTTCATTACTACCTAAGAAGTTGAACTGCCATTTCCCTCAGTTTATATTACCAACTATCTGATGGAAAACACTCTATTTCTGAACAAATCCCTAAGTTATAAAGATGACCTCCTGTACAATCACTAACAAAGTAAGGTGCCATTCTCGTGCCACGACTATGGTAAATATTTTTCATTCCTCCCCGAACGTCTGAGTAAGATTCCATCCCGTACTTTTCTGCTGTACCCCATATTGAGCTGTCTCATGCATTAACTTTCTTGTATTACTGTACTTTATACCGTATCAGCAGCCATGGAAGTGTCGAGGAACATTTGCTCAGGACTACGCTGCAGGTAAAAACTGAATCCAACATCCGCCAGACTCAAAAGAAAGATAGGCCTACTCGGATAACATTTTCACAGGTCCTTCGGAAGTACCCCGACAAGGACTGACGTTAGCGACAGAGGCGAAAAAAAAAAAAAATTGAGAGAGAGAGAGAGAGAGAGAGAGAGTAGGCGCGCAAAATTTTATTATACGTTCTTCTACAGATAAAAAGTTTATCCTAGCAATCAAAATCAGAAAAGAAGGTACGACAGCCAGAAATTCCATAGAGTACCCCCGTGAGGAGCTAAGTATGTATGCAACAGGAAAAAGAAACCAAGAGCAAATGAATAAAAGAAAGGAAAAGGGCACGCGGCGTTGTATTATAACTTACACCACAGAAAAGAAAAGAAAGTAAGACCTAACCAACATTCCAGAACCCCGCGGAAGTACCCTCGTGAGGAGTGACGTAATCGACAGGAAGAGCTAAGGGCCGCGGGGCAACACACCTTCAGACAGGCCCCGCAAGGTGAGTTGAGGTAAGGTCCCGCCCTTCCTCCTCTTCTTCTTCCGACGCGGCTCCGTCATAAGTCACCGAGGCAAGATTAGCATGCGTGGGAAGTGTGGTGTGTGTGGGGGGGAGGGGGAATGGGCTTTACCCTTTGACTCCGTTACAGGTATGTAAGTATCTGTTCTGGGTGAGGAAATTATTTATTGGTGATCCAGTTTACGACACTATCCACATATCAGTTTAAGAGTGTACACACACACACACACACACACACACACACACACACACACACACACACACACACACACACACACACACACACACACACACATTTCTACCGCTCGCATACTATTGTCTTATGTTTTATATATAAATAAATATAAAAATAAATATATATGCACACTAGGTCAATGTTAAGATAATATAAACAGCATACAAGAGATTATCCAGGTATAGGACTTAAAATGAACTGCTGTTGAAGTTAAGATAGGTCGCTAACTAAATTCCACACTCTAGCAGGATTAACAACAGACAGCATTATTCTCTCTCTCTCTCTCTCTCTCTCTCTCTCCAGGCACACGTCAGCCCACTCCCGTAACTCTGTCGGCGATTACACGGCCGCCCGAACTCGCCCCTGACCCCGCGCCGGCGTCCTCAGCCACACCCTGCGATACACCTAAGATTTCAAAGCCTTAGACTTGTGCAATGCTAGCTTTTGACACTGTAGTCTTGAGAATTCTTTTGGGTAACGAAAATCGTGTAGTACCACCGAGAATATAGTAATCACGTTCAACCACAGCAACTGACTGGCTTACACACAGTTTCTTGCCACTGAGGTGCGTGTGGAGTTTCTTAACAGAATATAATAATCTCTCATAAGCCAAAATATAATGCTTAGATGTCAGATGTTTAATTAGGGCGATGTATTCTAAAGTAGCTGAAACTGGAGAGAGAGAAACATCGAAGAAAAGTGGTACGCTGTTTGAGGGAGGACGATATCTTTTGGAGTGAGGAGAGATTTGCTGAGTGAGGGTTGAAATGCATGGAACTCTTTTTGTCAAGGCCACCCCTTACAACATGCACGTCAGCTAACAGAAAATTATAGGTTGGTAAATTAATAAACAGATAACTAGCACTTTCCCGATCTGATATGCCGCTGATATCTGGCACTGTACGTGACCTCCCATTACGCTTATCACTTTTGGCTCATATTTCACTTGATCGTGATACACACACACACACACACACACACACACACACACACACACACACACACACACACGTCAACCCTTCTTCAATAACAACGCTTCGGTTTCATACTTGCTGTCACCAAACAATTCAATTCAACTTTAGGAAGAAAAGCTGAGACTGAACATGCCCGTCACCTCCTTAAAATGACTACTGAGTTTCTAATTCTTTCATGCTACAGTTGTAAGATTCTGTTTAGCTTAGGAGGAACTGTTTCTCTGTAGTAGTAGTAGTAGTAGTAGTAGTAGTAGTTGTTGTAGTAGTCGCATTCCAGGCTCATCTGATCGTGAACCCAGTGGACTGCAGGCTTAGATTCCCATTCTACTGCAGTTTACCATCCACTTTTTTCCTCTTTTCCTATAGTTCACCATCCACGTTTCGGGGAACAGGGAAGTAAATGAGAGAGGTTTGCATTACCAGGTAGTTGAGCCCCTCGTTATGTTAGTGCCACCACATGAAGGCCTCCCTCCCCAACACCCTGCCTCTAGGTGAAAAGATCATATGGAGAAAAAGAGTGGGAGAAACGAAGAGTATGTGAGTGACACTTGTATACGGTGAATACATTGACTCAAGGACATACTCACAACTCTGGGCGCTTCTTAAACCTGTTCTGTGTGTGTGTGTGTGTGTGTGTGTGTGTGTGTGTGTGTGTGTGTGTGTGTGTGTGTGTGAGAGAGAGAGAGAGAGAGAGAGAGAGAGAGAGAGAGAGAGAGAGAGAGAGAGAGAGACGTACAGAAGTGAAACGAAAACGGACATACACAGAAATGAGAGACACAGAGATCGACAGACTGATAGAAATGGAACACATAAGGAGCCTTGAGGGCATGAGAGAGACGGTAAGACAGAGAGAAATGGAAAATAAATAAGAGAAAGACAAAGACGTAAAAGATGCAGTGACAATAGAAAAAGAGGAAGGAGGGGAGGGAGTAAATATCCCTCTAGGTAGGTGGATGCTGTTTTTTTTTTTTTCTTGTATTGCCTAAGGTGAACCCAAGCCTCACCCTCCGTACCCAGCCACTCTTTGCTCACCTACCCATTTTTCACACCCTCCCCTCCTCCTCATCCCTTATCCTCTCATCCCTCGTCCCAACCCTCTCCTTCTTCTTCCTGTCCTGTCACCCCCGCCCTCACCCTATTCATTTACTTGTCTAACTTTTTCTTCTCCTTCCCTCATCCCCGATTACCTTCACCTCGTCGTTGTCCTTATCCCCTCCCTTCCTCCGTCTCTCTAATCCTCATCCTCATATCTTGCTTCCCCTTCCCTTTCACTCTAAGCCATTTCATTCACTTCTTTCTCTAAATATATGTTCTTATTCCCTCTTAGTCTTACACACTTTTCTTCGCCCTCTCTCCTCATTCCTCTCAGTTCTGCCCCCATTCCATTCACTTCTCTCCAAGTTTTTATTTTCCTTGCTTACCACCTCCTTCTGCACTTCCCTCTCGCTCTCCCATTCCCTTCTCCTTTCCTTCCTTCCCTTCTACCTGTTCCATTCTTCACCTTTATTCCAGTTCTTTTTCGTCTCTTGTTTTATTTCTTGTGTCTTCCCTTTCCCTCATCTGTCACTTTCTCTCCTCGCCCTTTCAAATTCCCCTTTGCACTCCATTACTTTCCCATTTTCACCTATCTCTTCTCCCCGTCTCTCCTTCCCACAGTGCCTAGATCATTAAAAAAAATATATGGCAAAAGAATTTCATTGTTATTTAGTAAGCGGGATCAGATGTCTTCAAAACTATCTCAGGCAAATACTGCTTATCTGAGATATTATCCTGCTAGACGCCATAATGATAACGATGATAATAATAATAATAATAATAATAATAATAATAACAATAATAATAACAATAATAATAATAATAACAATAACAATAATAATAACAATAATAGTAATAACATTGCTAATAATGATAACCAGTGATAACATTAATAACAGTGACTGAATCGTAATACCTCGGGGTGTAAGGCTGCCCCTTTGTGAGGTTCTTTTCTTCAAATATAGTGAGGATTTTGCCCCATGTTACAAACCCTCTATTTTCTCAGGGATTAGGTCTGGCCTTGTCTTGGTAATAGCTGGTATTTGTGGACGGACTCTACCATCCTGGGAGTCCAACCCGATACAGATCAGCCTCCATCTACAACATTAATTATTGTGCTGCCACAGCTTCTAACAGGGTAAAGCGTTCTTGTACATTTCTACTATTGCAATCATATAGGCAACAACCTGATTATGTCCGGAGGAAGGTGTCTCTTATGCACACCAACACAACAACAACGACAGTAATAACAGTACTACTAATAATGAGAACATCAGTTTTAGACTAAGTGATTCTTGAATCAAAATTGCGAATATTATCGACTTGGTGTACACAGGCCAGGGCATATACTGGACCAGGCCCGCGACCCTGCCTGGCCCCCCTGCTATAAAAGGTTGGTGACTCCCCCCGCTGAGTCAGCACGCCAGGCCAAACAGGGTGGAGCCAGTCTCTTATGGAAGCTTGCCTCTCTGCCCCTCTCCCTCTCTCGGTCTTCCTCTCGCCTAGTGTCCTCTTCTGTTTTCTCTCCTTTTTCTGCTCTCTCTCTCTCTCTCTCTTCAATTCCCCTTTCCTTTCCATCCTCTATTCTCAGCCAGTTTCTCCACCTCCCCTCATTCCTCTCTACCTTCCTTACCTCTCTCTCTACCTCCTGCCTCTCCCGGTCCCTCCCGTCTCTCCAGTATCCTTTCCCTCTCGTCCTCCCTCCACTGCAGCCTCCCTCACCTACTCCTTCTCTCACCTGTCAGCTAGTCCCTCCCTCCCTCCTCCCTCTTTCGCCAAACCGCCTCTCTCTCCCTCCCTCCCTCCTTCACTCTCAGCCCTCCCTCCCTCCCCCTCTAACCTGTCAGGTAGCCCCTCCTTCCCTCCCTCCTCTTGCCCTTCCTCCCTCAACCGTGTCCTCCGCCGCCGCCGCCCACTTACACCGGAAGTTGGCGGAGGAGAGAAGGAGGAGGGAAGGAGGAAAGAGGTGGAGGAGAGGAGGGACGGAGGGAAGGAGAGTGCCCAGGGTCTCCTCTAAGGGCTCAGATTGCAGGTGTGCTTGAAAGTGTGGTAGTGTGTGGGTGATGCATGAGCGTGTGTATTTGCGTGTGTTCGTGTGTGGATAATTGTAATCACTCATGCGTGCGAATTTTGGCAACTGTAAGCTAAAACTTACCCGTTTCAAAGAAGGCCTACCAGAGAACCCAAATCAAGACACGGTAGTTTCAGTTGGAAGGGATTGAGTCCAATAGGCTTAAAGACTGAAGGTGGCAGATCAAAGGAAAGTGTGAGTGAGGCCAGAAACTGTGCTAGTGTTGCCGCTAATGACTGCGGTATACCTCACCAAGGGATATGTATCTCACAGACGCAAGGTGACATTTCGTACATCAGTCACACATACATAAACTAGGATTACACCAACATACTTGCCATCAATCTGAATAGTACGGTACATTCTGCCAATAATAATAATAAAGTACCTCGTTTACGCAAGATACCTATATAAGGAAATTCGCCGATCAATATCAACCAAGAAAATGTAGTTAATATATAGTGCACATCAAAGCCTACTGTATGGAATATCAAGTCACATAACACATCATTATCGCAAGTCTGCGGTATTAATAAGATACATACTATAAAAGTACTCCCAAAGATCCACATTATTCGTACATATATAAAAGAGAAAGTCTGTTTGTCTGTCCCCTATGGAAATCGGAGGGAAACGTCGGATTTAGATGTGTACCCTACAGCTGCGAAAACAGCGCCTTTGATGGTCACGATTAGAGGTAATTAGAAATAATCAAGTGGTCATGGTGGAAACATGGTAGCCAACTGTCGTCGGGTTTTTCTCGTCTACAAACACTTAATCATTATTTGATACAACTGGTCGGATGGGTGGACGGATTGGTGGAATGTGCAGAGAGGGTGAGGTGGGTGGGCAGGGTTGGTGGGTGGATGGGTACTGGGAAAATAGGTCCATGGTAGTAATAGGTCCATGGGAAATATAGTCCTGGGGAAATGGGTCCAAGGAGGAACAATTGTTCAGTGTGTAAATGGGATCCAAGGGTCTTCTCTCACAGGAGGAGTGGCCATCCGGGATCCCAGGCAATGCCGGTATGCACCATCATAGGGTTTTACCAGGGCAACGCCGGATATCCCTGTTAGTGATATAGATAGATAGATAGATTGATAGACAGATACACAGCGCAATATTATCATCACCACATTCTCGAAAGCTTGAGAATATAACGTAGAAAAAGTTATAAAACGCAACGTAATGTAATGTAATGTACAGACAAGCAATGGAATGTACTAGGTCATGCCAGGGCGTAAAAACTACTTATTGGCCTTGAGAACTACGACCACCTCTACCAATCCTATTCCACCCCACCCCACCCCGTCCCACACAACCCCACTCCACTCTAGCACAGCCGTGGATTTAAACCTACCTCACCCAACCCCATCCATCTCAACCCCACACCACCCCATCTCACCCTATATCACTCCATTCCACACCATCCAACTCCAAGCCGTCACACCCCACCCCGACCACCCTACTTCACCCAACCTCACTCGACCGCATGCTCGTCCCACCCCATGCCACCCCACCCCACCCGACTCCTCTCCACCTTGCCCCGCCCCTGGCCAGAGCTGGTCGCCGGAAGAGAGAGCGAGAGGGGTGGGAGGGATAAGATCTACACCACAGGGGGGAGGGGGATGGAAGGGAGAGAGGGAGGAGGCGGCTGACCACTGGCGACCCTAGCAATCTTGGGTCGTAGGTCACCGCCTCCCGCCCCTCCCGCCCATCCCCAGCCACCCACGGACCACCCCTCCTTCCTACCCTCTATCTTCAGGTTTCTCACTCTCTTACATTCACTTTTACACTCTCTTACCTTATGAGACTCTCTCGCTTTCCTACACCTCCTTGCTTTCTTACACCCTGACTCTCTTACTTTCTTCAGTTTTCTCACTTTCTTTCTTTCTTGTACTCTTTTACACTCACTTACTCTTAAATTTTATTACGGTACATTCTTTAAATTTCTAACTCCTTTACACTCTCTCTCTCTCTCTCTCTCTCTCTCTCTCTCTCTCTCTCTCTCTCTCTCTCTCTCTCTCTCGCTCTCGCTCTGTATCTATGTCTGTCTATCTATCTACCTCATCTGCTTCTCCAACTTATCCACCTTTCCCTACTTATTCCTATTTATCAATCAGTAGAGTTAGGGACCTGAATGTAACATCAACCGTTGGGGGTCGTGTTCTAGAGGAAAACTGAGACTTAGAATAACCTGATCTGCTTTAATGACCCTCGTGCTGTCGATAGGAAAAAAAAATACCCTCGTTCTTCCTAGCTCCCTTTGTCCCTACCGTCCGCTCTTTTACTCCCTTCCATCCTCTTTCTCCCATTCGCATCCCCCCACCTCAAACACACAAATGTAGGCTTTTATTTTTATTTTTACGATTACTCTCCCTTCCTCTATCCACCCATACCATCTCCCCCCTTCTCTCACTCTCTCTCCCTCTCTCACACACACACACGCACACACACACACACACATTTCCTATCCCTACCATCTGCCTCTCTCTCTCTCTCTCTCTCTCTCTCTCTCTCTCTCTCTCTCTTTTCGTTCCCTCCCACCAGTCCGGCTTTCCCACCCACCTACACACACACTCACTCTATCTCCCTCCCTCCCACCCTCCCTTCCCCCCTCCCTCTCTACCTTCCTCCAAACCTCTCATTGTACCCTCAGACCCTCTGCTTGTCCGCATCGTTTGTCCAAGTTTCTTCCTTTCTCGTCTACTTACCCACCCTTTCACTTCCTCCCTCAAATCCCCTCCCATTACCAATCCCTTCCCTTTCACCCTCTCCCTCCACCCACCCATCCCTCCTTCACACGCCCTCTTCTTCCATCTAGTTTTTCTCTCTGTTCAGTGTTATTCCTTCTCCTCTCCTCCTACTCCCTCCAACTCTCTCTCTCCCCTCTCATCCAAAAGTCCCACCCCCTCCCACCCTTCCTGTCATGCCTTAAGCTTCCTCTTGGCCATATACTCAATTATCTCCCTCCCTTCCTCCCTTATTCGCCTCTGTCCTGCCATCCTCTCCCTCGTCTCTCCCCCCTCTTCTTCATCTCCCTCTCCCCCTCTCTCTTCCCACACTGTCCAGTCTTCTCTCTCTCTGTCTCTCTCTCTCTCTCTCTTGCGTTGCTTGATACGGTAGGGAACGGTTTGCTCTCGCTTTCTGGATCATTTTACACTTCCGTGGGTTCCGATTATGGTCATGTGTGTGTGTGTGTGTGTGTGTGTGTGTGTGTGTGTGTGTGTGTGTGTGTGTGTGTGTGTGTGTGTGTGTGTGTGTGTATTTACCTGTGCGTATGTGTGTGAGTGCGTGTGTGCTTACTTGTGTTTGTGTGCGCTTTTAAACTTTATCGAGTAAACGTATGCACAGTCTCGTGTGAGTTTGCAAGCTTAATGCAAAACAAACAACTCATACGAGATTTGGTAGAACCTGTATTCAACCTCTGGCCACGACACACAGCCTTTGTATTTTATCCCCACTAACGTTAAGCGATTTTGTGGGCCTCAAAGAAATCCACATTAAAAAAAGGGAAAGGAAAACTAACTTAAAACTATCTTGAAACTTTTGGCGGCGAATTACGAGCAGTGTGTCATTTTACAGCCATCCGCACGCGATATTTTTCTCAGCTCTAGAACACACGCAGCATGCAAAGGGTTAACCTGAACAAAAATGGTGGTTCAAGGTCTAGGTAATCAAATTTTTTAAGCAAGGAAAGAGTAAAAACATTATTCTTTACCTTCCGGATGTCCGGGATGCTGATTCACAAACAAATTTACGATCAGTTCGGTGTCGTAACTATCTTTCCCCCCAATAAGGACAAGGACAGGATTGTGTGGAAATTTCCCATGTTTGTTTTTGTTCCTTCCAGACAAATCTTGAGTGTGAGGAAAATTATCTCTAGGTTTTATTCGAAGCTTTTTGCGACACACACAACTGACTGTTCACAGGGGGATTTTGTGAAGATGCAAGAAATTTAAGCACTCATACGGAAACTTATGCCAATTTATTTGCGTCAGTAATTATCCTTGCTGAATACTTATACCAAATGACACAGGTTAGGGTTAGGGTAGGATGGATTGGGAGGGTTTGAATTAGTATTAAGGTGGATCAGGTAGAGTAGTTAGTCAGGTTAGATTTATGTTTGGTTACGTTTGAGCGGGATGAATTAGGTTAGGTTAGGTTAGGGTAGGGTAGGGTAGGGTAGGGTAGGGTAGGGTAGGTTAGGTCAGGTGAGCATTTGATCAGTTAGTTGAGGCAGGGCTGGGTCAGATTAGGTTAGTTATTTTTCTTAAAGCTGGACTAGATGATTTTCCCACGCTTCAGAAGACATTACTACTACATTATCGCACTGTACACGCTGAAGTCTTAATCACGGCGACAAGCACGTCACCTTGTCCTGGCATCAACACACAATCATTTGTCTAAGGGCCACTCCCAAACATGCTGCCTGCTACCTCCTACTTATTTTAAAGTTTGTCTGCCATCATCCTCGCTAATAAAATTCCGGTTTTGCCTTTTCTGAAGCAATGTTCCTTCTTTTTCTAGATCAACTACATTACTGAGGAAGCACGTAGTATTTTTCTATAGCATCTCTTCCATATAGCTTAATCCTTCGGACTAAGGCCATTCATTTGCCCATGCTTCCATATGCATCAGTCTGGAGGCATTCCTGACATTGGCTATATTCCCGTCTTCCATTATAGATATGACCTTTCCTCAGTAGCATCAATAACCAATTACTGGTAGAGAAGAAGATAATACGCGTTCCACTTTCAATCTTATTTCCATTACATACGAAGCAATGAGTTAAAAAAAAAAGCCAAGGTCACAGTGAGAAACGAAATGCCCCAAAAGCGAATCAATAAATCGAGGTATTATTTGCTGTGCGTTTATTCCGACCCACACGATCTAACATCCTGCGTCAAACTATACCCGATTCCGATATCTCAGCGAACAAGCCCTAATGCCATGATTCTGCTGCATCCGGGTTAAAGACTTTTTCAGGTACTAATAATCCGAAATTCTTTTGCTGGATAGATAACAGCGAGAATTTACCTCGGTACAATTAACAACATTCCAAGTGAGGCTAATCAGGCATGACAGTGGAAACACGTCACTCGAAATGTCCACCACCACGATAATGACATTTCTTGCCGGTTTCTCGCAGATGGCCACAGCATGAAAAAGGGATACGTGGAATGTCTGGCCTACAGTGGATTTGTAGCCTCAGCTCCTTCATTAACTCTCTCAGGATCCTGTAATTCGCACTCTCGGATGAATAAAATCGTCTGGCGTTCGCTACAACAGAATACAAGAGCAAACGCGACCATATGAGAGTTGAGATGAGTTACTATTTATTTTAACCTTTTCGGCCTCAGTACGTCCATCGGAAATTGAACTCAGTCACCTGGTACTGGCGTGAGGATGGGGTGGGGAGGGGGACGTCCTTTGATAGTTACAATGACTTATTTCTTAGATTTAGACTTCGTTTTTCTTAGGCAGAATGAAACCGTTTGGTGCTGGAAAGGAGGAAATGAGAAAGACATACTTGGGATGACACAGATAATTACCCCCAGACGATTCTCTTTAGCCAGAGAAAAATTGCTCTGACTCGAAGTGTTCAGTTGCCAAAATAAAGTCGGTGTTTGGGATGTAGATGAAAATGCATGTGTAGTGAGAGTGTAAGGGCGGGTATCCAGTATATGTAGGTGAAGGTTAAAGTGTACCAGCAAGTGTGATAATTGTAGAACAGGGAAGGTTAATGTATAGTTATGGTCAACAGTTGTTTTCTTCTGCAAAAACCTTGATACTCAGCTAAATTAACCAGTAGTATTCAAGCGGGTCGGAAGGCTTTTAATCTCGCTTCAATTATACAGAGGCCGAGACATGGCAAGGGTTGCGTGGAAAATGTGGTGACAGGTGTAGAAGGTGTAAATGAGTGTGTAGGGGTAATAACAAGTCTGGATGGTGTAGGCGTGGATATAACAGGTGTGGAAATAGCGTAGATGTGGCTGTAGTAGTAGGTCAGCAGGTGTACTAGGAGGTGTAGGTATAGGAGTCGGCAGTTGTATGCATATGTGTGGGTGTAGTTGCAGGTGTGGAATATTAAGGGCCAAGTGAAGTAAATGTAGTTGCGGATGTAGTTGTAATAGTAATATGTGTAGTATCAGGTGTGGAAAATATAGGCGTATGTTTGAGTGTAACAGCAGGTGTGGATGGTGTTGATGTATGTGAGTGTAGCAGCAGGTGTGGAAGGTGTAGGTATATGCGTGGGTGTAGATGCAGGTGGTGAGGTAGCCTGGCGGAGTGAGGCGCCACCACCTAACCTTACAAGGCAGTGGTGTGTCCTTGACCTCACACACACACACACACACACACACACACACACACACACACACACACACACACACATATACACACACACACAACTGGGAGGTTGTTTATGTGTTGAGGCTCATAGCCTCCCCTCCCAGCCCCTCCCTCCCCCCCTCTCTCTCTCTCTCTCTCTCTCTCTCTCTCACTTAGGAATGAGTAATGAGTCCTAGTGGTAAAGGCACTGATGGAGATACATCAAGATGTCCGCAGTTCGGAAATCACCAACCAAAGCTTAATAAAATCGCCTGACGGTAATAAGAATAGAAAATAAAAGCACATCATCCTAGTAAAGCTCAAGTCATGGAGGGACACTTTCTAATCTCTTTCGACAAGAAAAGTGACAGAAAGAAAAGTGACATCATCAGAGAAAATGTGACACTCTTGGGTGAGAAAAGATGCCTTTAGAGGAAAAAAAGAGCACCCTTAGAGAAAAGAAGTGACACCCTAGAGAAGAAGTGACACTTTTAGAGAAAACTGATGACCTTCGTAAGAAGCAATTCCCTTACAAGAGAAATGATGGCCTGTGAGACGATGCAATGGCCTTACAGAAGAAATGACGCCCTTAGAAAAATGATAACCGTTTAGAGGAGGCATCATTAGAGAAAAAGTGATGTGACACTCTTATAGAACTGATACCTTTAGGGAAGAAATGACACCTCAGTGAAGAATTGAAGCCTTAAGGAGAGACAATTTTAGAGATTTCACATCCTTGACGAAAAAGCGAAGAGACGCTCGTACAGAATTAACACCCTTACACGAAGAGTGCAGACTCTGACGTATAGGACTGAATGCTCTTTTTTATTTGGAGTCTTTACCGTTCAGTGCAAGCTTCAACATTCTGGATAACGCTGAGACATCAAAAGTTTGGTATAGTTTACGCTGAAGTAGTAAAACAAACGTTTTCTTCTAAGCACGGCTGCAATTCGTTTTCTTTTAACTCAACCGCCAACTACAGTAAACATAGTGTGGCCTCCTCATCTCTGGGTACAGTCGATAATATAATAATAATAATAATAAAAATAATAATAATAATATTAATATTGCACAGGCTGGGTCCAATACTATTCTTAAGGATCAATACAGCCTGCAAAGTTCCGAGGGGATTATGTTTATATATATATATATATAAGAAAGGTAGGTGAGAAGATCGCCATTGGAGCGTCCCTGGCGGAACCCATACTGACGATCAAAAAGAAGGCTGCTATAGGAAAGGAGCATCAAAAAAAACTTGTTCAGAGGAGACTCAAAAACTTTTGAAACACAGGGTGTTAAAGTAGCTGGGTGATAGTTAAAAGGATGGGAATGATCATCTTTCTTTGGGACAGGCTGAATGATAGCAAACTTCAAGAAGGAAAGGTGCAAGTTGACAGACAAAGGTGAAAGAGTTTACCTGGGCAGGGTGTAAGCACAGAGGCATAGTTCATGAGGACAACAGGAGGGACTCCATCTGGGCCATATGCCTTGTTAGTATTGAGGCCAGATATTGCAGAAAATACGTCAACTGAGGAAATTTTAATGTCAGTCATGAAGACGTCAAAGAGGGGAAGTGATCAAGGAACAGCACCGGAATCGTTTAAGGTGGAATTGGAGAAGAAAGTCTGAGCGAAGAGTTCTGCTTTATCAGTAGAAGAAATGCTATCTTACGCTGCCTTGTATTGGATCATTGCTCTTATGTCACCGATAGCTACTGTATCTCACTTTGCATGCATTTTTTGTTGCCATATTCTGCTCACTCCCGCCTGCCACTCAGCAACACGTTCCGCAGAGAGGTGGGGCTTGTAATGAGGTTTTAATAGTGAATTACAAATAATCAATCAATCAATCAACCAATCAGTCAATTTATCTATCTATCTATCTGCGTGTCGCCAGACGACTTAACCCCGTATGAGGTGATATCAGACGAATCTCATAATGTTACCTCTGGTATCTACCTGCCTTCTTACCAAATCGCCTCCCCCTCTCTCAAAGGCAGGATGCTGAGGGCTCACATCATTCACTTACTCGGTAGGCCTACTGGGCCACACTGCACTGAATGACAAGCCAGATGGTTTCCTGTAGCAGTAGTGGTAGTAGCAGTAGTAGTAGCTGAAACCCCATGATCATCTGAATGTAAACTCAGTGGACTACAGACCGGTTACCTTTCTCCTGCGGCCCACCATCCTCCTTTTAGAGGATAAAGAGAGAACTAAAGAACTTTTGTATGACCAAGCAGAGAAGTTACCCGGCCATATCGATGCCTGCATATAACGCCGTCCCTCTCAAGCACCATGGTTTCCTGCAAACCAGGAAAACATTTACTACGCTGGGTGGTAACCATATAACCAAACCCACATGTTCCCTGCGTGTCAGATAAGTGAAGAAGTGACTTGGCGGAGAGTGTGTCCCACCTTGTACCATTAAAAAAAAATAAATAAAAGATCAAGAACAAGATTTTTCTTATAACCATTAACCACCACATTCAAGGAAAATGGCGAATTGTTCCTCCATCGAGGCTGCCATGTTCCGAAGATTTTAACACAACAGAACTTTCAATACTCATTTTACTGTAAAGCTGCCTAAAACTGCTGTCAATGTACCTTTTTATTGCTGAGCTGTGGCAATAAATCAATACCACAAAATCATGCTAGTCACGAAGAAGTGCTATGTAGGCCTCAAGGGTGTAGAGCCATAGTATTGTCTTTTTATGGCACTGAGCTACGTGAAATAAGATGCAAAAGGACAAAACCTGGGCAAAGGTAGGAGTAAAAGGAGCATAATCCTGTATATCCGTAGGTGAGTTCGGCACAAAATTACTGTACATTAAATCCTTCTACCATCAGACGATTTTAATATGCTCAGAAGAAGTATGGAAGAGGAAGGGTTAGAGACGGAGTTCACTAGCTTCTTCACTGTTTACGGCGCTCTGCCAAACTGAATAAATCGCCTGATGACAACAACAATTTGATGGGAATTATATCCTCCGGCTGAATGGGTTAAACTCTTCACTTGTTTTCACCTGACGAAACTGAGTCACTGTCATTACTTGAATACCGAGTCGTGGTTGTGTCTACATGCCAGTAGCTTTCTATCTTATATTTACTCTTTGATTGCCATTACTTACTGTGCATTCTATTGTGGATAAAGGCAGACAATTTTAGAATGATAAGGGGAATCCCAGGGGACAAGGGCATGTCTTGATTCATATTTTCATCAAGTTACATAATATATGAACTCACTTTGCCACTTACCTGATACGCAGGGAACACACCGGTTTGGTTATATGGTTACTATTCGGCGTAGTGAATATTTTCTTGGTTTACAGGCTCGTAGGTTCAATCGTACAAAAATGACAATGATTAGATGGATGTGTAGTGCGTTCCCGAAAGTGAAACCTGGGGGTAGGGGTGTGTGGAGGACAAGGACTGCGACCGATAAAGAGCTGAGAGGACGGATGGGACTGTCCAGGTCTCACTTCCATACAGCATTATGCATGCCGCATACAAAGATCACCTTGGCACGGTGGTAGAGTTCTCTCAATGGCAAGAGAGGCAACTGATCCCTGAACTTCCTACAACTACTTCTTACCCTAGCTTCCAGCCCCACCTCCAGCAAATAACATGTCCCCCAAATAACAAAACTCATTCACACACTTAAGAGAATCTTACTGGTCAGTGTCTTGAGTGTGAGGCCTCGGGGGGGCTAGGATTACAATTGAAGAGTTGAGAGGAAGGGTGAGACTGGAGTGTATTGATGTGATGAGGAGCGGTAGATTGAGATGGTTTGGGCATGTTGAGAAGATGAAGGACGACAATTGTGTGCGGAAAGTGAGAAGTGTGAATGTCGGGGACAGGGCTCCGAGAGGCAGACCGAAAAAGACCTAGGACGAGGTCATACGGTATGACCTCAGGGATAAAGGAGTGAATAAAGGGGCTGCCAGAGATAAAGCAGAGTGGACTGCCGCCATTTGGTGACCAAGGCCGACGCATGCAACATGCAAGCATATTGGACCCTTTATAAGCGATACGAAACGAACACTCACTTTATATACAGTAAACCCGACTGTGCCTCCAAGGGTAGACCCACCAGTGACCTATCAGATGGGGGATGGGAGGAGGAGGAAGGACGCCACCTCCTATTAGGCTAAAACGACAGACAAGCGCAGTTAATCCAAGGATAAGGACAAGACAGAAGCGTCTGTGATGGAAGACGGGAGGCTGAAGCCGGCATTCGGGTCGTAAGGTTGTATTTCATCGCCGTCTATTGGCACCACAAAAGCCTCGGGGGGTTTGACAGGGGTGGGAGGGGTTTCATGGTGCGAAGGAGGCGCAGGTGTGGGCTTGTGGCCGCAGCACCACAGAATTAGTGCCAAAGCAACAGCCAGAGCAGCAAGGAAAGCTAGAAGAATGCAAGGTAGTGCCCACCAGCGCTCAAATGCTTTCAGCTGCTCGAGCTCCTCCTGCATCTTTGCTACCGCCTGGTACCGCCAAAATAGGCCCAGCACTGGCACTTGGCGCGTCCAGGCGAGCTGGGACATGAGCTGGGAGGGTGATGGGGCAAAGGTACTCCCCACCACGGGCAGAGACTGGAGCAGGGTGCGGATGAATATGAGGTGCCGGCGCTGGTGGAGTTCATCCTGGAGGTCAGCGTAGAGTCCCGAGAGGTGGTACTCCGCCAGCCCAAACACCACGAACATCGTCAACACCAGCAACAACACCGTGACCCACACCGCCCTCCACCCCATCCCACCCAACTTGCCCGCATCACTCGCCTCGGGGGTGCTCTCCTGCAGGCTGCCCCCCCACCAGCCCCCTGCCCACCAACCCCCCTTTCCAGACGTACTCTCAGTCTCATCCTTCACCTTGCGCCACCACACATTGGGTCCTTGGCTTTTCTTACACGTTGTCTTTCCCCACAGTCGTCCGAGAATCCGCGACATCATTTTTTACGTATTTTTTTCTCTTTCAATACTTTAGTAAAAAATACTAAACACTTGAAGTTAAAAGAAAGTATATAATTTAAAGTTATTGAGTAAATTGAGTTGCAGTGTTCAACCTCTCTGTCCACGGCCTGTGTTTTCGACAATTAAAGTGGCTTATATCTTTTTTAACAATACATTCTTCATATTACAACCATATATTTCCTTGTGTGTCGTTCATATCATTCATACACTGACATGACTGGCACAGAAGACACACTAGAAATAATCAATCACAAATAAAGAAAAAAGTGGGAAGGATGTGGTGTTATGCCTTTATTACTTTGGTTTCGCCCAGATTTTCATCCAGCCAGCCTAATTCACGTAGCTGGGTGGCAGATGAGGTGAATGCCGCGGCTCTACATCTTTTCCCTAACACTTCTCCGTGACTAGCACTACATTCCAGTACCAATCTATAGCTGCGACTCTGCATTCAAGATGACAAAAATTACTGCAAAACAGACAGTATAATAAAGAAAAGCCACAGAATTCACTATATATGAAATTATTAACAGACAAAAAAGACCGAAAATACCGAATTGGCTGCTGCGACAAAGTCAACTCGTTGGAAACTCAAAGTATCCCAACGTTCAGCAAGACCTAACGATACAGAAGTGGAAATGAAAAGTCAGCCATCATAATCATCATCATGATCATTATTCAGACCAGTTTTCTTCTTTAATACTGGGATGGGGTAGGATTACAGAGAAAGAAAAAATTAACAGAATGAGAATTAACACAAGTCTGTCCAAATTAATGGGCCACACTCTCAACCACACACGAGTCAAGTCTCCAGAATCTTGGCTCGAAGCGATTAAACGTACCAGTGCCGAGATGAATAACTGCACATACCTGTCTGAAGCACCTCATATTCCTGGAGCAAAGTCTTGCAAGGCGCGTCTGTGAGGTGCAGAGGGCGGCGGAGAGTCTCTGCTGCTGGAGGGGGTCCGTCACCACCTCCAGTTGCTGCGAGAGGCTGTCGAAGGTCTGCTGCTCCACGGCCATGGCGTCCTGCAGCGTCTGAACCAGCTCCACCAGACCCTGACGAAGAAGATAAAGTAATTCTAACACACAGTTTACTGAACCTCTCCACCAGCCCTTGATGAGTAGGTAAAAAGGTAGTTACAGCATACACTTTACCAAGGAGATCCCATCAAGCCCTGGAGGGGAATATAATAGGAATTGAAATACATTATTTACATTACAGAAGAGATATAATCTGAGCCTTGTCCTAATTATATCTCTCCTCACCTCTCAATAACTCAAACACCCTCTCTCTCTGTGTCTCTTTCAAATGTCCTTTTCACTTGACTCAGCTGTCTCGTTCTCAGCCTCCCTCTCCCACATTCTCAATAGTTCTTCAAGATCCAGAGTGACAACCTAGGATGAAGCGTCTTGTCCCCCACTTTATTCTTCCATCTAGTTCTTAATCTCCCTCTCCTACACTCTCTGCAACTCTCCATAGCCGTGCGTAACCCAGCCTAGGATGGACAGTCATGTCCTCCTCCACTTTACCTTACTGTCTCATTCTCAGTCACCCTCTCCTGTCTCTATCTTCCTGCATGTCATTCTGTTTGTCTATCTGTCGCTGTTTGTCTCTCCTCCCGATGACCCTGCGTGACCTGACGATGGAAGATGCGCCAGGCAAGGCCCTGTCCAAACCACAAAGACGGCTTGGGGGGGTTGCCTAAGGGGTCAGGTTTCACGACAGACACGGGCACCACATTCCTCTTCCTACTCAACCACCACCTCACTCAGCCTCACTGTGGCTAATGTGGTTCATGGTGTCTCAGTTATGGAGGAAGATCTATCATGGAAGTCTAAAAAGATCTCGGGTAAATAAATCTTGAACGAAATTGTAAAATGCGTTCTATCAAAATGTCATCATAAATTAAAATGCAACCCACTTAGGATGTGTGTGTGTGTGTGTGTGTGTGTGTGTGTGTGTGTGTGTGTGTGTGTGTGTGTGTGTGTGTGTGTGTGTGTGTGTGTGTGTGTGTGTGTGTGTGTGTGTGTGTGTGTGTGTGTGTGTGTGTGTGTGTGTGTGTGTGTGTGTGTGTGTGTGTGTGTGTGTGTGTGTGTGTGTGTGTGTGTGTGTGTGTGTGTGTGTGTGTGTGTGTGTGTGTGTGTGTGTGTGTGTAAAAAATATGAACCACTGTAGACAAGAGGATAGACTTCTCCCAAAATTATGTAGGATTATTCCTTTGCTGAACCATTCCTAACAAATAAATAAATAAATAAATAAGCAAAATCATAAAGGTAAAGAAACACCCATTATGATATCCCATGAGCGTCACTGCAGTATTAGCTTTACCGATCAAACGAGATGCAGGGAAAACAATGGTTATATATTGATCAAGTAACATCTACACCTCTGGCAGTGACGTCCACCATGATTCTCCTTTCACTGTACAGAGTTCTTCCAGCAGGCCTCTGTTTAGCAGTAATGTGTTACAATTCATCCTCATTCTCATCCTCTTCATCATCCTCATCCTTATCATCATCATCGTCATCATCATCCTCACCATATCCTCATCCTCATCATCATCGTGTCTCCCACTAGCATTTCTTCACTAAGATGTCGCTTATTGCATATTATTGTTGCTACCTATAAAGGATTCTATTTGGCTTAAGAGAGACCTTACGAACTGGAAGGGTTATCTTGAAACGATTCTATTTTGAAATAATGGGGTCTAGTAAACAGAATTCACCAATCCCTTCACTAGCCTAGGACGCTCTTCTAAGCTGAATGATATCAACTGGTGACAGCAAGAACGAAATGAAAGTTACGTCTTTGGGCTGAAGGGGTTAAACATCGTGTGCAAGATCTAGTAACAAGGAAGTACGAAAAAAGAATGAAAATAAAGTGGAAGGAGCTACCATCGGATCTGAGAACCCAGTGAAACTGACAACGTAGTGTAACCAGTCTGACCAACAGACTAATATTCGTCCTTGGTCCTGAGATTTGAGACGGCCTTAGTTTAATTACAGTTCGAAGTAAGAAATGTGAGCTAACGTCGTGAATACCATATCTCTTAACAAAAGCGAGCATGCTATTATAACCATTTAAAAAAATGAAGCATGTCGTCTTTTTTGTTATTCCTGCTGCTTTTTAATGCTACTAATCAGATGCAGGAATGCCCTCGGGTTAAAAAAAAAAAAAAGTCTTAAGGAAGGTAAATTCTACTCCGTCCTGTTAAAAAAAATCTCAATAATAAGCTTTATAAGGTTGTGATGGTCAAAAAAAAAAAAAAAAATACATATCGGAATCAAAGAAAGTGGACGAATAGCGCAGAGAAGTTTACTTCGAGGAGTGCAACACAAAAGAGTGACGAGGAATTGTGATAAACCGAATATAAACGTTATCTGTGTCACGGCCATCCGAGCTAAACACTCAGACTAGATATCGGCAATATATGGATATATGGCGGGCCGTAGGGTGGCCATGGAATAGTCTGGATGACATTAACCCCATATTCGGGGTGGGTGGGTGAATGTTTTATCTTTTCAATCAGAGGAAGTTTATTTTTGTTTTTTCTACTTTCAGGCAATTACATTCGGCTTTTGAATGACTTTTCGAATTGGTACATTTAGAACTAGCCTCTGATAATTCCTTGATCACGAGAAGTCTTTCCTTAACTGAGTTAAGTCGCCTGGATGCAGCAAAAAGGTGAGAGATTCAAGTGTGAACACTATATAAATAGATGGTGGACTCTGAGATGGCCGTGGGATATTTTGTGTGACATTTACCCTTATTCGGGGGATGGATGTGTGTGAAAACGCCAGGTCACCGCTAGCCGACCAGTACGTGGTGAGTGTGCGGTCGCAAAGTTTTGTTTTTTTCCCTCCTGCTTCGAGGCCAGCTACTTTCTGCGCTGCTCTTGAGTTCATTACCCTGACTGAGCAGCATACACGTACACATGCACACACTCACGTACCAGAACACACAAGCATCACAAATAAACAACACAGCATACGTATATATATACACATACAAAGAAACATACACACAAGAGAAAGAATGCACACATGCAGATATGAACATCCAATCACAGCCACACATTTGCCATACTCACCATGCACTTACATATAAGCATACATTTACTTACACGCAAGCAACCACTCCCCAAAGTACAGACACATGACAATGAACATTTACACACTAACACAAGAATTCACATGCACTTATAAACACACCATAACGAACAACATTACGGTAACACTTACAGCTACACAAACAGACACCCAGGCATGCTGCGAGATGCATTAAACACTCCCCCCCCCTTTCACACACACACACACACACACACACACACACACACACACACACACACACACACACACACACACACACACATCGGATCCAAGCAACTGTCAAAAGCTATTTTGGTATTTATTCATCCTTGTCCTCCTCCTTGCTACAAAACCTACCTATCCACTCATCCACTCCATACCCCCTTAACACGCGCACACAAAACAAGCCCTTCTCCCCACCCCACCCATCCACTCACCCACTCACCCACCCTTCACACACACACACACACACACACACACACAAGCATCAATGACATCTTCACTGTTTACCTACCCTTGTCCTCCTTTACACACACACACACACACACACACACACACACACACACACGAGTTGGTAAGAGGTCCTGCCAATACCTCTCTTGCACAAGGGTTCTCAAGTCCTGTGTAAAGTGGCTGGGTATACAGCGGAAGATGCAGTCGAGGCTTTGTCAACCTTAACTATTTCCTTCTCAACCTTAACTATTTCCTTCTCACCCTAAACCATTTCCTTGTCAACCTTAACCATTTCCATGTCACTCTTAACCATTTCTTTGTCACCCTTAACCACTTCCTTGTCGACCTTAACCATTTCCATGTCACCCTTAACTATTTCCTTGTCAACCTTAACTACTTCCTTCTCTCTCTCTCTCTCTCTCTCTCTCTCTCTCTCTCTTTCTCTCTCTCTCACACACACACACACAAAGCAGGTGGCCTGTGATCAGACTGAGTAAAAAAAAAAAAAATAATCACAGTTCCCTTTACTCATCATTCAAGCCTTCGAAATTGCAGACTTTATCCCACAGACAAAAGCAATCATACTAACCTGCTTCCAGTTACAATATTCAAGCACACTTTTTTCACAGAGCAAAAAAGTAGTAGGTGGGTAACTGAAGTCGGGCTTATTAAATGATTTTTTTTTTTCGTTTTTGCTATATCTAATTTTCCGGTTCGTATTATACACATCTACTTATCTGTCCATCTGTCTGTCTACCTATTTGTTTATCTATCTGTCTGTCTATCTATCTATCTATGGACATACGCTTAATCTCATAACTTATCGAGTGTGTCTGTCAGAAAATGGCTCCATTCCTATCAAAAAATTTTCACTAGTTATTCCCTGGAACATAAAATCGTATACTTTTTAAGAACGTACAGATTCAACTCTAATTCTTGCTGCTGTTGAATGATTTTAATTAACATAGCAACGTTGGGTCTGGTTAGTACTTGGATGGGTGACCGCCTGGGAACACCAGTTGCTGTTGGCATCCCTACGTGTCAAGTGGGGTTGGTGGAGGATTAGTGCCCCTCCCTGTAAAACAATTAACTCTAAGCCATTGGCCACCCCGTCTGGGATACATGGTGTCTGGCAATGAATGAATATGAATCAGTATAAAAATTCTTCAAATACTAAAAATCTGGAACCCAAGCTCCTGTCATGCGAAATCTGAAATACATACAAATTCTGCGTTACAAAATCTTAGTCCACAGATTCTTGAACATAAATCCTGATTCTACTTTCACTGTTTTCATTAACTACTTGAACACAGTGACCACTGTTATTTGCCTTTCTTCCTACTTTAAGATTTGTTGAATCAAGAATATTAGAAATGGCCTTTATTAACCCTTCAATACCATGACGCTCTCCTAAACCGCACAGATAATCAGGAATAATTCAGAAAGGACCAAAACCGAAGATATAATACCAGAATTAAAAATGGAAAATCAGGCAATGAAAATACAAAATTTGGTACACAAGACTCCGTTACTTTTTCCCACTGTTTTTTTTATACTTTTTTTCCACTGTTTTCATTAAGGTTACTTGGCAGTTCTCCGCAACACGGTCAACACAGGTCAGAAGCAGGTGGTGTCTTTCATCATGTTGATATTTGGGTTGCCAGTGGAGCGTGCAACACAACCTTCAACTCTTTTTCCAAGAGCGAGAAAAGCAAAGACAATGTAAAGAGCACCGCACTTCACACCGCTTACTTCAGAATTTACTTGGTGAAGGCTGCAATGACCGTCAGTCTCACATAAAATTATGATTATGACCATGGTGATCATCATCATCAACAATGTCAATCAGCATCTTCATCATCATCATCATCATCATCATCATTACCGAGACCAGCATAAAAATGGAATAATATTACAAACGTAACAAACACAGGAATAAACCAATATGGTAGAAGTGCTTGGGAATCTCCTAAACCAGGGTCCCCAAGTCAATTTTGGACAGTCTTTTCGAGACTTCAGAAGTGTTTTTATTTGCGTTTCTAATTCAAATCTAATTTACCAGAAAATACACGAGAATAAATACGTGCCATAAACAGAAATCATCATCGTCATCATCATCATCATCACCAAGCCGTCCCTGTTTTTTCCAACTGTAGATGTAAACAGAAGTAAAGTTCGTAAAAATAGGTATTTGGATGCCTTCTAACCCAGTGAGTATACGGTCACTCCTCATCGACGCGGCATCATCACAGTAACAAGCCAAGACAGGCCCAGGTTCTGTTTCACAATTTTCACGAGGTAAAAAAAAAACTGGGAGATAGTAGAGTGGACGTGGCCCTGACAGTGCCTTGTTTGGGGAGAGGCGGCGGTAGGTCGAGGAGTCCAGAATTCTACCCTCCACCTCCCCGTATCTATCACTCTCCCTCTCCTCCTCCTCCCGTTTTCTAACCATGTCTCCTTCTTTTCAATATCCTGCACTCTATTCCCTTCTTTGTGTCTCCGCTCCCACCCAGTCTCTCACCCTTAGTCTCCATCCTTTCCCCTTTATCTTTATTTTTCTCTCCATTTTCTTCCTTTCTCCTCCTTTGTCTCTCCCATTCTCCTTCATCTCCTATCCACGCCTTCTCCCAGTTAAATCACAACCCACTCCAATCTTTCCTCTATATCTTCCCTTTATTTTCCCCATTCTCACCCCTTCCTTCCTATTCCTTACCATCCTCACCCCCTCGACCCTATTCTCTTCCCCCCTCCCCTCCCCACCACCACCCCTCTTGACCTTCCTTTCTCCTGCTGTGTGCCGCCCCTCCCAGCACCTGCCTGCTAATGAATGGACTGACCCCAAACGCGCTACCCACACACTACCAATTTTTTTAGGGGACACAGGAAAAAGTGGAAGTACTATAACCACATAATGAAGCTGTATTTAGCATGGAATAATCAGTGTATAACCACAAAGGGTATCAGGTTTATCGTGAAGACTCAGCGGTTTCGGCTCTAATTGGATACCTCTTCATGTTGAGTGAATATAATTACTGTATATTTTGACACTATAAACATCCTCAGTGTGTGGGTATGATATTCCACGTAAAGAAGTCAGGGCGCCGTGAAATGAAGACTCCCGAGGTAAGCGTCAATGCCGTATACCTGTTGACATCTGAGACCTCTTTTCGTTGCCTTAGGAAGCTCTTGAGTATCTCCGTCTTACCTATCTAAGCCTTCACTCTTAACCCAAGGATGTCTCTCTTCCATGCTGAATAAAACTGTTTGCAATTAAGTAGAACAAAATTAAGTAAGACCGACTTTAGACCCATGACTAGTACATCCTTGAGCTGAAAAAAACAAAGATGGTTCTTCAAATTTTTTGCATGTCATGAAAAGAGAAGAAACACACACACACACACACACACACACACACACACACACACACACACACACCAGGTGAAGAATAGGGCTCAGATAAATCAGCATTTTGCCATATACAGTAAACTTTCTGGAAAAGCCTGAACTGAAATTCGGTAAATCTCTTGGTGCTTTTCTCCGTAACTCTCACAGTCGATGGCGGATCTGCAGTCTCATACATTCCACTTATAGCTCTAATAAATCGCAGACATGGAAATATCAACGTGTCATATGCAAAATCATACTAATGCTTATACTACTAATACTAATAGCCTACTACTACTACTACTACTACTACTACTAATCTGGTTTGGGAGAGGTTGAAGAGGGCCTCCGGAAACCAGGAGAGAAAGGCATATAGGCAAGAAAAACAGGCTGTAAATCTTTAGTAATACTGCTGAGTTTTTGTCGCAGATGCCCTGGATAAACTGTGGGATTATACGTCCGGCAGTAAATAAACAGAAGATGTGCAAGCAAAGTAAACTACGAGTATGTGTGTCGAAAGTCACTTGTAACCGCCATCTGTAAAGGGTTAATTAAAGCTGTGTTTTTGCATCAGAGGCTAATGGAAAAACTTGAAATTCTTTGATGGATCTGCAGAGCGGCTCGAAGAAATTCCAGTTTCCAGCCTGACCCAAAGTAAAGCCTGATACAAGGTAAATAGAAAGTACCCACACGTCACTTCACTAATACTTGATTGTGCTGTCGAAACAAAGTTCATGTCTTATGTAAGAAACCGATAATAAATGAAAGCAGGATAATGACCTGGGAAAAAGTACAGCATAATCATTGACCCTTTCAGTATGGTAATGTGTATTTTTAAACTCTTTTTACTATCATAAAACTAGAGTTAGATTAGAAAATCTGCTTCATAGTTAAAGGATTAAGAAAGGGCGTACGTAATCTCTTTTTAGTTAGAAAAAGATGTCCTATGCCAAATACTGTATAAAAGTTTACCGTGAGCGAGAGTACAAAGCCACAAGAAAGTTATAAACCGAAAAAAAATTTCTCTCTCTCTCTCTCTCTCTCTCTCTTTATATATATATATATATATATATATATATATATGTGTGTATTGAAACGATCAAGTAACTGCAATTTCTCGTTTGAGCCTTCGTAAGTGGAAATTACTTCAAGGCAGAAACGGTCAGAAGGGTTTCCATTAAGAGGAATAGGCTTAAAATAACGACCAGACACTAAGTTAAGGCCAAATGGCTGCGCATCCATTTACTACAGATCAAGCCTAAAAGAACGTAGGTATTATGATCTAATTATGAATCACCACAAGACGCCCATTATCATGGTATTATAGGCTTAAGTTCGGTAAGAAAAAAATCATTAAAATAGTGGCTTTCTCTGTTTATGTTCCTTCACCACACGAACGTAACGGCAGCCATTTTTCTTCATATGTTCTTTGGAGCGAAGTTTTGAACTGAAGTTTTCTAGGAAAGTTTTTCATACGATTGCTGTATTAAGCTGCTATAAACAATGAAGAATTACTGTACAGTTAAAATAATTATGATGGATAGGTATTTTATGATATGGTGTGGTAAAAAAAACACACCCCGAAATTTTTTAACATGATGGTTGATGTATGTAAAACTTTATGAATCTTTATGCCGGGTGTGCCAAAGGTCGTGAAAAGTGAAACTCGATTCGCCAACGCTTTATATTCACACATCCCTAAAGATCTCTCTATGGATTTTAATTATTCTCTAAAATTGGTGCATAAGTTTCAACTTTATGAAGTTACACACTTTTCCCAGTTTCTCTTCATACTAAGGCTTCTCATCCTGTAATATTTTGCTTCCTGTCCTCCCCATTTTTTAAGTTTCGGTTGTGCTCATACTTTTCATCTTTTTTTTTTTTTCTGGTTCATGCCTTCTCTACTAACACGATTATCAGAAGCAAACTGATGATAACAGTGATGGTGAAATTACAAACATGAAGTTGATGACGACGACGACGATTATGATTATGATGATGATGATGAACGTGTAAATTACCACGGATTTTATTAACTGATGGCGTCACTGTACGGAAAGGTGTGATAATGGTGGCGTGGGCATGTGGACCCAGCGCCCTCGGGAAGGTGGGAACATATTAGGAAACCTGCCCCGTCTGAGAGGCCGAGAGGAGGCGAGTCTGGGTCACCTCTCCCAGACCCATTCATCCTTCCCTTCCTCCCTCGCTCCGGGCAACAGTCGTGGGAGAAGAAGGGAGATGCTTGAGTTTCTAGGCTTTTGTGTTACTGAGAGTCAGGTATGCCGGTCGGGACACTGTTGAGAGAACGTTGACGCCCTTATATCGAAAGGACTGAATTTGGTACTCGTCCTCTGTGTCGGACGAGGTACTGCTAAGTGGCACAAACTGATAATAAGCAATGAATAAGAATCGTGGACCTCCTACTTGAACTGAAAAAAGAATCGCCAACGTGAGCCCTGAATAAGACTTACATATCACTGGGAGAGAGTCTGGTTGTGGGTATTGTTCACTTTCTATGGAAATTACAGGTCGAAATAATCAGTCTCTCTCTCTCTCTCTCTCTCTCTCTCTCTCTCTCTCTCTCTCTCTCTCATATAATTTGACTCGGCAATAGGTCGTCGTTCCATTATAAAATCCAGATCACTTCACGACACCCATATGAACCAAGTACTAGGTGTGTCTCTTTGCGTCTGTGTCCGTCTGTATCTCTGTATCTCTCTGTCTCTGTCTCCTCGTCATCACCTGAGCCCACACTTCCTCCCAGCCCCCCTACAAGAGAAGATGATGTTGCTCTGGCCCGCAAAGCAAGAGTTCAGGGTCTGGAAAGCGGTGGTGCTCCTTCGTGACTCGCAGCTTCATGGATATGGGTTTGGAATCGGATCATGGCTTAACTTCTTCAGCACGAGAACGTCCTCTTTCTTTTACTTTCTTTTTCTTTTTCTTTCTTTTTTCTCTTTTTTTTCAACAGACAAAGAGTTTTACTTGGCTTCTCAACGACCCGTCATACTGAATGAGTTAGGTACAGTCTCTCTACCACCAAACGATTTAACTCAGCATAGAAACAACTTACAATGAATGAGTTGAAAATAAGTTCCTCCCAAGCAGTTTCCAGTACTTCTTCAGGACGCTGGTCTCTTACATATTTAGTCTTGTCACGCCTGAGCAACTTTAATCAGCCTGGGAGAAAACCTACGTGTTGAACTTGTTAATGGTGATATGGGAACATGGTGCCTGCCCGCCCTTTTCTGGAGCTTAGATTTGGCGTCTTCACATTTAGCTCCAGTCCACAATAGTAAGTTTCCATTTCAAAGGGTCAGAGAAAAATGTCAAGAAATATAATAAAGATTTTCTTTTCACTGGTGGTGTGCAACAGAAATGGCTTCAGAAATACTCAGTCTGTTTTAAGATCGGCAACTGCCAAAAATGAAGATAATGTTCTTATTAAATTTCTTAGCTTTACCAGTACTATTCATTTCATTTTTAGCTTTACCGGTAGCCCATTTAATTTATTCGCTTTACAAGTATTACTCATTTAATGTTACAGCCTGACTAGCGCCGTTCATTTCAATTTAGCTTTAGCAGTATTGTTATTTTTTTTAGTTTTACCAGTACTGTTCATATCATTTTTGCTTTTACCAGTTCTGTCCATTTAATCGTTTTGCATTACCAGTACTGTTTATTTCATTTTCTAGCTTTACCAGTACTGTTCATTTCATTTTCTAGCTTTACCCGTACTGTTCATTTCATCCCGTCACGAAGCACTGCCCTGAGAAAGTCGACTGATGTTGCTTCTGATAACATGAAGACTTTATATGGTACTCTCAGCTGGGGGTGACGAGAACAATAGTGGGAGAGGTGTGAGGGGAAGAATAATAATGGGGAGAGAGAGAAAGGCCGCATGGTTGCAAGAGGATATTAACGACAGACGAAGAAATCACACGAAAAAGTTGAGGAGTAAGAGAACGAAAGAAAAAGTTGAGAAGGAGGAGGAGGAGGAGGAGGAGGAGGAAAAGAAGGTGCTGGAAAAAAATCAGCGGAATGAAAGTGATAAACCTGCATACGGAAGATGGAGGAGGAGGAGAATTCTTTTTTCTTTCTCTCTTTTTTTTATTCTTCTACATCAGACGGTTTTCCTCAGATGAAGTAGAACCCCTCTGACTAAAGTGATTAACACCATCCTTCATTCACCCTGTCATTCGATCATGATACGGGTATTTCCATGTTATGCCTGCTACCACCAGATAAATATACTGTACATACGATGATTTTCTTTCTTTGGAGTGTAGGGCAAAAAAACACAAACTTCGCAGGGCAAAGTACAAGGTGAACTTTCCGACCCTCAGATTATGCGAGCAACGCCCATCCTCTCCACCACCTTTTATGAGATGACTGCACACGCGACAACCTTCCCTCTCACTACTCTCCTCTCACCAGCATCCATGGCCTTGCATTTTATTGATGCCACAGTCAGCAGACATTATTAGTAAAGTGTTTAGGATTATTTTCCACTAACGTCTTCAGCACCAGGACTTCACAGATGTTTTAATCATGCCACATTCTTAGTTTAATGGTAGTAGAAGTTTTAGAAAAACAGACTACTAACCCTTCACCACCATTTTTTTTAGCTACAGCTGGATGATATTATTCAGCCTTTGGATAGACCTGCGATAGTGAAAGGGTAAGCAGAAGCCTGTGTGTCAATCTCACTCTTAGGCTGACCTCGGCTCCCTTTTATTCAATGCTGCAATTCCTATTTGGTATCCAGGAATGGGAAAGGGATATGCAAAGCATGCGGGTTGTCTCTGTTCGAAGGCCTGAGTGGTGACAGATTGGAAGTGTGGTCTATTTTATTTGTGCCCTTTGATGATAGTTTCCTCTGGGTATACAGGGGTCCCTATTCTGTATACACCTGCCTGCCTTGGCCTATCATACATATGTGCTTTTCGTTTCTTGTTCCTTCTCATGGCATTTATAACACTCAGCACAGGGTTAGGATATACAGAAAGAAACTCCTTTTGTATATACTGTATTTCTATTTACCCTCGGTGACTTGTCTTTTCGTAATCCTGACAGTGTCCGTGTGAAGCACAGAAAGAATTATGCGTAATATCAGTCACCTACACGGGAGTTATGACACTCTCTAAGAGATTTGTTAGAGTTTATACAGACTACTTTTAATCCTGTGAAATAAACCTCCACCACTCAAATGGAACTGCCAACAAACTCCTTCAGCTCAACGTCTCCATTCACAGTGTTGCCCAAGAACAAGTCCAGGCAGTTTCATCCACCAGCATCAGAACACGTCTTGAACTCCTCTTTCCAAACCCCACCCTCTCAGCCCTTAACCCCATTTGTATGATGATTTTTGTATCTTATTTTTGCTACTTCCAGATGATTTTATTTTGTATCCTAGAACTGAATTGGTTGAGACTCGTTATATGGCCGTGCCATATTGAAACATGTAATCTATTGACCCCTTCAGTACGATGACGTGCATTATTTTATTCTTTAATATACATTGCCTTATTCATTATATCTTCAGATGGTTGTGTTCAGTTTAGGTAAGATTTTTCTTCCTGGAAAGGTTAGATGTAGTCTTCATTAATCTATAAAATCATCTGGTGGAGACGAAAATAAGCCAAAAAAATACATCCTCAGGCTGGAGGAGTGAAAGTAGAAGCATAGAGAAAATTCAGACCCCTTGTTTGAACGTTACATCCATTCTCTCCTCTCCCTCCCCCACCCCCCTGCCTTTATCAAGCCTCCCAAACATCTGTGACTCCCCCTTTCCCCCTCTCCCTTTCCCTGCCCTCGCCCTGACCTACGATGACCCCCTACCAAAAGTCAAGCCGGGTCAAGCCGTGTTTGGGGAGCCTGCTGGCCTACTGCTCAGCCCACTCCACCTCCCTGCATTTTCCTCTTTCCACATGATTCCACTATCGTATGTTTCATTGAATACTCCACTCTCCACCTGCTCAACACTCTGCACTCTCCACTTAATCTCTCCACTCAGCCTCGCTGTATATTCCACTCTTCTCCTGTTTCCTCTCTCCTACCTCTCCATTTCACTCATTTTCCAGCCATCCTTCAGTTCCTATGCCGGCGAAAAATGCTGACGATATAGGATAAGCTTCAGGAAGATTTTGAGTCTGGACTGAAAAAGAAGATTAGCTGAGGGGAATTTCATATTAAGTAGTAAAAGACAAAGTGAGTTAGGTTACGAAATAGTTTTCCTCTGGTGCAAGGTAAGGAAGGAATTGAATGATAATGATTAGAGGAATAAGTGACATGGGTTATGCTAAGGGAAAGTTATAGAGTTTGGACTGATCAAAAGTATGAGATAATACTTTAAGTTAATTTGTAAAAGATAAAGTGATGTAAATTTAAAAAAAATATTTTACGATAAATGATTAATAAAATGCTGAATATGAAAAAAAAATGTCAACAGAAAAGAGAACAAATGCCCGGCCGTATCCTTTCGTTCATAGGTAATGGAACAAAAACTACAGCCTTCAAAATTATGTTCTACGCCTATCCGAGTGAACATAAAGTGATAGAAACAGTTTACATGGAAGTGTTACGAATGCATTCTTCCTATCTCACTCCCTCGTCTGCTTTTTCAGGTATTTCAAGTAGTTCTCAGTTCTCTCTCTCTCTCTCTCTCTCTCTCTCTCTCTCTCTCTCTCTCTCTCTCTCACAAACACACACACAGGTCAAGGTGCACCACCCAATCCCATCCACACGCCCCAAGCACCATATGGTCTGCCCTACACGAGAAAGCCACGAACCGGATTGAAGATGCGATGTGGTTACCTGTTTGTATTGCGGTGCGGGTCGGGCAGGTGCTGCGTGGGCGAAGATGAAATGATTAACGGGGAAGTATTCTTCTGGGTTTCGGGGGCAGTGCAGCACCTGTCATTTAGCGATTTATTTTCCATTTTAAAACTAGATATTCTTCGGTCTCTAACTTGAATATTTTAGGATAAACCCAAGGTGATAAATAATGTACTCAGAATATTAACCTGCTGCTTTTTTTTTTTATAATAAAGAATTCTCCTGTATGTCACGTAAACAATTCCATTATAGAAGCAAGTTGCATAATCAGTGTCTGTTATGATATTACTCAGTCCAATGTAGAAAGTACCTGGAAAAGAATAGCTAGTAGAGAGCTTCCTACGCCAATGGGAAGATAGTACGTGGAGGGTTGAAGAAAACGAGTTGTTGGGAGACGGGTTCGTGCCTTATTATCGTCTTATTATTTCGTTCCCTCCCAGTAAAAAATAAATGAAAAATAAAAGACAATTTCTTTTACTTGTTAGTGTGGCGTTATGAGCTTTGTTTGTGTTGTGTGGGTGTGGATGGGAGGTAGTGGAGTGTTGGTGGGAGTCGGGTGTGGAGTGAAGGGGGGTGGGGGTTCTTATTATCGTATTAGTGACCCAGGGTTCTTCGTCTCGCTGAAGAAATATTACACACGCACACTTCTTCTTTTGGCTGTCATTACCAAAACTCCAGCTGTTAATTTGATAGTGCCTTGACCTATAGCATGGTGACTGTCCGTATATGGTATATGACGTGTTGGCTGATATGAGAGAACTTGTATATATATAGCCAAGTTCTGCCAATAAATTCGGTGCTATCTCACCAAACAAAGTCTCTGTCAGAAAAAAAAAAAAATTATCGATTCTGCCAACTAGTTTTCCAGATTTTCAGCCTTAAAAGATTCGGTTTCCGCATAGCAAAGTAAACACGACTCAGTTGGAGTTTCTCCATGCACGTTTTCCCAAAGCTGACTTCCTTACGAGTAAGTGTAAATTTGATAAAACTATATATAAAAAAAAAATAAGGGGTGCACTGACATTCGAGTGTATCAGCAGCATTAAGTTCATGTATCTCCCAAATGCAGGGGTCGTACACAGGAGCACGGATACTTTACATCACAGTTACCCTCATTAATTTAAGTAACCGAGATTAAAGATAGGCCCCAATATTGCCCAACCAGGAGATTTTGACACCAAGGAAAGGGTAAGCGAGGACAAGTACAGTAAGCCAGACGAACAGACATCACACCTTGTCATTCTGTACGGGTGTAAGTCACACAACGGATAAACAAATAGGAAAAGGGTGGGGCAAAGACAAGTGGACCACACAGACAGACGTCACACCTTCTTTTCATTTCTTTTTAGTGGTATGGGCTTAAGGTTTAGATAATGAGATAGATCGACTGACAGATAGATAGATGAACTTGACAAAAGGGGTGGACGAGGTCAAATGGGCCAGACGGACAGACGCCACACCACCTGTGTACTGGGTTGGCTGCAGTATACAAACATCATCTCCGTTTAGTGATGGAGACGGACGCCTTCAAGGTGGCACAGACCTAACTGGGGGGTTCCGCTTCCCCGTTACACCAGTGTCCCTCAGCTCCCTCTCTCTCCTCCGAAAAGAGGATGGTGGATTGCATGTGAATGGCAGTTCCAGCCTAGTTTTCGGATTAATATCCAGATAAACCTAAAGTCACAGCATCAAAAATCCCCGTTTCTATACACGGCTCAAGAAATGCCTCAGAACGATATAAGGAGCTACACCGTACCTCGCACATAGTTCACCTGATCACACTGAAAACATTCTATTTAACTTTCACTTACTCCATTATTCGCCACAGCTATCCTCCAGGGCCATTCAGCAGGGCTCCCTTTCCTTATACAAACACTGACCCATATCCTTGTGGCGAGCCTTGAGAAACAGGCATAGGTAAACACCCGCACACCGTGGTATTATGGGTGCAACCTTCACTTTCTAATCGTTTCGCAAACAGAATGCAGTTTGTGTTGGACCAAATTAGCAACGTGACTGTATCTTATGGGTTTCTTACACCGTCATTAATAACTACTTGTATGCATTATAACTGGAATCCTTGGTAAATAGACATAGGTCCAAATTAATCGCTTTTATGTTTGCCTGTTCTAGCCCACAGTGACTGGAAAAATGGGAAATAAGGTTAGGATGGCGACGATGGTGCATAAGTCTTGTATTACAATATTCTGACCAAGAAAAATACTTTGATCGTCTTTTTGTCTTTAGTTAGGTATTATTTTGCATGTTGCTAGACACTATAAACATCACTATATTTCTATGGGACATTCCATGGCACACTCACTTCCAATTTCTTTTCACACTCCATTCCCACACTACCCACATCGTCTTCCCTCCAATTTTCACGCCTCACAAATCACTCTTTCTTCATGCTTACGTCACTCTTCTTTCTTACATTCATATCCGTCCTTCACTTACTACGAGCACGTTTTCTTTCTTATCAGAGAACTATTATAAGGTTCATCCATTTTTCTTTCCACACCGTTTATCACAGTCTTTCTTTCTTGGTGTTCCTTCACATATATTTCCTTTGCCACTCAACACATTTCTTTCCATCGAGTATACGCTTTTCACATATTATTCACCACTCACTTCGGTCATCAAACTTCACTTATACTCTCTGAATGAACATCAATATCACTGTACATCACTTAATCACACCCTCATCTTTTCTCACACACTACATAGTTCTCTTGACTCATACATGTCATTCTGCTCGTATTTCATTCATAACGTCTCACACTCTCATCAGTCATCATACTTTTTTAATATTCCACATTCACACAACCCATCACTATTCTCTCTTTCACCGGGCATTTCTAATCATTTTTTTCTCATTCACACACGTCATTCCGCACACACTCATTTCAGTCACAACACTCCCACTCTCTTATCAGTCCTCGATGTACTGCGCACAACTGATCAAAATATGAAGCCTCCTTCTTGTCTACCAGATCCTAGCCGGGGGAGGGGGGGGGGACGGTTGAGAGGGTTGGACGACCCCTCCACCCGTCTAAAGGTTCACTCTCCCACGGTTTTTTTTTTTTTTTTTTTTTTTTTAGATCAGTGCAAAGAGAATCATTCTCCGTTGTTCAGAAGTTTTGTGATGCTTCTCATCGTCGCTTATGCATACACCGAACCCCCCATAGCAATCATGCAACAGACCTTTGACCAGCCGGCTGCTATGCAAGGCCAGATTCAGCAGAAAACGCACCCCCCCCACTTTCAAAAAGTCTGGCTACGGGCCTGTCTACGACCCACAGTCATATGTCTACGGGTTTTGAACTGAGGTGATCTGGAAAATGCTTTGTGTTTTGGTCGACTTACTTTGGAAAGGGCAATTTTGCAGTTTCCGTTGTGGCATTATCTCCTGGGCTTTGGAAGCATAATAGTGCTCCTTCTTTTGTGATCTATTCTGCATATCACAATTTAATGTTCTTTTGTGTGCTTTTTACGCAGTACATAATAAGTACACATTTTCCATACATATCATCTAAGACCTTATTAATTCTCCAGATGCATAAAAAACGGTAAGGCTTAAGTACAAGACAAATCAGTAAGTCCACAGGAATACGGGACTTTTTGCATTCTCACCACATATAACTGGAAGCATGAAAATAATAAAAGAAATACAAACTCACCCTAATATCAAGCCCAGCCACGGCATTATCGAACTCCTGGTCTGGGCACCACATGAGGTAGTCACGCCCCTCCGCCGCCATCTGCAGCGCCGACATGTTCTGTGGAAGAGGAGATGGAGTGTGGGTGAAAGGGGTTTAGAATATGAAAGAGAATCATTAGCATACAGTGCCTCATATAAATCGCCTTGATCATCATGTGCGAGTATATTTTCATCATCATCATCATCATTATCAAAATTAACATCCTAATCACAATCATTACCAGCATCATCATCATCATTATCAGCATCACCACCAGCATTCTACTTTCTAGTGTTATCTACCTCTGGAATCAAACGAATATAGAAACAGGAAAACTTAAAAAAAAAAAAAACCTGGAGAAACTGTCGTCAGTAGGCCTATGTCCAGTGAGACAGGCCGTACATCCATCCAATTATATTTCATGTCTTCGAAATTCTTAGCATGTCGCTGTAACGGTATTAATTCTTTACAGCAACTCAAAAATACTAATATTTATATTATTAGTATTAGTACTGGTAGCAGTATTACAGTAGTATAACCAGCCCTACACTACTTGGTCTCATTACGTAATAGGTTAAGAGTTGCATAAACTAACGTGGTGAGTCAAAACAATGGATCTGCGCTCTCATTTTACAAACACTTTCACTGATGTCTTGCATGAAAATTAATGTTACTACTTTCAGTGTTTGATACGAAAGTTGAGGAATATATATATATATATATATATACTATTACTACGACTACTACTATTATTATTACTACTACTCCTACAACTACTACCATTACTGCTGCTGCATCTGCTGCTGCTCTGCTGCTGTTACTACTACAATAATAATAGTAATAATAATAATAATAATAATAATAATAATAATAATAATAATAATAATAATAATACTCAAAAGGAGACTCCTTGGAACACATACCTCTTATGAGTACATAATCACCAGCTGATACAGGGTGTTTCAGGTCAGTCACACAACAAACTCTATGGTAGACAGTCTCCATATTTCTAGAGTGTACTTGAAGCACCCTACAATTTCTCCTTTATTAATCGTGCATCTGTGTCTATGTTCTCTGATTTACTCATACCAGAATAAAATCACTTTATCGTGCCGTCAAAAAATGTATTTATGGAAATTTTATCATAATCCTTCTAATAGCTTTTCTGTAATGCAGTGGAGAGACAAACCGACCTATTAACTGACTGCAAAACAATCACATCGATAGGCAGAGAAACCGACACAGAGAGACCGACAAGCATACATACATACAAAAACAAACAGACCCACAGGCAGAAAACAGACGACTAACAGATAAAACTATAGACAGAGAAAGACAGATCGATAAACAAACATTAAGAGAGACAGGTGGTGAAAACAGCCTTCGTCCACAGTAAAATAAGGGAAATTGTATGGAAATGTCTTGCCTGGGGACGGAACAGAAAGTATGAAGGAAGGCAGGAGTGTGTGAAGGTCAACCACAGCACGACACCCGTCCTCTGTTTACAGTCAGAAGACCCGTATTCTCGTCGACCTGGAAGATTTATCAACAACTTCTCCTTAGCGGTTTATTTTCCACACTATACCTTCACATCACGCTGCTTGTTAATGATGTAAACTATTTCGAGATTAAGAAAGAAGCACATGAAAAATTTAACTAAGGGGAAGAGTTGTTACGAAATCTGTGACACCTATGATGGAAATTTCGTGACACCTCTTCCTCAGCGGTCTATTTTCCACATTACACCTTGGTACAACACTGCTTGTTATTAATGGAAACTATTTGGGCATTAACATACAAAAGAATATTAAGGAGAGGGATAGAGGTGCCAAAAATTCTATAAGGTAAGACGGTGTGGCGTTTACTAATGTGAATATATTTACAAATGGCTGTATGTGTCTTAACCCGCTCAGTAAAATGGCAACCTCTTTCAAGCCTTTTTTTTTTCTAGATAATTTTGTTCAGCTTAGTAGAGCTTTTAAACTGAAGGGAGGGGTTAAATACGGCATTAGTTAAACCCTTAAGTACTAGGCTGCCCTCCAAAGTTGAAAAAAAAAATCTTGTGGTAGAAAAAAGAAGTTGAAATGACGCCACCGCACTGAGTGAATTTTGATCCAACTGTGGCAATGATAACTGATACATATTTGTTCGTTATACTTGAAACAGAGAACTCGTGTGATAAAGACTAAGGTGCACAGATGATGTTACACTGAGACCGGTTAAGTGGCGGTTTGGGTGAAGTGGATTAGGGAAGATGAGAATATATAGGGTCATGCGAAATTTATTAGGAGAGATTAGGGTAGGTTAGGTTACGTTAGGTTATGCAAATTTACGTAAAATGAGGCGGAGGAAAAGGGAAAAGGATGAAAAGGAAGAGTAGGAAGATGTTACGGAAAAAGAGGAGGAAGAAAAGGAAGAGAAGGAAAGAGATGGAAATAAAGGAAGGGAAGGATAAGCTGGGAGAAAAGAGAGAAGCAAGAAAAATGAAAAAGAGGAAGAAAAAGAAGGAGGACGAAGAGGGGGAAGAGGAGGAGGTGTAAATTAACGGGAGAAAAGGGAAAAGGATTAGAAAGGAGAGGAGAAGGCGGAAGAGAAGGAGGATGACGAAAAGGAGGAAGGGGGGAAGACTGAGAAGAAGGCCAGTCAACAGTACCTGGCCGTCAGGGTAAACAGTGACGTGGCTCCTTCTCTCCTTACCTTCTCTCCCTCCTTCCTTCCCTCCTTCACTCTTTCTCTTGCTCCTTTCAAAAAGCTCTTACCTTACTCTTCTCCCTTCTTAAATGTTCCCCGTTTCTAATCATTCACTTTTACCTCTTATCATATAATATTCCATTTCCCACCGTCTCTGCTTCCATCCTAATTCCTTCACTTCCTTAACCTTTCTCTTCCTTTCGTTTCTCCTTCCTCTATCCACTTTCCAGCATGTGTCATTTTCTCCTTTTATCCTTCCCCTACTTCCTTCCTCGCTCCCTCCATCCTTTATCACACTGTCTATTACTCCCTTTTTTCTCCTCCTTCACCTTACCCTCCTCTCCTTCTCCATCAACCCCTTTTCTTCTCCCCTATCTCCCTTCTTTCCTAATCTATCAGTCTTTCCATTCCTTCTTTACTTCTCTTCGTTACCTTCATCTCCTCATCTTCTTCCTGCATCCCTCTCCTTTACCCTCCATCCCTTCTTCATTCTCCGTTTCATTTTCTCTCCAGCGTCTTTCCAGTCTTCTATCTTCCCTTCAACAGTCCCTTCTCTTCTTCCAGTCTTCCCTCCCTCTCTTCTCTTCATCCCTTCTTCTCCCTCCCTCCCTCCCTCCCTCTTTATCTCCTCCATCACTCTCCACTGCTCAGCCTCCGAGTCCCGTCATCTTGGTTAACAACATCACAACACTATGTTACGTAAAGCTCGGCTGAGTTTTCTCTTGTGTTGAGTTTATTCTTGAGTGGCTTTGACCTGGGAATGATGGGGAGGGAAGGGTATGGGAGAAGAAAAGAAAGAAGATGACGAGAGAGAGAGAGAGAGAGAGAGAGAGAGAGAGAGAGAGATAGAGAGAGAGAGAGAGAGAGAGAGAGAATACAATGTTCAGTCCTTCTTATGACATTCCCGTTAGTAAAAGTTGACTGAGCTGACGATGGTAAACATAACTGCAGACTCCTTACAGTCATACATTAGTCTTGCCTAAACACCTCCTCTCTGTGTTTTTTCTTACCTTACATGCATACATTCTTACATTCTTACATTGCTCTTACCAAACCACCTCTTCCCCGTGTTTTTCCTTACCTTGCATGCATACATTCTTACATATGGCCTTCTTACATTCCTACATTGCTCTTACTAAATCACCTCCCCTCTCTCTGTTTGCCTTTAACCATACATGATTACATTCTTACATTCCAGTTCTCTTACACTGCTCTCACTAAATCAACTACTCCTCTTTGTATTCGTTCTTACTTTACATAAATGACAAATCGCTTGTATATTTTTCCTACTCAAAGTCATCCGTCGCTAGTGTGCTTCTCCCCACCATCTTCATCTTCATCATCATCATCATCATCAATCCTGACACGAATAATATCTTCTTGTAGTAGAAAGAACGAAATAAATAAAGGACAAGGGTGAAGTATCGGTGAATCCTCGTCACCATCATCATCATCATCATCGTCATCTTAAACCTCAACCACTTTAATTCAATGACTTTTTTTATTCATGCTACTTTCACATGCGTTTATTCATCTAAGGAGAGATTTTTCGAACTGGAGAAGATGCATACAAACCCCATTAACCCCTTCGGTACAAGGTGAATACAAAGGTTTGGAGGTAGCAAGAATATAATTAACAAAAAAACAAACGAATTGAAAGAGTTAAGCCCTCCTGTCTTGAGATAAATATGATCGCTCGGTCGTAGCTCAGGTATATTATCTGAAAAAACGTCAATGAACTTAAATGATCAAGCGATTTATATTCTTCAGGGAGCTATCTCTAAGAGCTGGATGAAAAAATAGGACTTCACTCGATGTTATGCAATACTGGGAGAGCAGTGACAATGGCAGTTTTACTAGACTGTGAAGAAACGCTTTTCCACTTTCGATGCGAATAGAAAAATTATTATTACAGCAGAAAAGTTGCCAAAGTTCTCGAAGAGCGTTTCCCTTACTGGTGTTATGAATTTAATCTTATAATACTTATTCGTCATTATCGTTATCATCATAATCATAACCCTGTTTTTCGCGATTTACCCCATCAGCACGTTGGCACGAAAGGATTATAAGTGATTTTCGTTAACCAAAAGATCAATGACAGTTTTATTTTATTCCTACTACCGTCAGATTATTCTCTCCAGTTTAAGTGATATCTCTTGTAGCGAAGGATTAGAAAAATTAACTTGCAGTACGATGAAGCTGTATTTTTTATCCTTGCTTCTGTCAGACAGCACCACTCAGCTTAGGGATCCCCTCTGGTAGTAAAGGGTTGAAAACTGGATGTGCAGGATCCATAAACAGGCATGTACGTCCAGTTGTGGGTGTAAATGTTCATATACTTTATTACGATAAATAACAAGACATTGAACATTATTTCTCGAAACTCAGTAATGCGTTGTTCGGACCCCAACAAACTTTTTTGATCAGTGGGCACAAGACTATGCAGTGAAGCGATACACTTGTCCTTACCTATACCTTTGCGCTTTCCCAGCCGACTTTATGAGGTATTGCATGAAGTTATTGTTAAAATATTGCTACAGTGCATTGTGTAATGAAAAGAACGAGTGGCAAGCAGCATAAATTTATTGGCAACAAAATTACTGATTAATATATCAAATTATAAGGAAACTTCTTTCCTATTCGACTAAAAAGATGGTAGACCCAACTTCTTACATATATCTTTAGCACTATGGAAACCTCATCATTAAACATTTTACGTCACGCAAGTAAAGGAGTGGACAGTGTGTGTGTTGTATGTGAGTGTCGCGTTGATATTTAGAACAAGAAAGCTTCATCAGTATACATTCCTTCACGTCACGTCCCTAGGGTACGACTGGTCAGTGTTCTAGGGTATGCGGGTGTTGCGTTGTGCTGGGTCGTGGTGCGGGCCTGCAGAGATAGTGATCTGGCTAATAATTCTGGTGATAGTGGCAGAGCGAGTGTGGCAGGAGGGAGCAGACGCCTTTGTTCTTTTATTAATCTTGGGTTTAGCGGGAAGGTAGAAGGGGTTAGACAGGGAAGGGTCAATGAGGGGTAAAGAAAGATAACGTTGGTGTATTCGTATTGGGGGAACTGATCACGTATTTTCCTCTCCCCTTACTGGTACTAACAGACGTCCGATCAGTAAACATAAACAGAGCACACACTACACCTGTGCCAGCCCTCGCAGCTGTACCATACACAGGCTGCGTTATATGTTACGACTTCAGCATATACTACAGTTCAGCATATACTATATGTTACAACTCAGCACACACTTCAGCTCTGTAGTACGATTCAGTATGCACCACAGCTCTGTTTACCATTCAGCACAAAGTACAACTCTCTCTTACAGTTCAGCGTAGACTACAACTCTGTCTTACAGTTTAGCACACACTCCATCTCTGTTATACAACTAGAGGTACATTCTCTTATAAGTTACTACACATTACAACTCTACCTAACAATTTAGCACAAACTACAGCTCGAAACGAACAATAAACTGCAACAGAAATTGGGACCTGGCCTGTACAGCAGTGGTTGTATGTGGTATTCTGAGGTAATGTCCGATGCTTTCCTTGTCAGTCACACACACCACTAATACAGTCCATCAACGGTTCAGGGTCGTACTCTAGTGTCTTTGAGATTTCGTAACACCTCTTCCTTAGCGATTTTTTCTGCACATTGTACCTCAGTTTCTCCTTGTCATTCTCTGATACAATTATGTCCATGTTATAACTATATAAATGACACACAAGAGGATGCTAAGGTATATTGTGAAAAATGGATCACTAAGGAAGAGGTGCTAAGACGCCTCCTATGCCAGCCAAAAGTCGGACCTCAAACCTATACCACACTATATTTCCTACATCGTCACTGCAACAACACCATTCACTCCACATACTCTTTATAACCTCATCTTCAGCCACAGCCTTACTACACCCACTTTGTTTTCATCTGACAGAACTGGGTCACTGCCACAACATTAATATTAAGCGGAGGTTGTATGAAATTTGATGAACTGTAGTTATGAGGTAGGGCTGAATCTCCTTGGTTACAACTCAAACCTGCCATTCAATCCTGACAGCAAATCGCCAAGAATAAAATTAAAAGAAGTTAGAGATCTTCGCCAGGTAAAGTAAATCGACTAAACTACCCCACAGCAACACAAGCACAGCCCAACAACATAAGCCTGTGTTGTGGTCCTGGCGTCCGGTATGATTTGTGATGTCTTTCGTGGGCCCAGAAATGCAAATATTGTGTGTGTGTGTGTGTGTGTGTGTGTGTGTGTGTGTGTGTGTGTGTGTGTGTGTGTGTGTGTGTGTGGTGTTATGACCAATAAAATCACTCGCATTAACTACAATCTAATACAAAAAAAAACTTCCTAGGACTGAAAAGATGAAACCCATACACCAGAGAAAACCTAAGCGTAAATAAGGAAAGAAGGAAGAAGCTCAACCCGAGGGGAGAGGCGGGTCGGGAGAGAGTCGCGGTTGACACAGCTTTCACGGGATGCCCCAGCTACGGTGTCGAATGAATACCAACCCGCCTTAGCATCCCTAGGGACGGCCTGGATGCTGCTAGGATGGTGAGGGTCAGGGATGAGAGAAAGAGAAAAGGGAACGAGAAGGAGGAGAAGGAGATGGCGAAAGAGAAGTAAAAACTGAAGCAGAAGGAAGAGGAAAAGTAGGAGGAGAATGGGAAGGGGAAGGAGGAGAGACGATGAGAAGACAAGAGGATACCGAAGTTCAAGGTGAATGAAAGGGTTAGATAAAATATGAGAGAGTGTCAGGAAGGCAAGGCAGAAAGGGAGAGTAAGCATGAAACAGGTTACCGTGAATTTAATGGTCAAACAGAAATTTATGTGGAAGTGTGGGTGGAAGACTAGGATATCAGAAAATTGAATAAAAACGCTAACAGAAGTGCTGATGTCTAAGAATGTACAGAAATCAGGTATCGATAACTGTTCACTTTTTCAGTGTAAGAAAACAAGGCGGAAAAATTGTCCTTGCATCATTTCCCACGGCTTCGTGTTGCATAAGAAAGCTACGGTACCCTCTCGGATAAACCTTACCCCTTCACCTCTAGCGGTCTCCCATAAGCTAAATAAAACAGCCTGGCAATATCAAGTGTAAGGTGAAATGGACATCTTACTGACAGTCAATCAATACTGTTTACTAATACCTTCAGTCCGAAAGATCTCCCTTAAGCTGAAAAAAATTGCCTGACAGGAGCAAGAATAAAATGAAACCGGCGTCCTCATCTTAAAGAAATGAATTAAAAAGTTCACTAGCACCCTCAGTACGAGACGTCTTCCTCTGAGCTGAACGAAATCGTCTGGTATCGGCACAAATAAAGAAACGTAGACTTCATCGTGTTGCAGGGGTTATGGAGGAAGAAATTATGCACGGACGGGTTGCGGGTGTCCTTTTCTTGGCACAGATTTATAGAGCTAACTCTTATTCTCGATTCTTCTACTTTCTCTTTGATCCTCCTTCATAAACTACACTGATAAGATTCTGGGAGAGAGAGAGAGAGAGAGAGAGAGAGAGAGAGAGAGAGAGAGAGAGAGAGAGAGAGAGAGAGAGAGAGAGAATGGGGAAATACGGATGGAGGCCGGAAGGAAGTGGCAGTCTCAAAGAAATAATGTCTGGGAAGTGTTCTAGTGGTGAAGCAACTCGGTGGCTCAGTCAGTAGAGCGCCCACCTCATCAGCACCAAGATAAGGGGGTTGGAGGGTCTGGCATGGGTACGAAGGAGGTGTGGAACTCTGTAAATACTGACTCCCTTACTAATCTTTCATTCCCTAGATATCACCTTTATTTCGTTCTTGCTTTTATTCGATTACTTGTTAACTTTTTTTATGCTTCCCAGACCCACTTATTACGGAAAGGATTAAAGATGGCTGCATATAACTCAGCCAGTTCGAAATATTGCATCTAAACTCAATAAAAACGGTTGTAGGAATCAGTAATAAAATTTAAAAGACGATCTCTAGCAGAAGAGCTAAAGAGTTAAAAACTGCGGCGTGGTTAGTAGGTGTGGATCCTCTTTTATAAATGTCAGACACTTTGTCTATCATTCCCAAGGTATTCTCGTGGGCTTAAGAGACTCCCAGCCCCCCCCCCTCTCTCTCTCTCTCTCTTAGCCTTTAGTTTTTGGTTTTGTAAATTGACTTATTTACAACGAAACGTCTCACTTAAGACAAATAGATCTGTCTTGAGGTAGCATGAATAATATACAAAAAGACGTCTTTATAATGCAAAGATTAATGGTGACAGCTTCGAACATCTTCACTGCGAGAGTAAGTCAGGGTAGGGAAGAAGAACTGGAGTTAATCGTGCGTGTAATTAATAGTGTAAAAAACAAGCTAGATGTGAGGAGGTGTGAGAGCGTAGATAAAATTGAAATCAGTAGAGTGAGACTTTTAACTTGTTACGGACTGGTGAGAGTATGGAAGAATGAGAGTTAAGGGAAGACAGGTGATGAAAGTGAGAGAAGGAAGGTGGAAGTGAAGAAAAACGAGTTCGCGTGTGTGAAAACGTGGAGGTGAGAGAGAGTGAAGGTGTAAATAGTGGAAGAAGGTTAAAGTGGAAGGCAAAGTTGGAACAAGATGAAGGTGTGTGGATGGCAAATCTGTGAGCAAGATGCAGATGTGAAATACGAAAATGGAAAAGGGGAAAAAGCAATGGAATTTACAGAGTGTGATGTGTTAATGAATGAAAGAGGGTTAAAATGAGAGGCAAATTTCGAGAGGAATGGAAGTGCGCAAGATACAGACGTAAAAAAAAAAAATGGCAAAGAGAAAGGGAGAGATATTAATATGTGAGGGGAGCTGGAAATGAACGAAAGATGATTTATGTAAGAGTTAATACTGGAAAAAGGTAGAAGTGTAAGGAAGATAGATATGTGAGTATGGTGTGAAAGTGAAGAATGAGGAATGGAAAAGAGGAAAGGTAAAGGTGGAGGCGAGAGAAAGTGAAGGTGTAAATGTGCGAGGCAAGGTTAAGTGAGAGGTTGAAATAGGACAGAACAATGTGAGAACGGTAAACATGTGAGGACGGTGTGGAAGTGAATGATAAAAGTGAAATGAAAAGGGGGAGAGGAAATGTGGCACAGTAGTTTGAAAAGGGGGAGCTGGAAATGAGGGAAGGGAAGGTTATAGTGAGACAGGCAAGGCTGAAAGGAGATGTAAGTGTGAGAGAGGTATGTATAAGTGAGAGAAGTATGTGAGTGTGTGAGGTGAGTTGCAAAAGAGAGATGGGAAAGAGGAAGTGTGGCTGTAGTGGTAGACAAATGAACAATATTATATACTGTTTACTGTCTAAGGTTATTAGTTGGCTTAAGAAAGTGAGATATTGTAGTGTGGGAATTAAACAGTTCTGCTCAGTAAGGTACATTTCCACTTTTTCTAGCTACCGAGAGACGACATGATTCAGAGTACGACAGACTTATTATGGAAGACGTCTTGAAGTGCAAGGGTTAAGTCGTGAGAAAAGATTTGGGAGAAAGTAGGATGGGAGATAAGTGGAACCGCGAGTGGAAAGATGCCAGGGTGAGCGCTAGGTGATGTATGTAAGGGTATACTGCAAGACAAAAAGGAGAGATGTAGGGAAATGGTCAAGGTATTAGGGGGTATAAGGAAGACAGAAGCAGAAGCGTAAAGAAGTGTGTGAAGTATGAGGGGACCTAACTAAGAGATAAGTTAAGGTTCATGCAACTGGTTGAGGTGGACCAGTGAGTTGAAAGGGGCACAGCTATGCATATAGGGGTGGAAAAAGAGTAAGAGCGGATGGCAAGGCAATGTGGGCATAAGTTATGGACAAGGGCAGAATATCAAAGTTTTGTCCTGGTTATGCTATGTTATGTTTGGTGAGGCATATTCAAGCTGAAGGACGGAAGGAAAGGGGATCTAGGGGTGGAAAAAATATGATAGGGTGGGTGGCGAGGTGAGAATGTGGACACGAAGTAAACAATTAACTGCGAGTCTATATATATATTGAGGCAGAAGAGGGAAAGAAATGGTGATCAAAGGGGTGCAGAGATGAAAAAAAAAAAAATAGGTAGGGAGGGTGAAGAGGTAATGATGTGGGCGTGAAATATGGGGAAAATATTACTGCATAGTGCTGGTTATCTAATGTTAGGTTAGGTTATCTCCAGACTTAAAAATGAAAGAAAAGAGGTATAAATAGAGGGTGGAAAAAAAAAGGGGGGTATGGAGGGGTGGTGAGGTGAAGGTGTGGGCGTGAGGTAAGCACAAGAGCAGAATGTCAGAGTTCAGTCCTGGTTAGGGAGGTCGCCAACTAACCTTAAAATCAGCCAGAGCATCACGACGGAGGCACATCATCCCTCCCTCTCCATTTACAAATCGATCCTACCAGAGCTTCAGGTAAATTTACTTATATATAACCTGAGATAACCTCCTCCCCTTCCTCTTCCTTCTCCTCCTTCTCCTCCTCATTCTCATCATTTGTAGCCCTAATCCCATTGCTGAATATAGGGTGGAGAGGATTCAGAACTCACCTAAAATCCTCCTCACTCACCCTTACCATATTGATCCTACCAGACATCTTTGCTAGGTTACTATCATCATAATTATCCTGAACCCGTTCCCTCTGTTCAATGTGGGCTTGGCGGAATCCAAAAAAAAAAAATACATCTCTCTCTCTCTCTCTCTCTCTCTCTCTCTCTCTTTCAATTCCTTCTAACAAACCAACTAAATGCCAACTAAATTAACTTATTAATTTTACATAATCTAATCAAATTTCATGCAAAGGAACTAAACCACAAACATACAATAATATGTCAAGAGAAAGTGGCAAAATCAGAACCCAAGTTAAATCCATCAATTTGTGGTAAGAAAAGAACACCCCGAACTCGTCTTTGCATAACTTTTCCTGGCTTAACCCCGTCAGTAATATGAATTCTACTTTTATTCTCTCTTGCCTAAGCCCTGGATGATTTTCTTTAAGCACATGCGGAGACTTTTCGTAATAAATGTGTAAGTGAACAATTTTGTGTAACTATTCTGGTGACGTCGATCTGATTTTATACTTATTATTCATCTAAATCTCTTCTGTATTATGACGTCTTTCTTTTTTCTTATTTCTAGACCATTGTGGTTAGATCAAAGGAGATTTTTAGTACCTCTAATTTGGCAGCTTGCGCTTCGGTGCTGAATACAATGGTTTGGTAGTAGAAAAAATAAAACAAAAATAAATGACGTCCTCGAGTTTATAGAGAGAGACAGCTCAAGGTGAAAGGGTTAAGGTGTAGCAGAGAGGGTAGCTTTCCTGACTTAGGCAATACGAAGTCGTGAGAAATAATGCAAGGAAGAGATTTCAGTTTTATTTTCCTCTCCATGAACTCACGAAGAGCTACCTAGTGCACTTGATTCTGACTCATCATCCCTTTACCTCAAAACTTTTATTAGTCTCTTATTCCAGTTAGATTTTTCATTTAACTTTCTAAAAACATTACAACAGACCGATGACCCGTGTTGGATCCTTTCTGGAGTTTCGCGTGTGAGGGAGCATTGCCATCTTTCTGCACCACCTCCATCACCTTCCTTTACCTTTATCATCATCACCCTCATCATCACTTTCTTCCACCATCTCCTACCTTCACCACCTTTCTCCTCCTCCTCCATCCCCACCGCCACCACCACCTTTCTTAACCACCACGACTGCCTGTCTTTACCACTACTACCATCTTTCTTCACCACCACTATCACCTTTCTTCATTACCATCACCTCCTTCCGTCATTCTTTTCTTCAGTTTCCACTATCACCACCTTGCCTCACCACCACTGCCATCATCTTCCCTGACCACCACCACCACCACCACCAAATATCCCTCATCATCCCCACCATCACCACCTTGAGCTCTGTCTACCACCACCATCACAATCTCTTTCCCTTTCCCCTCCCCAACCACTACCATTGCTTTCCACCACACCACCAGTTTCTTTCCCTTTCCCTTCCCCTCCTCCAGCTCCCACTTCTCTCCCTTCCTCCCTTCCCCCTTCCCTCCCCACTCCCCTCCGCCTCCCCCCTCTCCCTCTCTCCCCCGTCAATTACTTGGAAGGCAGGAGGGGAGGAAGACCACTCCCTCCTCTTCCTGCTTCTTTTCCTCACAGGTGAAACTTAATTACACTTTTCTAGGCGGGCTATTTCTGTTGGTGCTATTTATACTTTTTAATGACATAAGTTTTCTCAGAGATTAAGGGGATACCAAGTGTGTTATTTTCTCTAAAACATGAAACTGGTGGATGCATATGAGTTACAAACAGACCCTGAGACTTCATGAAAATTGTGGTAGCGTCAGGCTGGGTAGTGTAAAGTATAGCATGTGTCTTGTGGCAGCGTGAGGCGTTCTTGAAGAGTGTGAGGTGTGACTCTTGAGGTGTGGCAGTTTGAGGTGTGACAGTGTGTGCTGTGACGGTGTGTGGTGTGGTGGTGGTGTGAGGCGTGCATGAGAAATACAGGTGTGAGGTGTGACGGTAAGGTGTAGCAGTGTGAGAAGTGGCAGTGTATGGTGTGGCAGTGTGAGGCATGCTTGAGGAATACAGATGTACGGTGTGAATATGAGGTGTAGCAGGGTGCGGTGAGGTGTGGGAGCGTGAGTTATGGCAGTATGAAGTGTGGTAGTGTGAGATTTGCATGATCAATATTAATGAGAGGCGTGGCTACGTGTTGTGTTAAAGTGTGAGGTGTGATAGTTCTATACAATGGTTCTTCCGCTTTTACTTGTGTACCAGTAATTTTCATGCATACCGTAACTCTTCCCTGAGCAAAGTGTACTAAAATCAATACATTTTCAATTACGTAAAAGCTGAAACGCAGTTCCCTAATATCAAACAACAGTCTACAACAGAACACGTCATTAACCTTAGCAAGACAACAAGAACTTAACCCGGAAGATTGGTCACACATCAAAACAGCTCGAGGAGCCAAGCTAGTGCAGTACGACCTTGCATGCCAACGCAAAAACTGCTCAACAACACAGTCTAAGGAAGGAGTGGCAGGGTGGTGTTGTGGAGTGTATGTGAAGGGGTGTGTGGTGGTGTGTGGTATGTGATAGTGAAGGGTGTAGTAGCGTATAATGTGATGGGTATGGGAGTGTGCTGTTGTATAATGTGGCATGAGGTACTATGGCGAGGTGCATATGTGCGATTCAATAGCGTGTGGTGGTGTGTGGTAGTGTAAGGAATGGTGAAGTAGTGTGAAAATAGATGTGTTGATGTGGTAAGGGATGTGGAGAAGGGTGTGTTGATGTGGTGAGAGGTGTAGTCGTGGTAAGATGTGTGGTGTTTGGAGGTAGTGTGGTAGGGAATGACGTGGTGTGGTGGTGTTAAAAGGTGCATTGTGGTGTGGAAGTTTAGTATAGGGGTGTTGTGATATAGAAGACGGGTGTGGCAGAAAGATGTGGAGGCTTAAAGAAAAATGCTGTGTATAAAGTGAATGGTATGGTGCTGTGTGAAAGTTGTGTGGTAGAGAAATATGATGTGGTGTGGCAGAGGAATTGTAGTGGTGTGTGTGTGTGTGTGTGTGTGTGTGTGTGTGTGTGTGTGTGTGTGTGTGTGTGTGTGTGTGTGTGTGTGTGTGTGTGTGTGTGTGTGTGTGTGTGTGTGTGTGTGTGTGTGTGTGTGTGTGTGTGTGTGTGTGCGTGCGTGCGTGCGTGCGTGCGTGCGTGCGTGCGTGCGTGCGTGCGTGCGTGCGTGTGTGTGTGTGTGTGTGTGTGTGTGTGTGTGTGTGTGTGTGTGTGTGTGTGTGCCAGTCAGAGGGTGTGGCGATATGGTAGTATGATATGGTGGTGTGGCATTATGGTGCGGCACTGCACTGTGGTGGTGCAGAATTGTGGTGAGGAAGTGAGATGTGTGTTTGTGTGCTGGTGTGGTACCACTGAGTGGCAAAGGGATGTGGTAGTGTGTGTGGTGGTGTGGCAGTATGTGCGGTGTTTTGGTATTGTGGTGTGCAGAAGGGTGTGTGTTGTGGCATGTGGAAGGGCCGTCTGGTGCCTACAACATGCGGGCCACAGTTCCCTTAGCCTCAGCCCACTCAGCCATCCCTAGACGCCCAGTACCCCAGAAATACCTTGGCCATTTCAGTTCTCAAGGCAAATAACACGTGAAGGGTACTGCTGTTAGGGTCATGCAACAGGGAGAGGTGTGTAGGTTCTGGGGTACTTTTCTGAGGATCATGCAATTACAAAAGGGACGTACTGTATGTTTTCAGGGGTCGTATTCTATGTGGCTTTGGAGATTCTTGGTACATTTTCCTTAGCTATTTATTCACCACATTACATCTCGGTATTCTCTTTCATATTACTGACGCAAACTATGTCGATATTGAAGAGAAGTAAATTACATACAACAGAATATTAAGCTGCATATATAAATAGAGAGAGAGAGAGAGAGAGAGAGAGAGAGAGAGAGAGAGAGAGAGAGAGAGAGAGAGAGAGAGAGAGAGAGAGAATTAAGTTAAAAAAAAAAAAAAGTCTTTGGCTGAACGGATTAGCATACAAAAATTATACTTCTTAATACAGCAGAACGAAGGAGGGTGATGGGTGGAAATGCGAAGAGAAACTAGTAAAGACGTCCTCGTGCTAGGCGTGTAAACACACCAAATCATACGGCTATCTATTGCACCAGAATGTAGCTGGGTGAAAAGAGGGAATGTGGCCATGCTCGACTGCACCAAGCCCTCATCTGTAGGAAACCCGTGCAGTCTCCAGACATACCCCGCTTGGCATCTGGGCCACATATCGCTACAACATGCGGAGGAGAGCATGTAGGATGACACTTGAGCTACTTAATGTTTTTCAACGGCTTAAGATAAGTAAATGTAAATGCACTGTTAAGCAGCTAGTGGCAAAGACCCAATAACTAGAAATTATGAGGGGGGGGGGGCAATGAATTTAGCGATCAGACAAGTGACAACTAAGGAAGGTTAGTGGAGCCTTTAAGATATCAAATACATTACATATAAGAACAGTTCCTCCTCCTACACTTCACTTACGCAAATTGCTAGGACAGAGGCTCATGATTTGTCTCAGCCCTTTAGCAGTCTGATGAATTTTATATATTTTCTTTTTGATGAAAAGGTTATGAATTATTTCAGTCCGAAGACGTGATTATCATTTTATTCCTGCTGCAACCAGACGATTTTATCAAGCTTTGGAGAGCTCGGTAGCAAAAGGATTAACAAAGGTTATACCTGACTTCTCTTGTTCTAAAAGTCTATCCTAAACAGAATAAAGTTTTCTTTAAGTTTCAAAACTAAAATGTAATAGAAAATACGTCCTCGATTTGAACAAATACAATGCAAATGAATGGGTTATCAAAAGCAAGTTCCTTCTGTATTACTAAGAAACAAGTAGCATTCATCAGTGCTTACGATGATGATGCATGGAGCGAGGTCAGTGCATCCGCTGATAAATGTAAACTTCCTGTTGAATACCTAAGAAACAAATTGTTAAAGATATCGAACAAGAAGAAAGTGGGGAAAAGGAGATCACTGGATCACCAAAAGAACCCAAGCTTCTTGAAATGTGCAAAAAATATGTTCTAGTCAAACATTAAGCACACAAAGAAAGTGTCAGAGAGGAGGAAAGAGAATCTCAGATTCAATGCGATTTCCTCCTGAATGCATAAGAAATCAAAGGCAGCCAAACATCAGGCACATGCAAGTTCCACATGAATAAAGGAAGGTGTCCCAGCCAAATATTAAACTAAAACGCCCAAGGAACTTATAACAGGTGCGAATTCCTCCTACGTGAATAAGAAACCAGCCGAAGATCCAGGACAAAGAAAGTTTGAGGAAGGTCAATGAATCTTTTAAAAGGCCAAACACGCGACCACCACGGATCAGTCCTAAGAAAATGCGCAGAGAAATGTTGGGGAGGAGGTCAGTGAACCTCCTGATAAATTCAAGTTCATTTTCAAGGTCTAAAAAATATGTCCAAGCCGAATAGGCTATTAAACACAAAATGGGCTAGAAAGAAGGCAAAAGAATTCCCGTAAAAAATGCAAGTTCATATTGAATGCACAAGAAACACAAGTCAAGCACGCAACTACACATCTAGTGCAAAAGAGCGTAGAGAAAGTCAGTAGATCTTTTAATAAATGCAAGATCCACCTGGATGTAAAACAATAAGTTTGCAAAATAAAGCCAAGCCTAAGATAAAAAAAAATAAATAAATGTAAGAAGGAGGCCAACGAAACCTTTAATAAATGTCAGTTCCCGCTGAATGCCTAAAAAACAAGAGGCTGACAAGCATCCAGCACTGGGAAAGCTTAGGGAGAAGGTCAGTGAATCCCTTAATGTAGTGATGTGTGGAATATGTCCAAGAAGAATATTAAACACAAGGGGAGTGTTACGGACAAGCCAAGAAATTCCTGTAATAAACGCAACTTCCTGCTGAATGCCTAAGGAACAACCCAGGCTGAACAGTGAAGGTGACGTCAGCGCTCTCCCTCACCCCAGGCAGTACCGGCACCAGCACCACTACCACCACACTGTTGTTTTCATTTTAGCTAATTTTCCTTTATCGTAGCTCAGACTTCCTCGTTACTTTGGCGCAATGATTTCTATGAACGCAACTTCGATACCCCATAATCCAACCTCCTCGACGGCCTAACTTTCTGACACTGCAGATTCTAAGTATAAGTCTGCCACTGAGTAAGGCCATATTCTGGTGTGGATAGATATTACTTAGCTCACATAAATAAGAGAAAAAAGAATTTTAACATTCTATATGCAGACATAATCAAGCCCTTTCACCCAAATCTGACCTAGATTTTCATCCTTTTACAGCCTTTTTCACCTAGCAATGGCAGAAAAAGACAATACTATGGCTCTACTGAATGTCCAAAGCAGTTCTTGGTGACTAGGCTCAAAGTCCAGTGCTAATCTGTTTTGACAATCCAGTATGCAAGATGGAGCGATGTCAGTTTTAGGCCAAGGTAGAGTAAAAACGGTATAATAAGGAAGAAGTACTAGGCCGACGAGGGAGAGTATGATCCATATTTTTTCCGACTATCCTCAGACGATTTAATCAGCACAGGGGAGACCAATTCGTAATGAAAAAGTTGCTTCCATAAAAATACAGCCTTAAAACACCTGACTTCTCGGTACCACCCTCGCCTGCAGTTCCCCGTCCCGGCCACATTCCACATACCGGTGAGAGGGGGATCTGAGAGGGGACCTAGGGCGGGCAGGAACCACAAGGAGAAGGGTGGGACGGAGGGAGTGGGAGGCAGTGGAGGGGGTGGGACGGAGGGAGAAGGAGGTGTAGGTGGGTAGGAGGGAGATGGTGGGTAGACTGTGGGGTGGGACGGGAGGAGGTCGTGAATGACCCACTGACACCACCAACAGCACGAGAAGAGCAGAATGGTAGCCTTGGTGGTGCCCCGTAGTTAAGGTACTCATACCAAACCACTGCGACCATTAAAATATAAAAATATAGAGATACATAACTTACATTATATCTATTAAGAAATCACCATCATCACAACCCTCAAAGTCACCTAAACAGGGGTTCTGAAAGCTGATGCTGGGTTCCAAAAGATGAGATGAGGTATTATTATGATATAAGTGACCACTGAGGTAAAGAAACAGATATAGCAAATTGGAGGGAACTGTATTCTTAGCAGATATACTGTCCTTGCTTTACTAGGGAATAAGAGTGCTGAAAATAATTATGAAATGGGTCATGGATTCCAAATACGTAGAATTCATAAAAGCAACCCTGGGATAAGGACATGTCAGTTGGGGAAAGCAGGATAGTACAGGAAGCCATGCACAGGAAACTGTACTCTTAAAAAAGTACATATACTTAGCTTACAGGAAATAAGACAGAGGAAAATAGTATAAGGGATATCGAAATGGCACACCGAACGATGAAATAAACAATAGTGCTAAATACTTATATTCAAGGAAACAACAGTGAAAACAGCACAGTGAATCAACAGTACATCCATAAAAAGGAGGTTCACATATCGAGCAGTGAATTAAACAGTATCAGTGGAAACAGGAGGTGAAATTAGAGGGAAACAACAGATACACCTACTTTGCAAGAAATCTGCGGCAGCCAATAGATATTAAGCTTGAAAAATACATCTAATAAGTGAAACAAAAGCACAAGAAACCTAAAGTAAATGGCATAAGACCTGTAATGACGATGGTGATGATGATGATGATGGGCATAAAGTTGCGATGATGATGATGATGATGATGATGACGATGAAGGGAACTCAGTGAGAAGATAGGTAACTATGATTAAAACTAATATATTTACACAGCACAGAGTGAACTAAGCACTGAAATAAGCAGTACTGGTGGAATAAGGAAGTGAAAGTAGAGGGATGCAGGAGAGGAACAGGGAAGGCGTGTGGCCCAGGTCAGCCTTAGTCTTGAGAGGTGAATGATCGGGCGAATGTGGAAGGCAGCGGGAGAAAGGGAGGAGAGAGAGAAAGAATAAAGAAGAAAGAAAGATACACGCAAGCAAGCACGCATGCACGCACACACAAGCACACACACACACACACACACACACACACACACACACAAACAAACAAACAAACAGAGAGAGAGAGAGAGAGAGAGAGAGAGAGAGAGAGAGAGAGAGAGAGAAAGAAACAGTTATCACGGACAATGGGGAAATTATCTCTCTCAGCCTGGGATGGGGAATGTGGTACAGCTTGTCTGATGTGGTGGTAGGAAACACAGTCGAAATGGAAGAATTGTACCCATATACTGAAACTGTGCTTTTACATATACTTCTACTAGAGCGTATTACTGTATACAGCGTTGAATCCTTTAAGGGATATAGAATCAAGACATTACGGTTCCGATCCTATTTTCCTCATTATACCTGAAGAGGGTCAAGTCAACAAACGGAAAGACAGACAGACAGAATGATTAGATATGTAGGTCGAATGAAAGACAAATAAAGACAGAAAGAAAATGCAAATAGATCCGATAGATACGTAGATAGATATTCTGGGATGACAAATTGATGGGCAGACATACTGATCGAAGGAGACAGATACGTATGATAAAAAGACAAATACACAAGGAAGTCGATGCACACCGAAACAAGCTATATCAAAGGCGAGGAAATAATTCTTACATCGGATCGTGGTGCATTCAACTCAGCATAAAGGATTTTCTGAAGTATATATAATGTAAGTCAGAGTTCATCTCCTGAGACCAAAAGTTACGAGTTCTTGCTTCTTTTCTCCCGCTTTGGAGTTCCGCTAGTGATCGCTTTTACCACTTCTCTCCGGTGAGTCTATTGCATTTTTTTTCTATTACTGCTGCCTCTAGATGATTTTATTTGGTCTGGTTATACTTTAAAGACAGGATGAATTAGTAATGGCTTCAGTAACCGCACCAATACCATGCTAAAAATAATCGTCGGGAGATAATAATAATAATAATAATAATAATAATAATAATAATAATAATAATGTGTAATCTAAGTGAAAGGGTTGAAATTGCTATTATCCTGAGGACAGTCACGGTAAATTCAATTCCTATATCATATTATAATTTTCGGAAAAAGGCTGAAACTGGAAATATAATATGCCGGCGTACATTAGCCTCCTCTTGGCTGAGCAAGTCTTCTGTATTTTTCTTACACTTTTCACATGTTTTTATTCATCTTACGGGAGACTTTTCACGCACGAGGGATTAGATAGTAACTTCATCAACCCCTCCAGTACGAGACATCTTTCAAAAGCCGCATAAAACCGCCTGGAGGTAGCAGGAATAAAATAGGAGACGTCAGTTTGGCATGGACTTAGGAAATGGAAGTGGCAATGCAGTTGGCGTTGAAGCGTATTACTATAACCTCATGAAAAATTATGATTAAAAAAAAAAAAGCATATACAGTACTTGTGGACGACAGAACACATTATCCTGATCTCTGGAAAAATAAAAATTAATAATGAAAGCAGATGACAATATATTATAATCCATGGAAAAAAATGAAAGAGACGAAATGAAAGTAGAAATCAGCATACATTATTATAATCAGATGACTCGTGACCTGCTCTGTGCGTTATCGTTCTGGTCATCGAAGACAGGCCTGATTAACCATTTCTCTGCCATGACGTCTAAATGTGAGCCTGTTACTTCCAGGAGGTTTCATTCAGCTAAGAAAAAAAAAAAAAAAAAAAAAAAGCTGTCTTGAAGAGTTTTAAGAGGATAAAAATTTTCTCTTAAGCAAAATCGTCTATGGGTTACAGGGGTAAAGTAGATGGTGAAGAGGGAGGCCTTCACGTGGAGGCACCAATATAACTAAGTGGATTCGCTGCCTAATAATACAAACTTTCATCAATAGCTTTTCTATTCCCTAAAAGGAGGATGGTGAACTGCAGGTGAAGGGCAATTGCAGCCTGTCTTCTACCAAGTTCACGTTCATATGATCCTGGGGCCACAGCAACAACTAGTAATCTAAAAAAAATATACAAGTTATCGTAATGAACTATATGAGTACTGTAGGGTCCCTGGTAAAAAAGTCTGTCTATCTATAGCCCGATGCATAGTGAAAAAAAAGTGTCACTAAAGAGAAGAAAGTCTGTGAACACGGAGTTACGCAATTCTCCCCAAGCCAAGCCTCACGAGCGCACGAGCAACATGAATGAGCCGTAAAGGACCAATTCATATCCGAGAGTTATGTGCCCTTTTTTCACCCTGTTCAGGCTCGTGACTTGTTCCTGTCACTTGCGCGCACACACACACACACACACACACACACACACACACACACACACACACACACACACACACACACACACACACACACATCCTCCATTTCCCTCACATTGTGCCCATTCTGCCACTGTCTGCTCTTTTCGTTCCCACTCGTCTTTCTCAGAGATATCCTTTTTCTCTCCCCTCTCTTATACCATTCCCCCTTCTCCCTCTCACACTCTTCTTTCTCACACACACCTTCCTTCTTTCTCACACACTCCTCCTCTCACTTCTCTCCCTTCCTTCTCCTTCACATACCGTTCTTCATTCCCTCTCACTGCCCACTTCTCCCACCTTCACATCCTTCCTGCAATCCCCATCAGTGTTTCGTTCCGGTTCTGTCTGTGCCTCTTCCTTTCAGATGCTGTGCAGAGGAAGTCACCATTTCCACCTTCATCCCTTCGCCCTACGTTCATTTATATTGAGATGAAGGAGATATCTAACCCTGCCTGTTCGAAAAGTTTCTCCTGAACAGAATGAAATGGTCTGGAGAAAGCAAGAGCACGGTAAAAAAAAGATAATAATAATATTCTCTGGTTGATGGGGTGACGGAAGAACCGCTAGCACTAAAAGGGTGTTAATGAAGGTTGTACGTGCTATAGAAGCCTCTCTCAGAAGCTCAGTCCATAGGTAGCAAAGAAGATGATAAACACTATCGTAGTGAAGTAGTTAAGAGAGGAAGCCATCATTTAAACCTTCCCACTATAAGACCATGTAACTTCTTTCTTACATAACTACCTCAAAACGGTGACGCCCATCGTACGTATATATTATTTTGTACGTCTCTAGATGGTCGTATCCTATCCTACTGGAGGGAATAAACTGGTAACCCACCAGACCGGAGCACCACAAGTGTCTAGCACACTTGTGGATGAACTGAGGTGAACTGAGGTATTTTGGGTTCTTGTTCTTCGTGTCAAGCTTATGGTGGTTTCGAGCGGAGAATATATTTTCTGATTTTCAACTCCTTCAACCGGAAGAAGTCCTGTTCTAGTTTGCTCTTGATACCTCCAGATGATTAATTCTACTTAGGAAAACCGATTGGTGATAGGAAAAATAGGGTTCTGTGGTTGCACTGTTAAAACTGGGCGGCTGAACTAAATGGTTATGCATACGCCACTCATCGAACCCCCTATCCCCCGAAAAGAAGGATGATGAACTATATAAGAAGGGCAGTTCTAGCCTGCAGTCCCCAGGGTTCACGTTTTTGATGAACTTGGGGCCACAACACAACAGCAACAATAATTATAAGGCTTAAAGTGGAGACTCGGTAGACCACACCAGCACAAGTGTCCAGCACACGTGTGGTTGGACTGAACGGATGTGGTATTTGGTTCCTCTTCCTGATATGCCTGAGTGACGATGTCGATGATGGCTCTGGGCTCGATGAATGTTGTGGAGTTTATACGTGTGTGTGTGTGTGTGTGTGTGTGTGTGTGTGTGTGTGTGTGTGTGTGTGTGTGTGTGTGTGTGTGTGTGTAAGTAAGAGCATTTATGTATGACTAAGCATGTGTACTGCCAACCCATTCATGTGCACTTACGTGGGACCGTAAATATGTGTTTGAATGCAAGTATCTGTATTCTCCTTAGACACACGCAAACATACAAAACTTCGGCGATTCTCTACAGCGCCATAAGGAACTAGGTAATAAATTTCGAAAGGTCGTAAGACGGGATACGAATTAAAAAGAAAAAAGGCGACACAGCATGAGATACAAATAAGGCAAGCTTAGACCAGTTCTTTTTTTTTAGAGTCTCAGTGTTTAGTGTTCACCTCCATGATTTACCGGCGGGAAAAACAATATCGTTAATCAGATTGGAGTGGAAAGAGAGAGAGAGAGAGAGAGAGAGAGGTTATTTCTTTACTTGTTAATTATATATTGTTTCTATTACTACTTTCTCCTTTAATTACAGCTACACCCTTTATAATTAATTCTTGCTATTTTTAGTCATCTTAATTCTCCTAATGACAGAACTTGTCGAATTGCAGGGGGTGAGTGAAATCCTCCCTGATCTGAGTAAAAGCGGTAACAGACTCAACCAAAACATGACATCAACGAACTGATAGGGTTAGCAGGGAAATATAAAGGATGATACGCTTTTGGGTCGGCTTCTGTCTCGTGGCCTTTGGAGGATCCCTATTAGGCCTCAATGAGATACATTAAATTTTCTCCGTACTGCATGGTAACCCCTTGAAAACGTGAAGATTTATTTCCATGTTTTTGAGCTACCTCCAAGCGAATTTACTCCTTTTGAGGCATATCTCAGGTAGTAACAGTGGTTAGGATCAGACACCATCAACCCTTTCACTACGAGAGGCCTTTCTTATTATGAACTTAACCCTTTCATTACGAGGCCTCTCGTTATAGAAACACGATCGCCTGGTGTTGGCAAGGAGTGAGTGTAAAAGAAGTCATTGCAGAAACCTTTCTGACCTAAACTATGCCAAAATCATGAAATATTTAACATGTAAAGCAACAAAAGATACAATACGAATATAAACTGCCATGGAAGAAGAGTTAGGGAGTCTCCTCAATCCACGAGATAATCCAATAACACATTATGATAAAAATGGGGAGAAATCTATCAATATCAAATGAATCTCTTTGTATTGGTAACATACGTGACATTCTGCAAAGAGAACTGGGAAACCAAGGCGGTGAGGGAGGGAGGGAAGGAGGGGACAATGGCAAGAGGAGAGGGGTGAAAGAGGAGGAAGAGGAGGGGGAAAAGGAAAGAATGGGGAAAGGAAGGAGGAAGAAGGGGAGGGAGAAGGGAGAAAACATGAGGGGGGGAGGGAGGGAGGGAGGGGAAAGAGGAGGAATGAAAGTGAGGGAAGCGAGAGAGGAAGGGGAGGGAATAAGGAAAGGTGAATGTATGCAGAGAACCAGCGAAAAAAGGATGGTGTGAGGGACGAGAGGTGGAGAAGGAAGAGAGTAGGAGGGAGAAAGAAGGAAAGGGACGGTGAACGGGTGGAGGGGTCACAAGGAGGGATGAGTGGAGAGAAGAGATGAGGGAGCAGGAGAAAAAAAAAGAGATGATGAGAAGAGGATGTGGAGACTTGGGAAAGAAATATGAATGGATGTAGGGGACCAGGGAAAGTGGCTATGGGGAGGAGAGGAGAAGAAACTGAGGAAGAGGAAAGGAAGAGAGGAACTGAGGGATGGAAGCGAGGGAAGAGGTAAGGCGGAATAGGGAACAGAGAGGAGTGAAATAAGTGGTGTTAAGGGTCATGGTCAGAGGAAAGGGGACTGGAGAGGTAAGGAAGAGGGATAAGAGAAGGAAAGCAGTAGAGGAGAGGAATAAAAAGGACGAATGGTCGGGAAGGTGATTGTGTGTACAGGGTTACAGGGAGAGATTTAGGAGGGAAGAGACACGAATGGGATTGGAAGAAGGAAATGGGGAAATGGAGGGAAATACAGGAGGGACGAAGGGATGAGGAACGAAGAGGGAGAGGAGAGGAGAGGAAAGGAAGAGTAGGGCAGGAGAATAAGAGTTAAGCATCAAGGGAAGAGGACAAGGGTAGATGAGTGGTGAGGAGGGTGGAAGGATATCAAACTTGCGACATCAAAATAACCAGCTTAGTATTACGATCACTCGGTCATATCGCGGTTTTAAATTTATATACGTAAATCCTATTAGAAAATGTTAAATCTGTTTACTCCAAGAAAAATCAAGGAAAAAGTTATTCGACTCCTTACAGTATTGCCAGCCACCCAGTCTATGAGTTTTTCCAGAGCGAACACGACATAAACGCCTTGAGGCCTCTTTATAACCCGCTCATCACCACTTCCTTCCGCCTCTTAAAGCCACCATCCCTCCCTCCCTCATGTGCAGTACTTCACCACTTCATCTTGCCACTTTGTTCAACCAGAATACTGATACTGATAACTTACTAAATAATAACGATTGCTTTTACCAGCAGATCCAAAAATATATTGACGATACAACCTACTTATCAAAATTCTGGGCTACAGTGCATATAAACTTGGTAGTCTCCTTTGGTTATATTCTGGTGATTTACTTCAACCCGGACTAACTCACCTCTCAAAGAAGTATAAAACTATCTCAGTCAACGTTCTGGAAGAGAATTAAGACCTTCAAAGGAAGACGCAATCACGAAATGTTTGCGAGTCCAAATACATATTGTTGACATAAATGGCTTAAACACTGTGCTGGAAAAGCCTTGGTGCAATTGAAGCCCAGAGACGTGACAGTGTGATGTGTGGCAGTGTGAGGCGTGGCAGTTTTGAGATGTGTGTGTAGAGGGGAGGGGAGGGTACGTACGTTGTGGTTTTGTGATACATGTCTGCGAGAAGTGTGGTAGTGTGAGATGTTGCGGTAAAGTGTGACAGTGTGAGGCGCTGCAGTGAAAGATTGGGCAGTATGACGTATGGTAGAATGGGGTATACCGGCATGAAGTGAATGTTAAGGGAGGCGGTGTGAGGTGTGTCGGTGAGAAGTGTGGCAGAATGAGGTATACCAGCATAAAGTGAATGCAGACTGTAGCAATGTTAGGTGTGACTTGCCTCTAAGGAACGGCTGCACGTGGTTTATTGATGTTAGATGTGGCAGAAAGAGACCAAGGTATGTTACATGTGACAGTGTTTATTATTATTATTATTATTATTTTTATTATTATTATTACCATTTTGCATAGTGGCATTACAGTCATCCAGTACAATAATAACTTCTCCATTGTACTTCCGAGCAACCAAGAGTACAGTCACCTCCCCTACACCACCACCACCTGCAGGATAAAGTCAAAGGGCCAAAAAGCAATTATCTGTGGCATAAATCGATAGACACGGCACCTGGAGGAGGGTGTTGTGAGGGTGGGGTGGGGTGTAAGTGGGACAGTCTCACCCCTCACCTTCCGGATTGAGAGAGAGAGAGAGAGAGTAAGGAGGAAATATATTGTTAGATACTGCAAGCTCTGTTATCTCTTACTGTGATTTGATAAAGAAAAAGTGCACAACAGCATGCATAGTTATAAAAAAAAAGTAAGATAAACTTTTACCTAATAAAAAGACACACGATAGATGAAAGTTAACTGTGAATGAATGATGAATAAAATAACTCTTAATGCCAGTTAGGCCTTATAATAGGATCTAGTGTAAATAATATTCCTTTAGCCTGGATATCCTACAATTAGCCAACCAAGTGCAATTGCTGTAACCTTACAAAAAATACTGAATGTGTGTGTGTGTGTGTGTGTGTGTGTGAGAGAGAGAGAGAGAGAGAGAGAGAGAGAGCAACAGACATCCCACCACCCTACCATCACCCTTTCCACAGCCCTCCCTGCCTGATAGCCCCTCTGCCACAGTAAGTCTCCCCGTACCTCCTAGTTATGCCCCTAATTGCTCTTAAACTTAGCCTAATCACCTTTTTGACCTTTCGCCGTGTCTGGGCTGCCACTAAAAACAGATCCCTCCCTCTCCCGCCCCTGGAAACAATTAACTATGCCGGTATCATGATGTCTTATTTTATTTTAACTTGATCCAGAATTTCGTTCCTTTACAGTTCATTTCATTTATCACAATGGTAGGAAAAAAAAATGCTTAGGCTCCACATTCTCTGCGTATCATTTCTTCGTGTTAATCTCTTTGTACAACTCAGCACTCAGCGTTCAAGATGGAAAGATGGCAATTTCAGGCTATCTTTCCATCCTAGGTATGCATTTTAGGTATTCCATTTTAAGTATGCAATCCCAATTATGTGAACAATATTCGTTAGGTATATGGCAAGAATTAACTGATATTCTCCTACAGTTACAAGTTCGAGATGACACAATAATCACAGTGGCAGTGAGGAAATGATCTACGTTACCATGAAAACTGAACTATACTCAGTACTAGCTTGCACGTTGCCTCGAAAATAAGAGTAATATTTATGGGTCCTTCTATGTAACCCCATAGGAAAGAGTAATAGTTATGGGTACTTGCATGCAGCACCGAAAAACGGATCAGTCCTGACGGCAGGAAACACGTCTTGTCAAGCAACACGGTAGTGACGGGAAATATCACGTACTGGGGAAAAAGTTGGACGATACTGATGGCACCTTGTTTGAAATCTGAACAATTTCTCCGTTCTCTAGATGTAAAACCTGAACATTTTTCATGGCAACTACCTATAAATATTAAAAAAAAAAAGAAAATGTTGACGGCACCTGGAATGCAGAATCGAAACGCAGAGCAGAATTGACTGCAGGTAACACGTGGGGCAAATCGATCCTCCACAGGTGTTGCATGACTCAGATCAGGGCAACTTCAAGGGGGGTGGAGGACATCAGAAGAGGCAGCGAGAGGGGAGGTTATGGATCAGTGTCTTTTGGCTTTGGAAGGCTCCTTACCACCTCTTCTTTGCTACCTTACTTCCGTTTGTGGCACATTAATATTACTTTGCATGATATTTACATTAACTGTGTCGATACCGCGTTAGATACCTATGAAAACCACACTAAAGAGCGTCGGAGTGCATAGTTTAAAAGAAATATTGCTAAGGTATGCAAGATGTGCTAGGGAGACTCATATACTCGCTATGAAATAACACTGAATGGGTGTTCTCGTGCAAAAGGCAATAAGTGGAGAACGAAGGTAATATATCCAAAGAAGTAGAGAGAATGAGTTAGGAGGAGAACGGGATAAAGAGATATGAAGTCCAAGCCTTACCTAGGGTGGGATGGGACAAGATAATATAGTCTGGTGTGAAAAAGAATGGCCTGTGTGCTGTAGTGGACTAACACGTGGTTGATGATGATGATGATGATGATGATGAAGATAGATGATAAAAAGGCAATAACAATCGTAAAATAGGTAATGACGGTCATAATGAAAAAGATAATAATGCTAACGATGACGTGACAATGACAGGTGGCGTATGACTCACAGCAGAGGAGGGCCGTGTGAGGGTTAGATAGTATCAGTGGTGGGGGTATTGATCATTTAGCAGCAGTCGTGGATGGAGTGGAGTGTGGAGCCAAATGGAGGTCCGGGTAACTCCTTGTGCCACCATCATTATCCAGATGTCCTCTACCATTACGCTGTCAGTCTTCGTAAAGCTGAGATTGCCAGATCATGGTAAAGAAAATCGTGAAACATGGCGAGTGTGAGACCTGAACTGTATGTCGATGGTTTAGGAAGCTTTCGTACTCTTCTATAGCGATGTATTTTGCATATTATACTTTATTATTCTCTTATATATTTTTATGTGTATTATCAGAATAGTCTGCATCACTAACATACAATAGGATACAAAAGTGCAATATGTACGATAAATTGGTTAGTAAGAGTTGATACGATGTTTCCTATCCCGACGAGAATACGGTTTTCAGTGGTCCAGCTCCGGGTATGGGACGATCACGATAATGTCAGAGTGATGTAAAGTGGCTTGATATTACCTCGTATGGAGGGGAGTGCAGCACACGTTAGGTTGAGATGACTTCACAATGGTGCAAATGGCCATCCTGTTTATGTTACAGCAGACAGCATCACAAAGCAAAAGGTAAAACAGGGTAAATTCAAAATAGTTTAATGTACTATTCTACTTGTTCTACGAGAGACGTAGGCATCTTGCAGATGTTAAAGATCCGGATAAGGGTTGAAAGATGAAAAAATATTACCCTTATCAACTGTGGGACTGAAGCATACAATACGCTGGGTTAGGATGACTTCAGGATGGTGTAAAGTGTCATCCCGCTTAATTCACGATGGGTAAAGCTACTGTACACATGTTACAGAATATTCAACAGTAAAGGACAATAGTTAACATATCGATTTCGAGGTAGATATATTCAGCACATCGGCATGAAGAATGAAGGTGAGGTCAGTAGTAACCCACTGACAATAACTACAGCACAGAAGTGACAACAATTTTGATATTGATCTGAATTTTATCAAACGCTTCTCGGTACATTTGGCTGGAAAAAATCATAAGTGGGACATGCAGCCCCCTTTTCAATTCAACCAACCCTCAGCATTCTTTATCCTGGCACCTCATACTACTCCCTTACGGTCCGTGGATGCTCAGGCGATGGCTCAGTTACGGTAACAACCCGATCTTGCCTCAGCGCTCCGAGCATAACAAGTCTATAATGTAACATGTGGAGAGCCATGACCTGCAGCCTACATTTTACACATCACGGACTGTATACCATGCGGCAGTAGAATGAGCAGGAAGACACACGAAGTTTCACGCTATAAGATAATGTTGACTGTTTAGCTTGAAGCTATGTATATTTTTACAGAAATAGGCCTTTGTATACTAGCACCACTACCAGGTATTACAAAATATGTGACAAGCCGTTGGTCATTACAGTCTCTCTCTCTCTCTCTCTGTCTCTCTCTCTGTCTCTCTCTCTCTCTCTCTCTCTCTCTCTCTCCTCGTCCATCCGTGAAATTAAGGTAATCATAATCATCCACACTTCCTTATCTGGATTACATCCGGACTGAACGTTAACCTTCGTCCTTCATGCTAAGTTTTCGTAGTCACGTTAATCATTTGTTTTTGTTAGAAATTGAAGTTCATGTTAACCTTTCTTTGTTCGTGTTAAGATTATTACTACAGAAATCTCCCCTAAGCTGAATAAAATCGTCTGATGGTGGAGATGAAATTCGACTTTATCTCACTTCAGAGGATACAGAAAAAAGAACACAAAATTGCAGAGAAAGAAAATAAAACCAGATTACCCAGTGAAATGGCCACAGAGCCTTTCACAAATTTTAAACGTCTAAGAAATTCACTGCTTCTAAAGGCTTGTGGTACATCATAGGGTGGCACATTTACAACGCTCCTTATCCACTCTGCCGGGGGATTGTTTGTGTGTTTGGGGGACGGCTTAGTCAGCGCTCTCACTGTTCATTCTGCATCACTTCTTCATATCTTACTCCCATTGCCACACCCACGCCGGCACCAGCAGACTGAGCCATGTGCACAACACACAAGATACAATTAGATGAATCTCTAGTGGAGCACTATTTACCGGCCATCCTTTACATGGCTGTGGGTATTATCACACACACACACACACACACACACACACACACACACACACACACACACACACACACACACACACACACAGTCGACACGCACTCTACAAGTCAATAGGCCTTACCAAGAATACGATCCACCTCGCTTTTTAACATTTGACTGACCTCTGAGAATCTTATACTTATTACCCATCTGAAATTTACCATACCTACTCGAACATTACTTCCAGCTTTATTTGTTGTTATCAGTCTGACTCCATTTCTAACTAGTAAATGGGGAAATTAGGATCCTTGTGAGAATCCTATTTCCCGATGACGTTCACCTTATTACGAAAAATGGGGTTGGGATGGTATCAATGACGACGCCTTGATTAATAACACCGATTTATTCGTTTAATATGTGATGTTATATATTAATTTAAGGTTGTATCTACCAGGTGATTTTCTTCAGCTTGGGAAAGGTCTCTAGGGGATAATGAAGGCTGTAATTAACCCCCTCTATTTGAAAAGGTCTCTCCTAAGCTGAGTAAAATAGTCTGGTAAGGCCATTAATTAAACGTCACTGTTCTAATGAGGTTAAAAAACTGATCCAGCCAAAGCAAAATCACAGCAAAGGCGATGAAGTGAGCACATCTAATCCACATATATCACTACGTTTTATACCTGTAAAATAAAACTGATGAGAGACACCTACCCTTTTTGGCACCCTCGTGTTTCGGTATTCCCTGTACGACATTGTGGCGGCTTAGACTTCACTACTCAGTAATAGATGCTCACGTAACACTATTTTATCACTAGGCTTTTGTTTTATATTTTTCCTTCGCTGCCATCACTTCAGTTGACATCACTTTATTTATTGCTGGGTTGTAAGGAGTCTGGATATAAAGGAGGGAGTTCAGTCAATAGCAACTGCTGATTTACACTGTTTAATCACTCGACTTTTAACATTATCGCTTCATTTCAACTAGTTCAGTCCACATCACTTTATTTGGTAGACAAGAATATCATAAGTTAGGTCATATGTGAGGGCAATAAAGGGTTAAATCGGCATAGCTTGTAACTACCACACCCCTGTGTAACTTCAGATTAAGGATCTATCAAGAGAAGAAAAACTAGGTCTGCATCAGTTACAAGCAGTTATAATCAAAATAAGCTTCTCAAAGTAACTGTCGATCGAAGAAGACTGGAATGAGAGCTGTTAATCCCGGTTTCAGTCACCAAATAAACATCAGACTTTGTTCGTGGGATTACCTACAGAATTAGTATCCCTGTTACCCCGTTTAATCCGATGACGTTTATTTCCCTTTTTTCTTGCGTCCCTCAGGAGACTTTATTCACTTTAGGGGAATTTCTTGTCATGGAGGTGTTGCTGAAGGCTGTGTCTGACCCTCCTAATTCGAAAACTCTCTCCAAAGAGGAAAAAACGGAGATAGAAGGAATAAACTATAAAACATATCATCGTAGAGAAGGAGTAAATGCCTTCAGTATAATGATATATCTTTTGTTTTGGTCTTGCTTTCGCCAGATGATTGTCTTCACCTAAGGGTAGGCTTTTCGAACTGAAGGGGTTAGATATATACTTTATTAACCGCTTTACTGCAAGAGATCTCCCCCAAGCAGAAGAAAATTGTCCGGGATGGCAAGAGTAAAGTAGCATTTTTCTTCATCATAGTGTACAGATTAATCCCACGCAAAGAATTCAAGAGTGCGAATTAAGCCTAAGAAGGACGCATGGAAATAAGGTGACTTCATACATCATTCATTAACCCTTATACCTCGGGACCAGTTTATATTTTACTGTTTATGGCCAGACAGTTATACTAGTTAATGGGAAAGCTGATGAAGAGGTGGGTTGCTCGTTCATTAGTAGGCTCTCTCCTGTGCTGAGGAAAAGCGTCTGGCAGCAAAATGATTAAAATGTAAGAGGCGTCGCTCAACAATAAACTGAATAAAATCGTCTGGCAGCAACAAGATTAAAAGTAAAAAGGATGTGTTTGAACAGGAAGATTTCGAAAGTGTCCATCTCATATCTAAACCGAAACTTCAAGAACACGGGAAAAAATTGACACGAGTAATATAACGGGGAAGTGCCAGAGCTAGAGGCGGACAGCACTGGGTCACCGCTACACCACACCACCACCACCACCACCACAGCACCACACTCGTACCCTGCCACCACACCGGCCAGGGGGAGACTAGCGTGTAGCGGCCCGAGAGCTGAGGCGAGAGACTGGGCTAGCTGGCTGACCCACTGAGGCTGGTGGGGGTACGGGCACCTCTCTCTCCCTCTCTCTGCTTACTTCCTTCCTCTTCCCTCTCTCTCTCTCTCTCATCCGTGAACTCCTTCATTTCCCTTCTTCGACCTCTCTCCCTTTCTCCCTATCCTCCCTCTCTTCTTTACTTTTCCCCTCTCTTCCTCTCATTCCCTCCTAACTACGTTTCTTTCCTCTTAGTCTTTCTCTTCCTTCCCCTTTTTAGATTCCACTCCTTCTTACCGCTGCAACTATAATGATTTTTCTTTTATGCTCTCCATTTTCATGTATGACATTTCTATATAATCTTACTCCTTTCACACATTTCCTTTGCTCTTTCGCCTTCCATGTAAACACGGCATTTTTTTTTTTTCCTCCCCCTCTCACTCCTATCCTTCTTCTCTCCCCTCTCCTTCCCTCTCCCATACACAGCCTTCTCCTCCCTCTTTTGGTCCTCTCCTCCTTCTCTCCCTCCCTCCATCCCTCACCTGTCTCTGTCTATCTCATTTTCCTCTGTCATCAGATTTCTTTCTTCCTCGATTCAGCTTTCTTTCAGCCTCACACAGCAACTTCCTTCCTTACAGAACCGTCCATTACTTCTTTCTTTCTCCCCTTTCCTCCATTCACTCCTTCCCTTCTATCTTTTCCCTCCATCCTCCTCATTCCTCCGTTCTCTTCCTCTCGTCTTCCGTGGTCGTGTGTCTCCTCTCCCTCCCTCGCTTCAGCTAGCATCTCCAGCCATTCCTCCAACTTCCCTCTCCCTCTCCCCCTTCCTCCTCCCTCCTTTCCCTCTTTCTCGTGCCCTCTACCTCTCATCCCCCCTTCCTCTCCGTCCTCTTCTCCCTCACTCTATCCCCTCCCCGATATCCCTTTATGTCCCCCTCCCTATCCACCCTCTATTTTCTTTCTCCGTCCCTCCGTTTGAAAGCTTTGCCTCTCCCTCACTATCTCTCTCTCCCTCAATCCCCCTCCTTGCCTCTCCTCTCTCTCTAACCTCCCCCCCCTTCTCTCTCACCTCCCCCCCTCTCTCTCTCTCTCTCTCTCTCTCTCACTCTCTCTCTCTCTCTCTCTCTCTTCATCTGCCCTTTCCTCCCTCCTTATAAACAGAAAGGCATACCTACAAAGAAGAGCAAAGAGCAACACACCTATTGGTTCTTACGGGGCTGGTTGCTACAAAGAAGATTATTCCTATAATATCTAATTCTATGAGCTGAAGATAAGGACTACAATCCTCCCCCCCACTCCCCCTTCCCCCCACTGCACTCCTCCCCTTTCATTTTCTCCCCCCTTCCCTCCCTCCATCTGCCCTTTCTCCCTCCTCTCCCTCCGTTTGCCCTTTCCTCCCCCTATTCCCCTTTTCCTCCAGCACCCCTGTTCTTCACCCACCCTCTCACCTTCTCTCCCTCCAGACAACACCCCCTCCCTGTCCTTCGACAGTCTTGTATCACCCCTCCCCCTCCCTCCACCCTCGCTTTTCCTCCCTCAATTCCTCCTTGCATGATTGAGTGAAGCCAAGGGGGAATTAATGAGATGCGTAGAACAGACATAAGGCACAAATGGTGAACCAAAATACAATGATATTAAAGGATAGGGCATAATACAGTATAAGCAACAGATAATGAACCAGGCAATAGTTATGAAAAAGAAAGAAGAACCGATACAAGGTCCAGACAGTGATGAGGTAGAAAATAATGGTATGAGATAGTGGTATGTTGAAGGTTTTGTTGTTTTGATTGTTACGGACAGGCGTTGCCCTCGAGTTGCATTAACATGTCCCTCCACCCCACTACCTGTTCTCTCCCTCCCCCCCCCTTTCCCTCCTTCTCTCCCTCTCCCCCCCACAGCCCCCGTCCTCTTCTTTCGTTCACCATCCCCCTTCCTCCTTCCCCTCCCGCTGTGTGTACTGCCCCACTCACCTCGCCTTAACTGACAACGCCCAGCAATTCAGTTGAGCATCTCCGTTGGAGGTTAAACTCTACTCTTACGTGGCTCGTGTCTGGTGTACGGCGTTTATTTTTTATCTGTCCATTTATCTCTCCTTCCCTTACTCTATCTCACAGCTGGGAGTTACACTCTCCTCTCTAAGTGGTCCACGTCCAGTAATCTGTCTCTGTTATCTGTCTATCTACCTCTTACCTCAGTGCCTGGGGTTAACCTTTCCTCTCTGCAGGTATGATACCCTGTGTCTATCATTCTCTCTCTCTCTCTCTCTCTCTCTCTCTCTCTCTCTCTCTCTCTCTCTCTCTCTCACACACACACACACACACATACACACGTGTGTGTGTGTGTGTGTGTGTGTGTGTGTGTGTGTGTGTGTGTGTGTGTGTGTGCTTATTTGGTGGCTCAGTGCTTTTTTTCTTTTTTGTGCAGGTGTGGGCTTCAGCTGGTTTGGAATCGGCAGGCGTGGTTTCAGGTACATGTGTGTGTTCAGAAGCAGGTGAGTACCCAGGTGCAGATAAGGATATGTAGGTGGAGTGTTGTGAGTGTAGGTGTGGGCGTGGTCAACAATAATACATGAGTGAGGATGCAAGTTTGAACTCTCACACTCATATGGTATCAGACGAAGGTGTGGGTGAGTATGCAGATGTGAGTATAGGTACAGGTGTGACCGTTAATTAGTGCAGGGGTGGGTGCAGGTGTGGTGCGAATGTAATGTGAGTGTGGGTGCAGGTGTGGGTGCAGGTGTAATGAAAGGTGTGGGTGTGGGTGCGGGTGTTATGAAAAGTGGGGGTGTGAGTGCTGGTGTAATTAAAAGTGGGGGTGTGGGCGCAGGTGTGAGTATTGTTGTAGGTGTGGGTGTGAGGTGTGGGTATGGGTATAGGCGTGGATGCAGGTGTGGGTATAGTACTGGGTGCAGGTGTGGGTGGGTGCACGTGTGAGCAAAGGTATTGGTGAGGGCATTGTTACATGTGTGTGTACGCAGTCGTCCCTTCACATCCAGGTATTATAGCTATTTTCACTTTAGACCACGATTAAGTAACAAGCACGAAAGCTATCGGGATGTTTCGTGTGTGTGTGTGTGTGTGTGTGTGTGTGTGTGTGTGTGTGTGTGTGTGTGTGTGTGTGTGTGTGTGTGTGTGTGTGTGTGTGTGTGTGTGTGTGTGTGTGTGTGTGTGTGTGTGTGTGTGTGTGTGTGTTACTTAGGACTATAGGATGAGGAAAGAACGGTCTAACAAGAAGGAAGCGGTGGGGTGGATGTGACAATTAAGGATTGACCCGATGAGGTGTGACGAGCGGTGTGTGTAGCGGTAGATGGTGGTTGTGATGCAGAGAGACAGACGCAACACACTTGCTAGGGCATTAACAACATAGTGAGGTTTAAAGTATTGCAACATGAGATACCTTGCAATCAAAGGTTATATTTTTGTGTTGAGCATATACTCTGACAGTATTTTCATTCTGTCTGCACATTCTCCGGGAGTATTCTTTCACCCTCTTAATTTCTTGGCACATGATGTTACAGTGCAATCTCATGCTTCTTTTCTTTACGTAACTTGCACAAAGAAATTTCAGTCTTCAAACTGATTACGCTGATTCATACTCACTTTCAAAAATGATTTTAAAAAATAGTTCACTATTAATGAATAAGAGACAGTGTAACGAGAAAAGCGTTAAGCTAGTATAATGCTTCTTTTATTTTTGCCACTGTTACTTCCCAATGATCTTAGAAACCTCTCGCAATGAAGGGTTTATAGACATTCTTTTATATTTTTTCTTGTAACAACCAAGCGATAATAATCAGATAAATAATATGTAATCTCTGGTAATGAAGTGGTTAAAAGCAATACGATGACATTCTATTAGTTTTATTCTTGCTGCTGCTGGTCGATTTTATGAGCTTGGTAAAAGACCCCTGGTAGTGAAGGGGTCAAAAATACGTCCCAGTAACAAGAACAGGAGCACGAACACACGAACGTTACCTGATCGATATTCTGCCTGGCCTGCACCACACCTGCATAGTAATCAATAGGGTAAGTGGCCAAGGAATGCAGTGATGAGGCTGATGCGCTTGGAAACACAGAGAAGAGAAAGTCAATGGTTGGATGGCCTTGTAGACTGAAATGAAAATAGGGTTCTGTATTTTATTACCGGAGTGGATGGTTAAAAAAAAATATAAGATACTGTTATGTAGTTTGGCCCTGTGGTGTGAGTGCAGAAGGAAAAACTGACTAGTCGAATTCATGAGATGAGTGAATGATGGAGACTAGTATGGTACCAAAAATATATATATATATATATATATATATATATATATATATATATATATATATATATATATATATATATATATATATATACATATATATATATATATATATATATATATATATATATATATATATATATATATATATATATATATATGTGTGTGTGTGTGTATGTGTGTGCGTGGGGGGGGGACTGTTTACCTCTGCAGTAACTGGCCAGGTGAAGTGAATGGAAAGGGAAAGACTAGCCTGAAAAATGAATAAGAAAAGGTAACTGGTGGAAGCAGGTGTAACAGAAGAAAAAGACTTCGACTTAAAAGCTGATCGACTTCGCAACAGTCACAGGGGCGGACAGACGATTTTTGCCAAGTCCTGACCCTCATGTTTTTGCCAAGTCTTGACCTTCATACAAGACAGCCTATAAAGGTAGTTTTACATTCAGATTTACTGTAATGCAGAGCGAACAGGGACATGGGAAAACAAACTGGTGTGGTGGAAAACATACTGAGGCACAAGTACACTGGAGTGATTCGGCCACGTGGAATGAATGGGGAGGGAGAAAATGACTAGGAGATTGTACGTAAGTGGAGTGGCTGGCGAAAACAGTACTCTGTTCCCCTTAACTAGGAGTAAAACTGCCCTCCCTCCATCTTGGCTGCTGAGTAGTAACAAAAGATTAACGCAAGAATGAGGCGCTAGTCCCGAGGAAGTGCTGTGGAAAGGATGCAAGGCCGCAGCTCTGCCTCATTCTGTCAATGAGCTGCGGAAAACAGTATCAAAAGGACAACAATCTCTGCCCGGTTAAGATGAGCGATTTATGGTATTTTGGAAAACACAAGGATATAAAAAACTTGGGAGGTGATTTGACCACGTTTAATAAAATGAAATGAGAAAAACTGGCTGAGAAAGCGGGATGGTTGGTACAAGAAAGGGAGGACTAGGCCAAGAATTACGTGCAGAGTTTATATGAGGGAGGGTTGTGGGTCGTGGGAGGAGGCGAAGCTGATTAATATGGAAAGAAGTGACTGGAATACCTTTTTTTTTTTTTTCTGTCAAGGCCACTCCTCACAAATTGCGAGGTCAAGACACAATTAAAGAGATAGAAATGAAGACCATGATACACAGATGCATATGGAATGTCACGTAGATAGATATACAGATAGACAGATAGACAGATATGCAGATAGATAGACAGATAGACAGAGACGGGTTACAGAAAATTTGGATGGTAGGTTTGGAGTATGGGATTCAATGATGACTAACGGTGTATGTGAGGCTGGAATGTGGGGAAGGCAGTAGGGGATATTAATCGTGACAGGCAGGTATTGGATAGCCAGGTAGGTAGGTTGGCAGGTAGGTTAGGGCGGTAAACAGGTAGGGGTTTATAAAGGGAGGCGAGGCAGGGAGACTAAGGTAAGGCAGGGATATGAGGGAAAGGCAGAGAGAAGGAGATGTCTGGCAGTAACGCAGGTATATCAGGCAAGTGAGGCAAGGAGAGAAAGGCTTAACAGGGCAAGGTTTAGAGAGTTAAAAAAGATAGACAGAGAGACAGAGGACAGACACATATAGGCAGATAGTTAGACAGGCAAAGAGAGAGAGAGAGAAAAGCAGGTGGGTATGAGGGAAGGAAGACAGACAGAAGACAGGCAGAGAGGGAGAGCATCACGTGGCCTACTTCGCACAGCTGCCTCGAACACCTGCGTACAGGCATCCAGAACACTTGAGCTCAGGTGATGCCGTATGCTCGCCCTCTCGCTCATATTAGTGTAGCCTGATCACATACAGGGCTTTAGCCTGGTTGATATAGGAGACTTTGTAGCTCTTCTTCCGTAGCGATGAATAGTGCATAATTAACTCATGCACCAAGATGACGTTATATGTAATGCATTCTTTCTCTTTCCAAGGGAGGAATAACATAAAGAACTTCCATACTGCAAGCCTTCACACACACACACACACACACACACACACACACACACACGTAAGTAAATAAGGGAAATATCTGAGTATTCGAATGCAGATATGAGCACCTGATGATTACAATAGCGGGATCAGACGTGGTGAAACGCGATGCGACAAACTCTCACTCCAGTGGCAAATTTTTAAAGTTGAATTTAGCTATCCTGAGACGATTTTATTCAGCTACTGAGACTTTTCTAACGACAGGAATAATGTAAAGCCTCCATTAACGCATACCTGTAGTGTAGGAGAAGTCTTTCCTAAGCCAAAAACAATCTTATGGTGGTGTTCAGAATAAAAAAAAAAATACGGCATTGGTCTGAAAAGGTTAAAACAGCTGGAGTCTTACTGGCAAGTCACTTCCAGCCTACCCATTGCCATTTCACTACTTTCACTTAATGCCAACTTACATTCAGAATAATTGTTTCTAATGCGTGATATTTCGCACTGGCAATCTGCTGTTCAAATACAGGCATTTTTCCGAGTCATTTTGTCCTATTAACTCCTTATGTGCGATTACGTCATTCTTTTTTTTTTCCTATTACCACCAGACAATTTCTCTCGCCATAGAAAAATTTTGGAGTGAAATGATTAACCATAGAAACATATATATATATTTTTTTTTACCCACACAGAAACACGAAATTCATTCTAACTGTTCTTGTATTCTCTCCCCTCAATAGCAATATCTGAATTCTGGTTTTCCAAGGATGTAACTTGGGAATAATAATCTATACTGTAATTTTGCTTGCCCTAGACAGGTAATACTACCTAGAAATTTGCAGTTAATATATATATATATATATATATAGAGAGAGAGAGAGAGAGAGAGAGAGAGAGAGAGATCATTAAAAAATCTTTTCCCACTTAACTCTAAGGGAGCCTCGCAATTCTCCACTTGACTCCATTATTGGGAAAGTGTGGGATGGATGTGCAACACTGGCGTGAGGGAGTTGGTCACCTTGTGTGTGTGTGTGTGTGTATGTTAGTTATGCCAGTATGTATATCCTGCATCTGTGTGTGCGTATAACAGACAAGCTTTACTGAATGGAATAACATAGCACAGTAGTAATATTCATATCAAAAGTCAAATTAAAATATTTTTCTTTAGTTTCTCTCCTATAAATAATAACCTACATACGATATATGGCCAGGTGATACAAACATTGCGACAATGCTTACTCCCTCATTTTAAGTTTTAAAAAAAATTGTTGTGAATGTACTGTAACAGGTCACACTCTTGTAATAAAGTAAAAGAGACGAAACTGTGTGACGAAGAGACGCTATAATTCTTTGATGTATTGAATTTACGTGACGCAATCAGTGTGATGTGAGCAAATATTGTGATGCCATGAAGCGCATAAGAAGACCGTAATGATTTTCGCTAAGTGCTGCATGACACGTTAAGAAGCGCTGATGTTATATGATGTTAAGATGCTGTGAGATAATGAGACGAGATATTTGTGACATGAGGAAGATTGCTCGAAGCTTTTTTTTTTTCTTTACTGATCTGCAATCATGAATTGTGGAGATATGCTCAGATGATGATATAGCGTGATGCTTTTATTTTCTGAGAAAAAAAGTAATATGATAAACCTGTGTAACTAGGAACCATGTGTGATTAAGCATACTATACTGTAATGTAATGCCATTGTGCGGTAGATAGCGCTAACACACACACACACACACACACACACACACACACACACACACACAAACACACAAACCGCATCCCATGCCCTTTACAACACCTCTCCCACATACTTCAAATCATACTATCGCTCCTCACACAAGCACACTACCATATCCCAGACATCCACATCGTTTGTCTCCAGGATCATAGAGTTTTCTACCATCCTGTAGAAGGCTAAGAGGAGACGATGATACGCGTCTCTGTCACATGCGTTAAGTAGTCAAGCCCTGAAAGGTGATAAAATGCAGTGATCACGAGGAGGGAATATGAACCTATGACAGCTGGTTCTCACATCTGTCATAATCGCCACACACCACAAAGCCTTCCTGTACATACGCCACCGGGTAGTTGGTAAGATTAATAGCCTATCAAATTATGCCTCTCTCAGCGCCTGGGGAACGTACGGTACTGGAGTTAATGGATTCATCCCCCTGGCCATAACTGTGTAGCGGTGCTTGTCGGAGTGGAATACGGGATGTTGAAGCTGATACCCTCATTACAACAGGGCTTGTCAGGCTCTGCTCATTAATATTAAAGACAGATGCTACGAATTACAGGCTGAATAAACTCCTATGGCGCTGAGGTAAGCGCTTTAACACTGGCGTCGACAGGCGACGTCCTCATACTGCCAAGAGCATACAAAAGGATGAAAGGGTAGCAGACATTGGTTCATTTCTGTAAACTCGCAGTTGTTTTCTAACCCATTCTAAATCGACGCGGTGGCGGCGTGTGACTTTGTCCTACCAAACAGAGAGATCTGAGGGTGTACTGAACCAATCGTAGACTGACTACTTTAGTAATGATGATAAGATTTAATGTACTGGCACATGTAGAAGACTATCTTTATGGAAGCAGAAGAAATTTATGGAAAATCTACAGGTCATTCCCGAGATACTGTTAAAGTATGATTTCGGAGAATTGCATTCACTGCTTATACTCTAAGACCTGGAAGTAATTACTAAAAAATCACATGCCGAACTGTTACGTGATTAAGAAGCTTATCATTATATCCAGTGCCGTGACAGTGGTTCTAGTTCGTTGCATGATTATGTCGTTCAAGAAAAACATGAAATCTTCTTACCATCCGTAAAACATGCAAGTCTGTGAATCCAACCATATAGCAGAGACAAGAAAGTACAGTCAAGGTCACTAGTTGTATTTTGCACGTCTGGGATGCCTGACCAAAAAGAGGACTTCCAACCAGTTAGATTCTCACTGCGTGGCTTAGAGGAATCTCATGTGGCTGTGAGTGGGGAGATTGCACAATCATTGTTGTATGAGAGGATCTTAATAACTGTACTCTAATTCTTCTGTTTTCGCTTTTATAGTAACCTTTGGCGGCATTGTTGTTCTCCCAAACCATAAGCATAAGCATCAGAAGAACGTTTACATTGTCACAATGAAGCCGATGATGATGATTAGGATCAGTCATACCAGTTCGATGGATGTTTTTAGGTCAAGAATGAAATGACTGTAGAAATGTCCTATACTTCGTGATTGTTTATGGTTTCAGGTGAAACACTTCACTACGATGACGCCTTCATTTTATTCTTGTAACCACCAGACAATTATACTGAAATTAAATAAGGATCTTATTTTTTTAACTAGAGGGTCTGGTTAATTAATCATTTCACTTCGGGAGGTTTATCCTGTGTTGAATAAACTCATCTATGGACATTAATAAGAAATTATTTCATAATCAGTGTGATGATAATTACCGTCCTTTACTGTGGTGTACGGCATTATTTTGAAGGGATTATCAGAAACGGCAAAATAAAACACCTTGCATTATCAGTAGACAATCACTTAAAATCCCTAATAATGCGTCAAAGAAAAAATAATCTTATATTTCCAACAGAAAATGAAAAACTTCCTGAAATGTATCGAGAAGTTAGGTACAGATTGAACCTAATGGAATTCGTAACTCGCCGTTGTGCAAAACCACCTACTCTGAAGAAAAGGTAATGGAAAGTACAAGAGAAAGCATCGCAAATTACCCCGTGGAGAAAGTAACTTAAGGGTTTGACATGCGACTGAGATAACCCTACTTTCTTCTGGTCTATTCGTGGAAGACAGGTAGGTGGAAAATAGATTGCCATTAACCATTTATCCCACTGAAAGCGATAAAAGAGGTTTGATGTGGTACTGATGTAAGAATGGTAGTTTATCCATGTCATTGTGTATTCACGAATGATGAGGAAAAACCTATAACTCTGCACGTTAGCAACAGTAGCCAAAAGAAAATGCTCATAGAAGATGCGTGACATGCTACTAATAGAACCTTGTCATGATACTAAAATAAAAAAGAAAATAATCCTTGTCAATTTGCGTATACTTAAATGACGAAGGAAAAAATACATCCCCACACCATTTCCCCAACAAAAACGATAACTTAATGAAAAAGGTTCGACATGCCATGGAAATTACGGTACTTCCTCCCTGTCAGTATGCGTATGGAAGACTGATGAGGGAAACCATACAACCTTACACTTTACCTCTCAGCAGAAAGTGAAAAACGAAGTCTGACACGTTAATTAAGAAAGAATGACATGCTACTAAAAAAGGTTTGATATGCTACTGGAATTCAAGTACTTCATTCCTGTCAGTATGCGTATGGAAGAACGATGAGAGAAAGCATAAAACCCCACACATTACCTCAGCAGAAGGTGACTGTGTGGACTCCTTCATGTCCCTCCTGTCACCACAACAAATGCCCCGGGTCCCCAATGAGCCGGGGTTTATGGAGGTGGTGAGGGAGAAAGTGTGAGGGTGACCTGAGGGGAGGCGTCAAGGCAACAGGTTCCCACGCCCTCCATTACCTCCCCTTACCTCTTTCACCTCCCCAGACCTCTGTCTCACACATTGCCCCCAACACTAGAGGTCAAGTCAGCAAATGCTGGAGCGCCTTTGCAGCATAAAGAACTACTAAGTAGGCCTACATTTCTACACATGCAAACTACTGCCAGTGCGTGAGTATGTATGTAGGGGGGAGGAGCAACAATTTGCAATCGGCATATATCATTCATATACTTTCCTATCACCACAGCTTACAATGTGCAATGGAGATACAGAAATTGACAATTTTTTTTTAATGATACTGATAAAGCAACTAAAACAACCAACCAGCGTCATCCACAAATCAGTTTGAAACTAAAGTTTATTAGGCATATCAGCATCAACCTGAACTTTAAAAATTACCTGTTTTTTAGGTGGTAGGAAGCATTAGCAAATCTTCTACTTTAGGTGTATTAACACCTTAAGTCCCACGATATTATCTGAAGGTAGCAAGATAAAATGAAAAACGTCATCGGACTGAAGGAATTAAGAGCATGGCGAAATGAGTTTTTAGATGATTTATCAACATAATCCAGATCCTATTATACTAAGGAATGTGTAGTATGGCAAGAAAAGTAAATATTAAGAAAATGACTCAATTTTTGATTAATATTAAGCTTTTCAAGTACTGATCCATAAAAAATACAATATCACCATACCTTGAAGGGAAAGAGGTCAACATAGATGCCGTCGGGGATGGTTGTTGCGGTGATGAGTGGGCTCGTGTGCGAGGGTGTCCGGGGGCGGGGGCGGCGACGGGGGAAGGTGTGGTACAATGGCTCCCCTTCAGAGTCACCCCCAGGCTTCTCGTCCTCTCTATCATCTCTTCCCCTCACTGAATCACGAGTCTGAACCTTCTCCTCGGACTCGAAACTTCCACTCTGATTCTTTTTCCCGGGTTCAGAACTAACCCCTCGATCCTTTTTCTTTGCTTCGGAACTCACGCCATTGTTCTTTTTCTCTGTTTCAGGACTCATACTCTGATTCTTTTTCAGTGCTTTGGAAATCATCCTCTGATTCTTTTTCCCGGTTTTGGAACTCATACGTTGATTCTTTTCCTCTGACTCGGAACTTCCATCCTGGCTCTTTTTCTTGGTTTTGGAACTAATATCTTGATACTTTTTCTGACCCTCTAACTTCACACTTTGATTCTTTTTCTCTGGCCCTGAAGAGTAGCCTTGTTTCTTTTTCACAACTCTGGAACACTCACCCTGATTCTTTTGCTCACTTTTCACAACTCCGGAACACTCACCCTGATTCTTTTGCTCACTTTTCACAACTCCGAAACTCTCACCCTGATTCTTTTGCTCACTTATCACAGCTCCGGAACACTCGCCCTGATTCTTTTGCTCACTTTTCACAGCTCCGGGACACTCGCCCTGATTCTTTTGCTCACTTTTCACAGCTCCGGAACACTCGCCCTGATTCGTTTGCTCACTCTCAGAACGCACATCTCGATTGGTTTTGTCGGGTTCAGATCCTATTGGCTCGCTGTACACGGCCTCTTCATTTTCAGACACGTTGCTTTTATTTTCCTTACTGTTCGTACTTTCAGTAGCTTGCCTCTCTTTTCCGTTCATATGTAGTGATTTTCTGATATCCTGTGCCTCACGATAGCTTCTTGCGTCCCTAAAATCCAGGGCTAACTTTAAACCGTCATCCTTATCTCTGCTGAAGTCGTAGGATTCGTACTCGTGGGGCGGCGTCAAGATTTTCGATACCGTTTCGTTCGGCTTCGTTTTCATGTTGCTTCGTCTCGTTGGTAAGGTTTTGGAATATTGTCTGGCTGTCCGGTTGCTCTTCCTTGGCGCCTTATAATGAAGTTCCTCTTCCTCTTTGCTTTGGGATTGTGCTTCAGTTTGTGTCACTAGTTCCTTTAGTTTTCGTAGTGCTTTGCTGTGCTGTCCAAGCGCTTTACACAGATTAATTGGCAGCTTGTGTTTCTTTAAACTTTTTCGACTCTTTCCTGGTTCACTCTCGGTATCTTTTGGCATTGAAGTATTTGGCACTTCGAGGTTTTTAGGAATATCATAATGACAAGCAATTCTCTCTTCATCTCTCCTATGTTGTTTAGCTTGCTTTGGTGTCTTATAATGTTCACTAGAAGTATACGAGTATGTCTCCAGGGGAACTGGTTTATTTCCTTTCGGAGTAGCATAATGTGAAGGAGTGGTTACAGCGGCCTTAATTTCCGGAGCCAGGCCAAAATAATATCTTGGAGGAATACTACCATTACTGCTTCCAGAACCCACAGGATTGTTGGTAACTGGAGCTTCCTCATGGTTCTTGGTAACGCTGGTTGTGTCAGCTTCAGGTCTGATGGATATGGTAATTTTAGACTGAACAACGTCGTTTCCTTTAATTTTACAGCTCAGCGTTGAATCAGTGTTGGTGATGGAACGGGAAGGTTGCAAACTGTAATTCTCAATTTCAGTACAAGCGGGTTTTGAAGTACTTTGTAAAGGTTGTAAATTAGGCTTCTCTTCAACGATACCGGAGGATTTTGAAATGCATGGTAAAGGCTGCAGATTAGACTTGTCATTTTCAGTTCTGGTGGGTTTTGATGCGCAAGGCAAAGTCGAGGGGTCTGGAAGTTTAATAATAACACGACTGTTGTTTTTGGGCTGAGCATAATGTTGCAAACCTCCTAAAATACAACCCATCTCGTTTTTGACTGGCTCTTTTTCTCCTGTGGTGACGTCAGCCTGAGAATCTTGACAGGAATCTTTAGGAACAGGGTCTTCTGAGCTGCCTTGGCTTTGGTTATCTTTATTTTCGTCTTCTATCTTGCTATACTCGTTTTCTCTAGGCGGACTTACGCTCTTGGCTTTAGTTTGGCACCGACCGTCGTAGTACTCGTGACTGGGGCAGGAACCACTCACGAACTTATGGTGCAGGAAAGAATCATTGGGCTCCTTGCAGTCACTAGCAGAGCAGGAACTTTCTCCCTTGGAATCACCAGTGGAAGAGGAAATTTTCTTAGAGGGAAGTGAAGTGGAGCCAGAGGAACCCAAGGACTTACGAATGGAAGTGGATTTATGAATGGATGTGGCGTTAGAGGTGGAGGTTGAGGGGGCGAACATCTCACCACTGATGTCTATGAGGCCCCCAACCCTCCACTTCAGCATCTCTTCGTCGTCACTTCGGTTGCTACATCACACCATACTGAATTTCTCGTCCTTAGAATAAACAGACGAAGTTCATCAGTTTTTCTTCTACCACAGCATTTTCTCACTTAATTTCATGGTAAAATGGTATTCCTAAGGGAAACAAAAAACCTGCTGTATAAAAGAAAACAAACTTTAATGACACAAAATGAAGTCTGCGTAAAACAAGGCATCTTATCGCTTCTTGTTAGTGCAAAGGAAGTCGAAACCACTGCATTAAATAACCACTGTTTCCAGGCATACTTATTACACGGCGAGATTATTTGTTTAGTCATTACTCGGTGTAAAGCATATACTTCTGAGCTTGGCACGTGAGATTTCAACGTTCTAACAGTTATTTAGCACAGTACAACTCAGTCATCCACAAAACATTATGTACAGTACTTAAAAAACTACGAATCATACTCTCAGTGGCTTTGGGAATTTCGTAACACAACTTCCTTAGCGATTTGTTCTGCACACTACCCCTCAGTATCCTGTTGTATATCATTAAGGTAAACTAAATCAGTTTTTAAACGATATAAACAGCTAACAAAACAATCATAAGGTGTAACACGTAAAATACATCGCCAAGGCAGACGGTCAACAAAGCTTATGACAACCTGAATAAGACCATACGCTTCATCCTTTCCGGCCATCCCTTGAAGTTACCATCCTTGAAGTTACCATAGTAGCCTGAGGGTACTGCTATTTCCCTGTGGTTGCGCAAAACAAAGGGTGTCCTTGGAGATGCACGTAGAGCCGCCGACCAAGACATTTCGTGGTCTCGTAATGGAGGGCTTTCCGCTTTCACAAGATTCTGAGGAGTGTACATCATTGGAAGAAAGTGTGAGAGATGAGTGAAGAAAAGTGTGGTTGGTGAGGTGTTGGTAAGAGAAAAGTGTGAGGGAAGTGTGAGAAAGAGGATGTGTTAGGGATATGGTGGAGAAAGAGGTGCAGAATTAGTTTAGCAAGGAGGATACTAGTTTGGGAATGTGGCTTGGAATGAGGTAGGACAGTGGTAGACCTAATTCACAAGGTAAGACAACGGATATTGTTGGAAGGGACGATGAGAGAATATGTAAATGTTAGTTGAGGATATGGAGTAGGAATGTGGATGGAATAATTTGATGTATCGTACGGATTGAACAGAGGTTTGGGGAGAGAAGGATAGAGTTGGGGTAGAGGTAGAAAATTGGTGTGTGCCTGGGAATGAGAGGGATGTGGTTGGGTAAGGAGTTGGAAAATTGAGTGCTGTTGAAAGCAAGAGAGGCGTGGCTGACTTAGATGCAGGAAAATGACGCTCGGTTGGAAGGGAGAGAGGATATGACTGAGATAAAAAAAGGAAAATGGTGTGCTACTGGAAGGGAGGTGGATGTGTTTGAGTCAGAAGTAAGAAAATGATGTGGCTGTTTGAGAATACATAGCTGAGTGTGATGGAATAAATGGTTGGGAGGTGAAGTAGGTGAATGAGAGGCTGGAGATCCAGGGGTGTGGCAGTGGGGCGGGGTGGGGGGGCTGGGTGGATGGCGATTGCAAAAGAGAGAGACTGATCAAGATGTAACTGCGAGAAGAGATATGGTGAAGAGTGAGAGTCGAGGATGAAACGAAGAGTGGCCAAGTGTCTGCAAGAGGAGAACAATGCGATACAGCAGAGAACACGTGATACATTGTGAATGGTGTGGCGAAGTGGCTAGGAGAAAATGCAAGGTCGCGGATATATTTGCCTGAAACAAGGGTAAACAATAGGTACGGTAGTTCTTCCCATCTTCTCACTACTATTATAGCATCGCAGCACCAATACTGTGTTTCGTTTCATTCTGTCAGTAACATATTTCGAACAAGTGTGTCTGCAACCTAAAAATAAGTGAACAGGAGACGAAGTCAATAGGATGAAGGAAAAATGAGTATCAAGAGGAAGGACCAAGAGAAGGGAGATGAGGAGAATCAAGAGGGAGATGGAGTAAGGCAGAAGGAGGGCAGGGGTTGTAACACAACCACCAGCGGAGTGTGACGAGAGTTCCCGTGGGGCGAGGTCGACTGGACAACTTGGTAATAACGGTATCCTTTCCCTTCCTCTCTCCTCTCCTCTCCTCGCATCGCGCCTTTCCTGCATCACTGATGCTCCTATTCCTTTGTTTCCATCCTCCTCTTACGTGTATTCTGGCTTCTCCGTCCTGTCGAATCTTTATCTTATTCTTCTTCCCTTCACTCATCCCATTCCCGCATCATTCATGCTTCTATTCCTTTTGAAGCATTCACTTTCACGTGCTTTCTCCACTTCTTCGCTTCCTCCTTGCTCTTGCCTCTTCCCCCCCTACCTGCATCCCATCCCATCCTGTTCCTATGTTATCATCCATATCCTTCTTTTTTTTTTCCCCCCATTCTCCCTCTTTTCCTTTCTTCACCCATACCTGCATCCCTTACGTCCCTGTTCCTTTGTTATTACCCATCTTTTAAGTGCATTATTTCTTCTCTGTCTATGTCCACCTTCTCATGGGGTTACTGCCATATTCTGAATGTTTTCTGTGCGAAGACTTTATTCTGATACTCTTTCTACCTTCAGATGATTTAATCAGCAAAAGAAAAATTCTCATTAGCTGAGTTAGAAACATTCTCCAATAACGCTCTTAGTAAATATCGTTTAAAAACAATATTCTTCAACAGTCGCACGATTATATTCAGCTAAGTAGTGAAGGCGTTAGGAAGATTGTTCATTATACTGTTATCTCAGTGCGATGACGTCTTTCATATCCGATCTCTGGTACCACCATACGATTTACTCAGCTTGAGGTAGACCCCTTTTGGTGAAGGAATTTATGGTGGCTCTGGCTACTTTAAACTCTATACAACTCATCTCAGTCCTCCTTCCTCTCCCTGTCCTATGCCATTGTTACCATTCACATTTTCACTATTTCCTCCTTTCTTGGTCCAGCTTCCTAATCTACGTTACCGGCAATGGTGGATCATAAAAACAACGCGACATTACTCATCTCTGTTTTTCGCCCTTCTTTCCCATTACATCTTTGACTCTACCCCATCTTCCTCCCGTCTTGGTTACATGTATCGTCTTAATCGTGGTTCATAAACGACATGACATTACTATTCTTAATTTTTTTTTCCGTTATCCCTTTCTCCTTTGGCCTTCTATTTTATCCACTTCCCCTATCATGTTTTATCCTCTGTCCTCCTACATTTCAGATACATTATCAAACAAAGGTCTTTTTCTGTTTATAACCGGTCTGTTCTTCCTTTCTTACCTCCCCCTCTTCCTTTACCCAGTATTCGGCTTCTGTCCAACTGTTCCATCCACCGATATTTGTCTGCGTTTCGGGTGCATTATTGGCGGTAGATTTTTTTTTCTAACTATTCTACTTTTTTCATTCACGTCTGCTTCCTTCCTTCACCCAATATTATCCCGTTACTTCAGTCTCTTTTTACAAACATTATTCATTCGTTATCCATTTCGTTTTTGTCCTTCTTCAGAGATATTTTTGTGGGTAATTTTCTCTACATTAGTCTCTCTCTCTCTCTTTTTTTTTTTTAGTCCTTACCTCTTTCATCATACTGCGTTTTTCCCTCTCGTCCCCTGTTCATTAATCATTTTTTGTCATTTCTTCTTGTCCTGTCACGTTTCCTTCCTCTAGCCCAAGTTATTCCTTCGTCTTCCTCTTCCGTTCTTGTTCTTTTTCTTTGTCTCCAGCGCAAGTTTATCATGAGACGTGGACCTTCCTTCTAAATCTCTCTCTCTCTCTCATTATCCATCTATCTATCTATCTATCTATCCAAATATTTCCAAGCATAAGAATATGTAGTATGAGTGAAACAGCCGGACTTATTATCCTCTACAGGTATTCCCAGAGAATGAATCCAAGACATATCACTAACCCATATTTTCAAGCACGAAAATCTATGTATATTATGAACTGAATATAAACACATAGCATCTCCTACGCGTATTTAATGATTTAGGAATCTCTGTATATCTTAATGAAACAGGTGCTTGACGTTCACTCGTAAATTTAAGAATCACTACTTGTTCAAACGATTATTTTTGTATAGGTCAACATGGAATCTTACGTGTTGCATCATTTTTTTATCTTTTCGTCTGAGGATTCATTATTCATCGCGGCAGGGCGTCTGATTTTAAAGACTGCTGGTGTTTGTTCCTCGTGTTATCGAAGAACGAAGAAAAAAAATTAGCATCGTCCACCCAATCGATCACCATAATTCATTAACTGTTATTTTGTACAATCGTGTGTGTGTGTGTGTTCCGTATATATTTCGTCTGTTTGTATGAGTTCTTATCTTGCTTTCTCCTATGTTTATAAGTGTTTTTATTGTGTTTGTTTTTCTTGAGGTCCCACCAGCAGGGAGTATTGTTATTTGCTTAATACACCGCTATTTAATACATCAATAAATTACCGTGAAAAAGACTTAATGACTGCTAATAGGTCTTTGTCTCAGGGCACGTGACCTCGAGATTCCTCATATATACGCCCCGACCTTCATAACCTCATTCCCCCCCCCCCTCCTTCCTGACACAGCCTCACACGAAAACCTCCACCCTTTCTATAAATCCGATGACGTATTATAGTTTATTCTTGCTATATCTGACTCTTTTATCCTGTTTATTAAAGGCTAATTGAACTGCAGACGTCAGGTAAAACATTCATCAACCCATTACCAGCCACAGAAATTTTTCCTGGCTGAATATAATTATCCAGTAGCATCAATAACGAAATAGGTATATCATCCTCAAGAATTCCCTAGATCACGTTCAATCTTTACAGGTACTTCAGATATATCGTACATCCCTGACCTGCACAACCTTCTCCACCTCCTTCTTCTCCTCCCTGCCATAACCTCACACAGCAACTTCCATTCCTACCTCCATTACCGCCAACCTTGTGAGTTTTCCTAATCCTTTTGTCACGTTGGGTTTTTCGTCATCCATCCATCCATATGTGGCTTCTCTCACAGGGATAAAATCATCATGTGCTACGTAAATACAGTATCCATTTTAGACTATCGCCAGGGAAGAAGCACCCTCCCCCACTCTATACCTGCATAGCCCCTAAATCTTCATTCCTCACCATGTACTGCTGTGACTGCCTTTACACGTTCACCGATTGCTTAGTTGACTAGTAATTTAACTAAAACAGACAAATTATCAGCACTGCTCGCCCCAGAAGAGTGAGCCGTCCCCGCAACACACGAGAAATAGGATGCGTAGTACAGAGACCGTCCTGCATATCCTGATCTTCCTAAACATCTCCTTCTCCTGTCTGATACCACATTACACGACAAACCCCATCTCTTCCTTCACCCTGCACTCAACTTCACAAAGCCACTATGCCTTGTCCATCAACTCACTTCTATGACGTCTTATTTTAGTTTAATTCTGTTGCCTCTAGACGAATTCATTCAGCTTAGGAAAGGCCTCTCGTGTTTAAGGGTTGAATGTTGATTACCTTTTTATGTAACCCCTTTAGTTTGGAAAGCCCCTCCTGAGATGAATAAAACCGTCCAAAGACAGCAGGAGTAAATATAAAATAGGCCATTGTAGTGGATAGGTTGATCAACACTCGCCTCAAGCAACCCTTCAACCTTGCTGTATCTTTTAAACCTCATACAACCCATGATTTCACACGACAACCCCCAGTTCCACCCTTCCCTCATCCTTATAAACCCCCACACTTCATTTAGCATTCACCCCACACAGCTCCTGCCCTGAACCCTACCTCGTCCTCCTAACCTCACACAACGTACTACCTCACATGAACCACTCATCCCACATTCCCTTGTATCACGAACCCCGCTAGCCACATTTCAGCCTTCACCTCTTGCAACCCCTCAACCTTTTGCAACCCTCCCAACCTCACTCAACCCTTCACCTTAACACACAACGACACGAGCCATATGACCTATTTCGGCAGTGATAACGCCAAATTACTACATTAACATTATGAGAGCTCCCTGATAGCTAAAGGGTCATTGAAGACAATATCTAATTTTCCCGTTCGAAAAAGTTTCTCTTAAATAAACTAGTGTAGAGCTAGCTAGAGAATGCTAGTCCCAAGAAACCCTCTAACCTCATTTTCTCTCGTTTCCACTATTTAATCTCTACATTCCTTTCTGTTCCATTTTAAGACTCCTCATACTCAGCTTCGGCCAGATACCAGTCCTTGCCCCCCCCCCTCAAAAAAAATAAAAAAAACTCATTCCATTCACATCACTCAACACTCCTTTACTCTCAAATGATCTTCACCCCAAAAAACCTTCAGAGTTCCCTTCTTCCACTGTCTTATCTCCGCCTTCCTTTCGGCCGCATTAAATACCCATCATAGTTAGTTTTCGTCTGATACCATACCAGTTTTCTTGTCAGTTCCTGGTGAGATAAAAATGCAATTATTATCGTGTGTGAGTTACGCATGAAGCTTTGTTCTCGTTGCGTCCTCATTTCAATAGCTTTCTTTTTCTACTAAACCCCGTAGAAAGGTGATATTTTTGTTTAGAATTTGTTATTGATAAAAGATTTTTTCATTTTTCCTTGGGAAGACTTGTAATGACTGTAAAAAAACAACGCTGATCATGGATTATTATATGATGCCGATATTTAACTCTGCTTCTCCCATGGAACATGTAGTTTAGGAGAGACCATTTGCAGAGGAGGGGTTAGTGCCCGAATATGGTGCGCTCACTTTTAAAGATTCATTTAAATTGTTGTATTTTAAGAATATCAATGATGTCGTGTGAGAAAAGGCTAAGCGTTAAAGTGTGTGTTTATTTATTAAGCTATCATGACTTTCTTTTCATTGTTCATTGTTATCGCAGTTATTTATGGTAGTTCGATTTTGCTTATGCCTCGGATTTGTTAAAAGATGTATTTCCTGGAGTAGATGCCGATATTGCCGAGTCGTATAGTTTGCTCAGTGAGTGTAGAGTGAATCTAGCTAAAATATTATCATGTCATATTACCACAAAATATGGGTATGTTGCATAAATTCACTGAGAAATATTGCAAAAGTACATCCGTGCAGGGTAAACTTTTTTTTTTTTTTTTTATAAATGTGATTAGTCTTGCACGTAACTGTGAAAAATTAGACATACACCGAACCCATCTGCCCCTGCCTGCCCCCGTCTAGGCGCAGTGAGTATATTCCCCGTGACACAGAGCGGCGATGAACGCGTGGGCTGCGGTGTGTGTGGGGTCGGAGGGCAGAAGGGTGGGAGCTGCCCGAGCGTGACTTCTGGGAGGGTCCCGTCCCACCTGTGCACGGTTCTCTGGGTCAGCCCTGTTTTACCCACTTTTATTAACTTCTGTCTGTTATATCTCACGTTCTTCTTTTACATTCCCTTATTGTTACTTTCACCTTTACTTCATTCACTTTTGTCTCAGTATTATCTTCCTTTCTTCTGATACCTTCCTTTATTGTTTCCTTCTTTCATTCTCGATTTCATCAATCAACGCTCCTTCCCTTCTTCGTTCTTTTGCTTTCTTCTTATAACTGCATTTTTTCTTCCTTCATTTTCTCTTTCAGTCCTGTACTCCTCCCATCCTTTCTTCTTCTAAACTTCTGTCGTCTGTTTTCATTCTCAAACCCCTTTTCCTTCATCCTTTACCCCTTTTCTATTTCCTTCATCCCCTCCCTTATACCACCCCCTGTCACCTTTCCCATTCTCCCCCTCTCCTTCCCTTCTTTACTCTTTCTTACCTTCATTCTCCTCCTTTTGTTATCTTTCTCTCTGTCCCCCCACCTTCAAATACCACCGGTATTTCCTTCAACCCTTGTCTCCTTTCCCCACCTTGCCCTCCTTGTCCCCTCTCCCTTCCTCCCTGCCACCTTCTGTCTCAGTCCCCTCCCCCATTCCACTAGTCGCCCCCCCTTTCCAGCCTGTGCCCGTCACTACCACCCACCACACGTCTCGAAGGGTCGTATTCTCGTGGGTGTAGGAAGCTTACTGACATTCCTTCCCCCAACGATTAATTTATCTTATTGCAGTTTATTAATCTATCATTTGCTGGAGAGGGCACCATCACGAGGCAACATAAGAAAAGCTGATTACTCCGCTGCCTGGATATGCAAAAGTCCCTCAACTTTATACCCAGCCCGAATGGAGGATGGTGGAATGTAGAAAAGAAATTTCAGTCTGAAGTCAACTGGGCTCACATTAAAATGAACCTGAGGCCATACCACCATGAATCTCGTATGCTGTATACACTCACGATTTCATTCTCATTAAAAGCATGTCAAAGAATAATACATTAAACACTGACATAGTTGAGACTAAAATAAACTAGAAAAAAGTCCTATCCACTTCGAAGGCTTCCTATATACGAACTTTGGGCGTCCACGATCTCAAGAAGACAAATATGGTCCTCGCAGTGAAGGGTTTAAAGGCCTGTTCGCTGCTACCCTCCTAATGGAAGAAGGCGCGTGGTTGGGATGCCTTGAGCTTGGATTTCACGGTCAGCTCGGCAACATCAAGAGTACCAGTTTCCTTTAGTCTCCCCCCCCACCCCCTCCCCCCTTCTCTCTCTCTCTCTCTCTCTCTCTCCTGTAATTACAGTCATCTTTTCTGCCTCACTCATTTCAATTTTCTCTTCCTTCCAACCACCTGTCTTTCTTTTTCTATCCTCTCTCTCTCTCTCTCTCTCTCTCTCTCTCTCTCTCTCTCGTGACAGCCCCACACACGACACTCGCTTTTCCTGTCGCTTCAATGAGCTTCTATCACACGCAAGGTATCCCTGGTGTTATAAATAGGATCTCCACTCACACCCTGGGTCTTCCTCATCACTACTTTCTCTCGAGCATCATTATTGGTCATGGTGAAAGCTAAAATGGTCTGCTTCTAAATAACTTTCATCAAGAAACTCATAAAAATAGGTTTTATGCTCCTGACAGTCAGTTTTGTTTTTTTCTTTCTTGATATAATTTGGATCCCCCGGTAACGAAGGGGTTAATGGAGGAAATATTTAATTCCTCTTTCCTCTTTCCTGAGTCTCTCCTAATGTTTCTCTTAATGTCTCTCCCAGTATAAGTGAGACGTCATTCTATCACAGTGGTTAAAAATAGCACTCCATCATATCCTTTTTAACCCCAGAATCATTGTACTCCTGACCGAGAGTTGGCGCCACGAACCACATTATTCCATCAGCACCAATACGACGGGTCAGCCTCTATTTGGGTTTCATTCCTTGTGTTGCCTGAGTAAGCGATTTGGTAAGAGTTCAAGGAGTATCTGTGCACTATTGATATAGTTTGACTGTGAGATAGTGTGTGTGAAGTGTGTACAGTATGTGAATGTGTGATGTTTAACAATGTAAGGTTTGGCTGTGAGGTGTGAGAGTGTGTGTGAAATCTGTATGTGAAAAGTGTGTGAAGTGCAACAGTGTGAGGCTTGGCTGTGAGGTGTGGCAGTGTGATGTGTGGTAACGTGTGAAGTGTGAGATGCGGTAGTCTGTGTGTGTGTGTGTGTGTGTGTGTGTGTGTGTGTGTGTGTGTGTGTGTGTGTGTGTGTGTGTGTGTGTGTGTGTGTTGCAGTGTGAGGTTCGGTAGTTCCTGATGTGTGTGTCATGTGGGGTAATGTGTGTGATGTTGCAGTGTAAGATGTGATAATTAGAGAAGTGTACGCAATCTTGTACGTATGGAATGCCAGCGTAATGTGGGACAACTGAAGAATAACGATATGAGGTGTGGCAGTGTCAGAAGTGTGTGTGAAAGGACCAGAGGCATGTGGGGCAACTGAAGTACACACAAAACAATACGACGTGCAGCAGTGACTGAAGTGTGTTTGAGGTATGACAGTGTGTGTGGCATGACAGAAACACAGCTGGAGATGACACCACAGAGAACAAGGGACGTTTGTCAATCGAACCGTGAAGAAAATAACTACATGCATTTTCCATTTTCAGCGAAGCGTGTAAACCAAGAACTCAGTAATGAGAAACATGACTGGAGCACAACTGTGGATGAGACTACTGCAGATTGACTGAAGACTTGCAAGGCGAGTGACGATGAAAATAATTACAAATTTTCCCAATACCAGCGATTCTGATAAATTCTGAATGTGAAATTAACTAACATAATCACAGTGCAATTAGCACGGACACTCCTAAAGAGCGGAGATTTAAGATGCAAACGATATGAATTTATCTAATTATTAGTTATTTGAGTAAATTACGAGCCCAAATTGAGAAACCGGACGGAATTGCAAGAAAATACGCCACTCAGAGATGAGAGGAGAGATCTATCAAGTAACAGTAACAACACAATCTTTCAAGTTATCAGTAATTTAATAAAACTGAAAACTTCCATGCCAGAGACTTGAAGGGAATACAAGTTGACATGCTGGCCAGAGAGAGGGGATATTTAATATTTAAGATACTGACTACATGATTTTTTACTTTCATCGGTAATTCATGCAAGTTTACAGAACCGCTTCGTAAGAAACCTGCCTGAGCAACAGTAGAGGTACCACCTAGAGAATAAGAAGAATGGTTTATAATGAACAGTTTGAGGAAAATAACTAGCGTTTATCCATATTTTAAGTTTCCAGTGATCTACGTGTACTAAGATCGTATTGAGATACTGCCTGGATCCCAAGCAATGTTGACACCATAAGAGGAGAGAGGTGTTTGTCACGCGCACTGTACCACAACTCCTGTTTTCACCACACACCAATTATAACAACCCAAACACTTCCTTTCCCAGGCCAGAAGTGACGCCACACTCCAGGAATAGCATTTCACAACTATACTTCATGCTTCAGATTGCTTCCCAGAAGTACAGTACATTATGCTATATAAGTTTACAATGGGAATATCACTACATGGAGGACTCATTGTATCGTACATTACTCCATAAAAACATTTTATATATATTAATTTGCAGTGAGAATTTCATAAAACTGCAATCAAAGGAGAAAGATGAATGTGTAGCTCATTACATTCCACTGCAGGACTGTAACATGCACCAAAATTATGCCTTAAAAAAATCCATGACGCATATTAGCTTACAAAGCGAGTTTCGAAACCTTCAGAGGTACAGATACATCAGGTTGTTTCCTTAATGTTTTTTATGTAAAACAGATATAATGCCAATATGACAACTCTTCAGGGTGGGAAGAGGTAGTTCATACTGTTTCCTAAATAATATGTCGTTCAGTTTTACGATGTAAATATCACTACACATAATCGTACACAGGAACAGCTACCAAGAGAGGGTACCTAAAAATCCTTTGTGCATAAACAGTACGTTTAAACTGAGAATATCACAGTACTTCACTGGGGAACATACATTTCACATAGCTTGCTTACTCGTTATGCATTTTTTGTTTCATCATCAGTGTAATTTCCAGATACTGGTCTGTAAAGATAAGCATGGATATTTTCTTCCATTCAGTATAAGCGACTGTCAACAGTTTCCATTATGTTACAGATTAGCAAAGAATTCATTGGTATAGCTTTCCTGTGCATTTTTTTTTTCATATTGAGGCTTTCAATGGCCTCCTTTGCACTACAAGATTGTTAAAGACTTCCTTTGCAATGCAAATAAGATGTTGACTTCCTCTGCAATACAGGTTTGTAAATGACTTTCTTTACAATACCAGTTAGCTATCGACTTCCTTTGCACTACCAGTTTTTTTCACTGTTTTTCTTTCTTCTTTTTTCTTTTCTTTTTTTTTTTTTTCTATACGAATTTCTTACTATTCTTACACAACGAGGCTGAGTCTTTCACGTTGTGGGCACTTTCTGTATTATTCTTACTATCACCAGACGATTTTATTCTCCTGAAAATACAGCTTCCACAGATCACTTCATTATTGTGACACTTTCCTCTGTGTTATTCTTGCAGCCACCTCACGATTTTGTTCTACTTAGGAAGGTCCTCTCGTACTCAAAGGGTTACAGAAAACATCCATGAACCCCTTGGCATAGATGAAACTATTTCGATTAAGCAATTTTATCAGCTTCAGAGAATGAAGGGCTTAACTCTTAGCTTGACTGACAACATCCCTTCATTCTGGCTATCGACAGATGATTCTACTAGCCACTAGCAGACTTCCCGAGGTTTAAGAGTTGAGAAACTATCTGGATTAGCTCTTCAACCATGGATTCACGACCTACTTTTTTCTGCTCTCGTGATTTTACTATCCACCTGAAACCTTCCGAAGCCTTAAGATTAAAATCAGCCTTCATAAATGCCTTTCTTTACAGTGACGCTCATTCTTGTTACCAGCTACGAGAAGGACGTATGTCACGTCTCTGCATTCACTCATCTCCCTCTGTTATCTGAAACAGGTAAAGAATCACAGGTATCGCGTATCTACTTTCTCTCGTGTCTCCCAGCTACCTAAATAAAACTGTCTGAAAGTAGCAAGTAAAATAGTTAAAGAATCACTATTAACGCGTCCCTGCGTTCGCTCATGCTTCCAGAAAAATAATGGTCTGAATGCAGCAATTAATTTAGTTACAGAATATCGAGTATGGCGTCACTGAGTTCACTGGTCTTCCTCTGCCACCTGAATAAAATCGTCTGAAGCCAGCATATGAAATAAACTGTCACTATCATCGTTTTACTGTGGTCGCTCCTGCTACCCGAATAAAATCGTCTGAAGGCAGCAAGTGATACAGCCAAAGAATCACTAATAATCCCGTCACTCATCTCCTCCCTCCTACCACCTTCGGCTAACCCGTGTGCCTGCAGGACCCCCGGCGGCAGGGTTGTCACGGTAGCAGAGTCCCGCGGGTGAACTGCCGTGGCGACGACGGTGGCGCCTCGGGGCCCTGACGGCATCCGGGGAGGGGCGGGGCGACCTGGGGTGGGCGGGGTGGGGAGGGGGAGAGAGGTGAGAAGAGGGAACAGTGGAAGATGAGTTAGAATGACAGACTGACTAGGTACAGGTAGCTGAATGGATAGCTAGCTAGCTAGGTAGATAGACAGATAGATGGATAGATAGATGGATAAAAAGATAGACAGATGGATAGACACAGACAGATAGGTGGAATGATAGACGGATAGATAAGCAGATGGATAGATCGATGGATGGATGCAGATAAATCGATGGAGAGAGACAGACAGACAGACAGACAGACAGACAGAGACAGAGAGAAGATGCTTGAAGTAACATAGGATGGACTGGTGGAATGGGGTGGAGTCGGCCTACCTGTGGAGGAGGTGGGGGAGGGTTCGGGGAGGTGAGATAGTAAAGAACAGTAGTTGGGAGTTAAGGGAGGAGTGGGGGAGAGGTAGGGTGGGGGAAAAGGGGGAGTTGGGAGGGAATGAGTTAAGTTAAGAGGGAGGGGGGGGGGAGGCTGGGAAGGGGTAAAGTTAAGAAGGGGAATGGAGATATATGGAATCGTGAAGTGGTGGAAGGAACTAAAGGAGAGGAGGGTGCAGGTGTCGAAGAAGTGGGATAATGGACTCAAAATGAGGCGTGGAAAAGATGTATTGGCATTACAATATGATGGAGGAGATGAAGGGATGAAACTGTAAGAAGCGGTGGACGTTTTACTCATCTCATCTTAACCTGGCCAAGATTTTTGTCCTTTTGCAGCTAATATCTTGTAACTTAAAGACAGAAAAAGATAATACTGCGACTCTACATACTTTCCATAGTATATTTTCATAACTACCGCAAAATTCTAGTGTATATTTATTGTTAAAACACAGCACTAAAGGTACAGAACTGCAAAAAGTGTATAACAGAGGGTGGACGTGGAAGAAGAGGGAAAAGCAGAGGAGAAAGCACATTGCAAAAGGAACACATTAGACAGGGAGCGCCGCATTCCATAGACGAAAGTAGAGAAGAATGAGAGAGATTGGCTGAAAGGAGGCACAGCACGGTAAGGAAGTGTGTGTGTGTGTGTGTGTGTGTGTGTGTGTGTGTGTGTGTGTGTGTGTGTGTGTGTGTGTGTGTGTGTGTGTGTGTGTGTGTGTGTGTGTGTGTGTGTGTGTGTGTGTGTGTGTGTGTGTGTGTGTGTGTGTGTGTGTGTGTGTGTGTGTGTGTGTGTGTGTGTGTGTGTGTGTGTGTGTGTGTGTGTGTGTGTGTGTGTGTGTGTGTGTGTGTGTGTGTGTGTGTGTGTGTGTGTGTGTGTGTGTGTGTGTGTGTGTGTGTGTGTGTGTGTGTGTGTGTGTGTGTGTGTGTGTGTGTGTGTGTGTGTGTGTGTGTGTGTGTGTGTGTGTGTGTGTGTGTGTGTGTGTGTGTGTGTGTGTGTGTGTGTGTGTGTGTGTGTGTGTGTGTGTGTGTGTGTGTGTGTGTGTGTGTGTGTGTGTGTGTGTGTGTGTGTGTGTGTGTGTGTGTGTGTGTGTGTGTGTGTGTGTGTGTGTGTGTGTGTGTGTGTGTGTGTGTGTGTGTGTGTGTGTGTGTGTGTGTGTGTGTGTGTGTGTGTGTGTGTGTGTGTGTGTGTGTGTGTGTGTGTGTGTGTGTGTGTGTGTGTGTGTGTGTGTGTGTGTGTGTGTGTGTGTGTGTGTGTGTGTGTGTGTGTGTGTGTGTGTGTGTGTGTGTGTGTGTGTGTGTGTGTGTGTGTGTGTGTGTGTGTGTGTGTGTAAGGGAGCATTGTGCGTGGTCGGTGTAATGGTGTGTGACGATAAGCGTGCGGATGTTTTTCTGCGGTGCGATCCAGCGACTGTGATGGCGTGCGATGTGTAGGGCTGATGTTGTGGCTGGATGATGTATAAACCCCTTCAGTGACAGAGACCTTCTTTTACTGGCACAAAATTGCCTGGTTGTAGCTAGAATAAACACACACACACACACACACACACACACACACACACACACACACACACACACACAAAAGATATCATACAAATGAGATGAACCCTTTCACTACAATGGCGGTTTTTTCTTATAACGAACGTTCTTGCTTTCTACACGAGTTACTTTCAGCCCGTGAGATTTTTTGGAATGGGCGATTTTATTATACAGACCTCATTAACCTTTTCACTACTAAAGCATTCGTCTAAGCTGAATATATCCTTAAGCAACAGCAAGAATATGATGTAAAAGGAGTCGTCAGGCTGAAGAAGTTAAAGCAGAAGATTTTAAGAGTATCCAAAGTAGTTCTGCTTAACGGAAAAGAAGTGAATTTTTTCTTTTTAAATCCCTTTAAACTAATTTTTTGTCTTTTGTTCTTTTTCACGTAAATCTATACTTTTCAGCTAAAGAGACACCCTCATAGGGAATGGATTAACGAAAACTATATCTAATCCTATAGTTCTTAATGACTCTCTAAATCTGAATTAAAACATCAAGAAACAGCAAACAAAATATAAGTCTCCGAGAAGAGAGGCTTAAACGTAGAAACCCTGCATAATAACAAAATATTTTTTACCGGTATACAGAACAACAGTGCCTGCTTCGTAAAGGCAAGACGAACGATTTATACAATAGCCCTATCAAGCTGACAACAATCGTCTGGAAACAGGGAAAAATAAGACGTCTTCAAACTGAGGGGTGATAATGTTGGAAAGCCTGCATACTGATAGACACAATTTTACTTTACATTACAGTACATTCGTCGTAATGATATGAGGAGTGATGGATACAAAAGGTAGGAAACGAGGGTGGGGGTAGGGGGAGACTCATAGTATATAGGGCCTTTGCGTGTGTCTGGGGCGGAAGAGCTCGGCACAAAGACGCCGCAAGTGAAAGTTACACGGGCGAAAACAAAGAAAGTGAAAGCAAGGGGGTCTCAAAATAGGATTATCAGATGAGACGGAAATGAAAGGCGGTGGGAGGAGGGGTTGGGTGGGGCAGATGCTGGTTTCTGGGTTGTACGAGTATTTTAGTGGGTTAAGAGGTTACTCATCATCTTATGTTAGGGGATTTGTTTTGCATATGACACTCACTCTCCCTCTCTCTCTCTCTCTCTCTCTCTCTCTCTCTCTCTCTCTCTCTCTCTTTCCCTGTTGAATCTCTTATAACTTCTCAATTTCTCCTAGTATAATCATTATATCACAATAAACAAAATAAGTTCAAAGAAAACACATCATACTGAAAGGTTTACTGGAGAACTGCTTCCATTTCAGCCAGTCTAAAGCGTCCATGTGTTGCTCTTAGTAAAACACAAATCTAGAGTTCGCAGAAATGAAAAAATAAACAAATCCATAAATACTACTAATAAAAAAAATCTACGACACTAAGGGGGTTATAATACTAGAAAAACAAGCTTGCTTTGTTCTTAATGGTTTACATTATAACAGTGGTTCAGTTATTGTCGCTAGTCTTGTCACTGTATTCAAAAGAAAATTCAGGGTTACAAAATACAACACTATGTATTACCTTATACCAAGTTCTCTATTCCTTCCAGATGTGGTGTCGTAGCTTAGCATTTAATTATGACAAGGAAACGACGATTTTCTGGAGCTCGAGGAAATCCTCACTCCGCAAAAGGCTGAGATTACAAGAATAGGTCATCAGCAATGTATCTGTTCTCTTCAGCAATGACTTTATATCCCACGACACACCATCCCCCCCTCATATATTCTCTCACTCTGTTTCTCCATCTTCATCTTTCTTCATACTTCTTCAGTTCTTCTCTTCCTCTATACTTCCTTTTACGTTAATATTCGAGATGGGGCTGCAAATCACGTTCTGTTGTTTAACCAGCCTAGTGAGACCATTTGTACTGAAGGTTAAAAAAAAAAAAGAGGCAATTATCCTTCCTACTGAGATGAAGTTCAGATATTCTTGTCAATAATGGACAATTTTATTCAGTTTTGGGGACACCTCTTGTTATAGATGCTAAAAACAAAAACAAATCAAAAAGTTGGGCAAAGGAAAAAAACGGTATCTTAACTGCTGCGACCTCACATTCCTCTCCCTTTCCAAACAGATGCCAGACAACAAAATAGCTGATGGCATTGGAGGAGGAGGGGAAAGCCACAATAAAACACTACCAGCAACAGGTCCCCATTCTCCCGGCACCAGCAGTGGCACAGGGGACCTTGAACAGTAGAAGGGTGTAGGTGGCAGGCATTGTCAAACCTCGGCGATGCATGTTTCCCCTCACTTGTCGCTGTCCCACTTCCCCTCACCCTGTCTTTAACCCTGTAATTATTATAACTTGATGACTCTCACTCATTTTTTAGGAGGGGAAAAGTCAGAATGATGATGGTGATGATGATTTGGATATTTTGCATTTGCTACGTCAGTCAATACCGCACAGTCGAGAGAAAATTCTAACACTCGATTACTTCCTCCTTCATTATAGACTCAGCCAGGGCATGACGTGCTGGATACGCCAGATTACTATGGATTTTTCCAGATAATTACCGAGCTAAAATAATTAACCATTGACACTGCTGAGAAACAGTGAGAAATTCTTTCGGTAGTTTAGCAGGTACAGTACGAGGGAATCAAGGATGATAAACTGACTTGGAGAATCTGAGTTTAGAATACTGGTGAAAAGAGATAATCAAGAATAAAGCGAATGGACAAATGCGGGAGACTGGGAGGGGGAGGGGATGTTGCGGGTCAGGACGGGTGTCGGTGATTAGGGACAAACAAGAATGGAAATACTTTAGTTGATGCCATCACTCACAGGTACTGGCGCCAGAAAATAAATAAAGTTGTAAATGTATTCAGGGAGGATGCAGTTAACCTAAAAAAAATATATATAATGCATTTGTTAGTAATCGTGTGTGGCTCTTACGGATAATATACTTCCACGATGGGGGGGGGGGAGGACTGCAGGCTGGTGCACTGCAGGAGAAGGGCAGCTTGTAGTCCACCGAGGTCATGATGAACCTGAGGCCACGACAACAGCAATAACTAGAGGGGCACTCAGTGGAGCGCATCTCTCCGACAGGGGCAACGTAATTTCCAAACTACTTTTCATAATGGGTTAGGGTTTCTCATCACTGATTAGGGTTTCGCAAAAAGTGTTTTCCGGATCCAGAATCTGTAATACGACCCGGATCGGTCCCAAAAGTTATTCGATTGTTCCATGGGACATGAGCTATCTACCCACCAACTTTGGTCCAAATTTCTTTCTTAGCTTTTGAGTAATCCTGCTCACAGACAAACAAACAAACAGAGGTGAAATACTCTCCTTGTCGGAAAGAACAAACGTAAAGATAGTTCCTCGCCTCATCTTTAGGGGGGGTGGAAGAGTCATGATGATGATGATCATAATCATGATCATGATTTGAGGTATCATGATACTCGTACATGACAAAAGCCAGGGCGATCGTAACAGATGCCGTAAAAGTTAACCTACAACAAGCACAGTGATGAAAGCTGCAAAATGGTAATATGAGAGGAGGCACTTTCTCCTCCCCTATTCGCTTCTAGTATCAATCTCCTCGTCTCTTCTGCCTGGTTTTAACTGTATATGTCTTCTCTAACTGCAAGACGTAAGAATGAGGTACAATTGTGAAGCAGAAGGAGATAAGGGAGTGGGAGGAAGAGGGAGGTGGCAACACTTTCCATCATTGTTCTCTGGCGGAAACTGAGAGACTTTGAGAGAGGTTACGAAACTTAGAGAGAAGAGCTGACGAGGGGGAAGGTATGTATATGTACTGGTAGGCCTTATGCATACCCCGTCATTATTTCTCTTTTGTTATTTTTCTTTCATATTTTATTTTCTTGTGAGTCTCGTTTCTTTTCCAACTGTAGTTATCATTTTCATCATCATCGTTATCATCTTCATCATAGTCTCCATTTTCTTCTTTGTCTTCTTTACCAACAGCATCTCTAGAATTATCATTCTATTTTCCACAACGATTAGGCGTGGGAGGGGGTACACGTGAGCTTTATCCGCACCTGCGTCACTATGTTTATTTTATATATTTGCTGATATATTTAGCATTTCTGGGGGTTCATTTTTTTCCCGAGCCTGTATTCCCATCCATCTATTCCTTTGCCATCATCATTAGTCACATCATCATCACTCTGTTCTCACTGCTGTGAATGAAATGGGTAGAATCCATTAGCAGGAAAAGGGATAACACATGACAAATAGGAGAAGCAACAACCGTCCAGTGAAAATGGGTCAAACATCCTTGCATTTACTCAAATATTTACAAATTTTCCGTTCTTCTTTGAGAGGAAGCCAATAAACCCCATTCACTGACCAAAGTCTCCCCCAAGCTAAGTAAAATCGCCTGGTGATAACAAGAAAAAGGTATAAAAGACGTCAGGGAGATGAAAGGACTTATCTCTCCTACTCGTATTTCTTCACTACCTCCTTCCTTATCTTTGTGTTACGGATGCTGGGTTTTCCTGCATCATTACACCTGCTTCCTGTTATTTTTTCTTAATTTTTTTTTAATTCACATATCGTCTTTCTAGTCACTTCCTCCCCTTTCTTTAGGTTTTTACATCTTCCTTCACTGTACCTTCCTTCTGCCGTTGTTCTCTCTCTCTCTCCCTCTCTCTCTCTCTCTCTCTCTCTCTCTCTCTCTCTCTGCAGTCATACCTTCTCTCTTCTTGTAGATTTCCCCTTTCATTACCTTTCCTCACATTTTCTTCATTACACCCAATATTCTTACGTTTTTTATAGTTTCTAACATTTTGCTGTGTCAGTTTCTCCCTTCTCTTCAGGTCTCTCTACATATTCCTTTGTCACACTCCATTTCTCCGTCGTTCCCTTCTCTCACAACTCAGCAGCACCTTCGTTTTCTTCTTGCAGCCTAATCCTCATCTCATCTTTTCATCACACTTAAATTTATAACTTTTTTCTCTTCTCATTCTCTCTTTTGATTCATTTTGTTTTCTCACACCATTTATTGAATCAACATTTTTGTTTTACAATTTCTTGCCTTTGGTACTTGTATTTTTTTTTTAACAATTTCTTGCTCTTTCTACTTCCGTTGTCTCACACCTACTCTTAGTTTCTCACTTACACTCACTGATACTCGCTGTCTTTTGCATATTTCTCCTCCTTCTCTCCATTATCACTTATTTCATAATTATATCCACTTTCTCTCATTTGTCATTACTTCTCCCTTCTAAACACCTCCCCTTGTTTCGTACACTCCTGATTTCCTACTCTCATTTCCGGTTTACCACTTTCATCGACTATTTCGCTCTTCTTTCCTTTACTTCTTGTTTCTCCATCTGTCATTTTAATGTGCTCATTATTTTCCTCACCACACAGATTGCCTCTGCTTTTGTATCTCTTCACACCTCAATTACTGTACATCTCTCTTTTTTTTTTTTCTTTTTTTTTTTCCTGCAGCGGATTTGGTAAGAGGTGAAGGCTTTGAGGTCCTTTCTCACTTTTTGTTTGTCTCGTCATCTCTCTCTCTCTCTCTCTCTCTCTCTCTCTCTCTCTCTCTCTCACACACACACACACACACACACACACACACACACACACACACACACACACACACACACACACACACACACAAAACCTGTCTCCTTAACTGCCAGCCACACAGTTCTCTCCTTATCCACACACTCACACCCGCATACATCTTCCACAGTCTTACCCACACCTGTCTACACAACTGTCCTATACATTTCCTTTCACACTTGCGCTCCATATACCATACACCTCTTCACACTTGCGCAAAAACGTGCTATCCCACATCCACACAAGTCATCCATATATCACCAGAGAATCAATTCCTGTATTATCATCTCACAACCATATTTTCTTTTTGTACTTCCTGGTTAGTCACAGTGTCATCCTTCTTCATATGCCAGTTCGCAGTATTTTGGAAATTTCAAGTATTTTTCACACCATTAACACCACGTTCTCACCCTTCTCGGATTTCTACATACCATCTCTGTTATAAAGCCTCACATTCTTCTTTATGCTGTTTCTGTCGTAATTTTTCACGTTCTCTGTATACTGTTTTAATGTAACTTGCTGGACCTTTTTTCATATCATCTTTTCTCCTCTTCCTTCCTGCATATCCTTGCTTCCATTATCCTTCATAATTACCTTCACCTGCCCTGCATCTTTTTTTTTTTTTTTTTTTTATGCAACACCTCAGTTCTTGCTCTTTTCACGGCTCTTTCGCCTTCTTTCATGTGAAGGTTGAGTATGGTATGAATAATCTCCATTTTTCTCACATTTCTGTCCTTAATGCTGCGTTCCCCCTCTTCTTATGTTTCAAGTTTCGATGTTTTTCCTTCATCCTATTTCAGATATTTTTTGCATCATGGAGTTTATGGACTATCATTTGCATAAAGTACTTCGTTGATCTCTCACTCCCCCCCCTCTCTCTCTCTCTCTCTCTCTCTCTCTCGTCCTTCAGTTCACTGCTTCCGTTTTCCTTGGCTTGTCTTTGCACGACTGCTCCTCGCACCATCTTCAAACCAAAGTCTCTCCTTTTGTGTCTCTACCCCATTATTAGTCCTTCACTCCTCAATCAACCCGTCGTGTCATATGTCCTTGGCACTTTTTATGTCACTGGTTCATCTCTTGTTTCCACTTCAGACCCCATCCTCTCACTACGCGGCTGTTTATATATTTTATTGGTATTAATTTTATCTAACAAGGCACCTATTGCATATATTTCTCTCTCGTTTCCTTCAATAGTTTCTTCTTGTTATTATCAGTCCACTTCTTATGGCCATTTCACACTTATTCTATTCGCCCTTCATACAGCTCCGTACTCACCAGTTTGTACTTACCACATTCATTCTGTATTTCTCATATTAATACTGTTTCTCGTTTTTCAAGTACTTCGTTTTTTCTGTTATTACTCCTCTTCTTGCTTCATTCACATTCCCTCTATATGGAGTTCCTTTGCACACCAACTAACATGTCACACCTCACACTGGTTATCTTTAATATTTACTGTTACCCTCTTGAGCAGTTGTGTTTTTTTTCGACTTTTATTCCACATCTTGCTTTCATTTTCTTCCTACTTCCCACACTTTCATACATATACCTCATACTTTTCATGCCTCCTTTTTTTTTTTTTTAATCTCTAATTACTGTTGTTTCTCTCGTTTCTAGTAGTTCCTTAATTTGTTTACTGGTTCACTTCTTGCTCCAAACTTGCCCTCCGTCCCTTCGTTCCACAATTACAAACACAGTAACTCGTCTTTGTCTCACCCCGTTACTGCTTCCTTCATTATTGTTTTTTCTCCCTTTTCCAGTGGTTTCTCATTTCAGCTATCCTTGACACAACTCTCGACGATTGCTCTGCTTTTCCTCTTCTCCCCTTCACGCCTTGTCGCGCTTGTCTTTCTTTTCGTGGCTTTTTATGTGTGGCTTTTAAGCAAACCAACTTCATAAGTCCATCAACATCATCATCATCATCACCATCATCATCATCGTGAAGTTTTATATTACCTAGTGTAAAGTTGAGGTGAGGAAGGATCCAGAAAATAAAGAATTACGAAAGAGGAAGAACAGTTAGCAGCACGTGGAGTGAGTTGGCCCACCCAGTCATTCACACAAGATTCAGATCTTCAGAATTCTGATTACATTTCACATGCCTGCCATATAAGAGTCGCATCTATTCCTGTCATCCATCAACCACCACGCATTCCTTTTTAGCCCCTTCAGGGGCTTAGAATTCGCAAGCGTAGGCAACACACCCTCCATAACTTTCCCGTATTCTCTCGAAGCCAAACCAAGCGACACCCACACTCACTCTGATCACATTTCTACTGCCATATCTGCCACACACACACTCTACACAGTTATCCACCTGTCATTGCTCATACTTTTCCCTTCTCTAGTTTCGTTCCTCGACTGAAGCAGCCTTGACACACACTTTACCATGATTACTATGCAACTTTTTCATCCCTTTGACACTCCATCCTTTCTCTTCATACTGTCTCCTCTCCCTCCTTCCCTCACCTCTCTCTCTCTCTCTCTCTCTCTCTCTCTCTCTCTCTCTCTCTCTCTCTCTCTCTCTCTCTCTCTCTCTCTCACACACACACACTTTTTGCATCAACCCTATTCCTGTCCTCGTCCCCTAATGCTTGTCTTCCTGCCTCCGTCCCAAGCTGAGTCATCCGATTCCCTCTCCTCTACAATTACAACACCGAGACAATTACATACATATTTCCTCCTCCTTCTCTACCTTCATTAGTCCTTCTTAGCCTCTTTAGCGTGTTCAAGTCTTTCGAATTTTATCATTATTTCCAGACGATTATATTCTGCTCTTGAGGGGTAACCCAGACTTGAAGGGCATATCTTTAGTTCTAATTAATCCTTTTAGACGAGACCTTTCTAAAGGTAAATAAAATCGACTCCTATATTGGTAACATGATTCGTAGTCGACATAGTTGAGAGTTTGTTACGAATGGAGGTGAGGCCCATTTTCGCTCAGAACTCTTGTGATATCCCAGTTTTTGTCTTTTTCCTTTTCACTATTCAGAATCCTAACAACCTTATAAATACTGTAAATAGCACAAATAAGGCCAGGGTGATGATTAAAGTACATCATACACTGTCTTCCATCAAGCTGACTTTAAGTGACGCTCTATCAAGATGACTTTAAGTGACTGTAATAACTGTCTCTTCCTGCCGTGTCTACTGTTCTTTGCGTATCTTTTTCTTACCCTCAAATTGTTGGTATTCCCTTCGATAATTGGAGTGTGTACGTCTGTCAGTCTTCTACGCTCAAATTAGATTCCACCTTGGGGGGGGGGGGACATTAGAGAGAGTACAAGAGTATTTTCTTAGATTTGTTGGTAAATGTCTGCACCCTGTTGAGGTTTCCTTGGTGATATAATACTGTTGTTTCTCTCACTCACTACTACAGGCATCCCAGTATTACAAATTTTCACATGCATATCACATTCCTCATTTCAGATGCCCCCCACACCTATTCCGTGCACGTAGCACAAAGTGCACGGGTGGAACACTCATCCAGTGTGACAGAATGTGGTGTTTCACGACCCTAAACGGATCATTTGCATTTGGAATCATAACGGGAATTTACCGTGTGAAGCAAAGCTATCCGCATGCCTTACGTGCACAAGCTGACCGCAACAATCTATTCATTCACCCTCAACCACAAGATGCCTCATATGGTCCAATTCGTTTATCATAGTTTATTTTAGTTTCTTAAACACAGTCACAACCAAAAGTACGCAGACACTTTCTTGCCGGCTGTGGCGATGAGAGGTGTTACATAAAATATGTGATGGCAATATGAAGCATTTAACAAAGAGTGTCAGATGGATGGATGCTTTCTGACGTTGGAGGAGGATTTAGAGAGGCAGGACACAATGCTGGCAGAGCAGTGGCGACGAATTTTTGTTCATGCTAGTACCTTAGTGATGAACTCTTGTGATGCTTTCTTTAGTTGTTGCTAATCCTTAATGATTCTTTCACTACTGGATGACTCTTCTACTCAGTGAAATCGTCTGGTGGCAGCAATAAAAAAGAAAGTATACAAAGATTCGGCAAAGGGAGGGTTAATAGTGTGTGTTTTAAAAGTCTTCCTCAGAACTGAGTAAAACATAGGTTACAGTGTGAAATCACTAAAGAGGTCGCCGTGCTGAAAAGAGTAAGTGATGATTTCTAACATTTTCACTAACACACGTGTCTCCTTAAATGAATGAAAATTATAAGGTGGTGGCAACATGAAAGTAAGACGTAACGGTACTGAACGGATCAAGTGCCTTTTTATTCGCTTAGTCACCTCATTTGCTTTTATGTACAGTTGTGGTGTTAAGAGAGAGAGAGAGAAAAAAATAATGTTTCCTCGTTTTCTATACATTCCTTATATGTTGGGCTCATAAGCCTTATCGTGCGTATATTTAACTCTTGGTACCGCTTAACGATTTAATCCAAAGTTGGGGAGCTTCTCAAGGGGATTTTTCAAAGCCGATTAAAGTTGTCCTGTGACGGAAGGAATAAAGTATGAGGGGCATCACTGTATTGAAAGGGTTAGTCCTTCTTCAATACTACTATTTTAACCAAATATGGAGAGGAAGGAAAGATAAAGGGGAAGTGCACTGGATGGAGGGCTCTTCGTGTAATAATTTATATATATATGTACAGTACACACACACACACACACACATATATATATATATATATATATATATATATATAGATATATATATATATATATATTTTTATATATATATTGGTATAGAGAGAGAGAGAGAGAGAGAGAGAGAGAGAGAGAGAGAGAGAGAGAGAGAATGTAACAACTTTAGTTTAAATCATCACTCACTTCATTTTCATTTCAAGGCTTCAGCCAACACCATTTCCAGGTATTATGTTTCCAGATTATCCTTAATGATAATAGGGAAAAAAAAACATCCACACACCCACACCGTCACCTTGATTCTTCCTACACAAGCACACCCATGAGTCATCACCCACATAATAGGTTACAATATTCAAGTCACTAATATGCCTTCGAGGTCTACGCACGGCAGTTGAAATCATACATAATCTCAGGTAAGGGTAACGGTGACACGCAATCCCCAATGATCTCCTTTGAGGTGTAGGGGGCCGAGGCTAGGTTACCAGTCCAGAAGCTCCCTAACACCTTTTCCTATGAGATTTGGTTTGTCTATAATACCTTACTGTCCTCTTCTGTGTTACATAAACCCTTTAAATATCGCCAAACTCTACATAAATAACTAAGGAAGAGGTGTTAGGGAGCTTCCTTAAGCTACGAGAATATGAGCTCAGGACTTTAAGTACTTCCTTTGCCACAACGCATTGTTTTTTGCTACGGATAGTCAGGTATACCGTAAGTGTAATGATTGGATACCGTTTAGTTTAGATACAGTATACTTCTCCCGCGTACTTCGATGACAAGCTTTCGATAATTTGTTCCAGCTCTCTTTAGAAGAGTTTATTCATCTCAAGAAGGCTTTCATCTGGTGAAAGTACATGTAATGAGTATATTTCTCTAGTTAGGAAATTCCCTCTTAAAATTAATGAAATTATCTAAAGGTAGTAGGAATGCATTTAAAAAGACATCTTCGTGCTGAACCAATAAATCTGTAATACAGCTAAACCCATTAATTTCTGGATATTGCAGAAATACACTGACTCGCAATAAACTTTGGACGAAACTTTTAGTGATGACGAATAATGGAGAAAGGTATGTATAATCATGGAAGGGTGATTATGCCAGAAATGAGAGTAAAAATCATATAGGTTAAGGGTTCCAGAAGTCGGTGTAATTAACGCCTTGAATACAGAGCCCATCATCAAGATCATCATCATCATTATCATCATTATTCTTCTTCTTCTTCTTATTATTATTATTATTATTCCCATGCGATTCTACTCAGCATAGAGATTTTCAGAACTGGAGGAATTAGATACCGTTTTCCTTAATTCCCTCACCACGGCAAGGCTCCTCCATGCCGAATAATATCGTCTGCCAGTAGAAGTATAATTTAAACACCAGCGCTGGGACTGTAGGGGATTATGGAAAACGTCTCTAACCTCTGTGAGAAAAAATATATATGTTTTCGAAGTAAATGGATTCAGTTTTGAGGAACTACTTACTTGTATCATTCTGTTTAACTCTAGAGGATTCCACTCGTAGTGAGAAATACGCTGAGGTCTTTGGATTCACATTTTCTACGGTAATTAGTGTGGAAAAAACTGCACGTGCCCAGTATCGGATAAGGCAAAAAGAACCCATTTCCTGTAATTTTCTCACCATATCTTCTATCAGACAAAGCAAGGAAGGAAGAGAGTTATGCAATTCACACCCTCGCCAGCGCCAACAAGTGGTGCTTCTCTCTCTTCAGATGTAAAGTAATTCTGTTGTTTAAGAGGCTGTAATTACGGTACTGGTGTTTAGCGTGTAGTTAGGGGACAATAGGCGTCTTCTCGCGTATCGCTAACTACCGCACTCCCGGATGCTACCAAATCCTGGACGTGTAATTGCTCTGTGTTATTTCATTGAGAGGGATGACGTGGCGCATAAATATTCATTTTGGTCTTTCCAGGGCGAGAGATATTCTTATCTACTTCATCCTGCTCAACATCAGATTTTTTTTTTCCATCTTGGAAGTGACTTTCCCTTGAATGTTTAATAAATCACGAATCCATTTACAACGTGAGATTGCTATTTCTACTGGCTAACACCAGACAATTTACTTCACTTGAGTCGATTTCGTCCGTTTGGGTCAATCAGGTGAAGGACGCATTCGTTTCTGTCACTGGATTGTAAAAAATGCTGCCGATTGTTAACTGGAAAAAAAAAAAAAAAGCTGCAATTATAACCACCACAATTATCGGCATCCGTCTACTCCTGTTCATCATTATCATCATCATCATCATCATCATCATTTTCAGCACCAACATCACTCCAGTCACAACTATTATCACTTCAGTCACTACATCCAGCCCAGCCACCATCATCATTATCATAATCAACGTCACTGTGTGTGAGAGGCTTCTGCTGAGATTATTGTGTCTTGAACTTAGAACAGAGGATGTCATAGGTACCATTATCCTATTTATCAGTATTACCATCATCATCCTCAGTCATCAGTATTATTACTTCCAACATCATTATCTTCATCATCATCATCAAACACCAATAGGGTAGTAACTATTTGTTTCCCTTTCTGTATTCCTTTGTCTTATGCATTTCTTAGATATGATTTCGTTTCAGCCTCATGTTGGACTCCCACACCAAGTCTATGTCCTTCTCTTTGCCTAAGTTGTCTCTTCGTCAGTACACTCCTCCCTTTCCCCCAAACTCTCGGCCTTACTCCCGCCCCTCATCTCTCCCTCCACTTCCTCCATTCCTCCTCACCTTCATCCCCTCTGTCTCCCAACTTTCACCTTCACCTCTTTGTTTCTTCCTGCCTCCCTCCTCATCCCCCTCTTCTACAACTCGAACCCCCATCCTCCTCTTCCACCTAGCTCCACTCCCCTCCCCTCGCCAGTCCCAGCAGCACCAGTCATCTCTTGTCCACAGCCTCGCCCTCTCTGCCAAGATATGACCTCAAACTCCACCCTCTTCCACACCTGTCTCCCTTATCCAGCACAAGCTATCTGGATTTATCACCTCCCACACTTCCATCCGTCCTGCCCTATAAGCCTTATGTGAGCCTTCTCGTCCAGTGTTTTTGTCCGACTTTCACTGTTTAGTTAACCTTAAATTGTCCAAAATCTGCAAATGTCCCCGTTCTATAATTCTGTCCTAAACCTCCATCTGTCTCTGCCCTGCAGCTGCCCTTCAGCATTGCCAGTCCTTTCATATAAGTCTTGTTTTGTTTTGTTTTTGTCCTTCGTGTAAGTCCTGTATGCTTTTGTTTTTGTCCTGCGTGTTTGTCTCACCTGTCTTTTTCCTCTGACCACCTGCATCTGCATCTGCCCCTGCCCCATAACTCAGTCCTGCAACTTCATGTGCCCCTCCCATATGTGGCATTTCAATTTTAAAAATGTGTCCTGCTTCATTCGTTCAGCTGAACTTTAATAATCCAACATCTACATCTGTTCCTGCCCTCCAAGTCTATTTTTTTTTCGTGTCCAATATGTCGCTAACCAGACCTCTTCCTTTGTCTTTATACTGCCTTATGGTTTCTGTCTCAGCTGACTCATTTTTTTAATTCTTAGTTGCCTAACGTATCTTTCTTGTCGGTGGTCTGGTAACAGATCTCCTGGGTCTGTGAAAACTGTCCTCTGGCACGCCACGGTCTGAATTCCAAAGATGAACGGGTTTTTCTCTATCATGTAAACTCTGGCAGGGACATAGAGTGGTCTTCAGTTTAAACAGTCTGGACCACGATAGCCAAACTTTGAACCCCCAAGGCACCATGCCCTCCGAAACCTTTATGGTATAATAGGTATTTTTAACAAGTCATATATATATATATGTATATTCGTCGATACTCAGCCCAGTAATCCTACCTTGCCTGTCCTGTTGCTCTGACTTTTATTCATCCTGCAACTCTGCCTAACGTACTCTACCACATTTCTGTACCTGAATCCGTCTTTCATTACTCACTCGTTCTATTTTCTGACCTAAATATGCTTTAGAATTTCTTATTTTCTCTATTTTAAACTCATACCTTGCTCTCGGTTACACCCCTGCCTTGGCCTAGTCCACGCATGAGCCTCTTACTGCCCTGCCCCTCCGGCTTAGCCTAATCGGAACATCTGCCTTGACCTAACAACCCTGCCCTCTTTTGCCCTTGTGGATCTGCGTCATCCTGTCCGCTGCACTTTGTCTCCTTTACTTCGTCCTTCTCTCTAAGCCTGATGTTTACCCTACATTACTTCATCCCTCATTTCGTCATTATTTTTCTCTCTGTCCTGTCTGACTTCGCCTTTTATCCATATCTCATCTTATGTAGTACAGACAGTTAAAGGAGTAACGAAACCCGCACATTAGACATAACTGAAACAGAGTACATTTGCCTATTTGCTTTGGTATGTGTGTGGATATATCTAAGCGATTAAAAATTCTGCATGATGCCAAACTGTTATACTTTAAGAAGCGGCATAATAAAATAATGATGTACGGCTTTTGAATAAGGACATAGAGTATTGCATTTCAAAGTTCTTGGTCTTGTGTCTCATAACTTTCAGCATAGCAATAGTCTCGATAGTTTTCTATTGACTACTTCTACAGTACTTTATTCACTTGTTTTGTCCTTCTGTGTCCCTATTTCTCCATTACCATTTTTCTGCCCCACACTGTCTTGTCTCTCTGCCTCGTTGTCTCTTGTACAACAAAGTTATCCTAATTTATATCTTATCTTAACTATTTATTATTCTTCCCCCTTATTCTCTTGTATTACCTTTGTCTGAGCTCCGTTTCTATTTTCCTTCCTCTCTCTGCCTCATTTTCTCTTTTTCTCTGTTCCTTTCCATCGGTTTGGCTATATTTCCCGTGTACTACGTTTTTACCTTGTCATTTATCATATTTTATCCAGCCTCTTGCTATTACTTTGACCTACATAGTACCCTGCCACACTCTATCCTGAAACACTTCCATACCCTGTCTCACCCAGCACCGTACCCAGCTTAAGCCTGCCCTTGCCTTACGCAGCTTAACACAACTCCTGCCTATCTCCGCCTCGCCCCCACATACACATGAATGAGTGGAGGTGTGAGGTGTGGGCAGGGCGGGATTCACGGGGACCTCACTTCGCCATTGTTGCATTGTGGCTACCAAGGACGTACCGCATTGTTCCTCCTCACCAGGCCCTCAAAAACACGCCAGTAACTCCGAATGATGCATGAGAGGGCCTGAGGGCACGTTGATGAAGCGGTTCAGGAAGCTGCACATGTGGTTTTTCTTTTGTTTGTGATAAGTGAACGGAGGTGTGGGCCATATTCTCTTTGTACCCTAGTCGTTGTTCTGCCTTTGTTGTTTGTAGGTTTGTTTTTAATTTTCCTGTTATGCACATACAAAAATATTCCATTTCAGACCGCATCTATTATGTGGCTAGTATAATCAATATCCCTACCGTTATCACTCTTACTATCATCACCATCATCATCCTCAGTCATCAACATCATTGTTTCAAACACCATCATTTTTATCAATTTTCCTTTATCAACAATAGGGTCGTAGCTGTGTGGTTCCCTTTTTGTATTCTTTTTTCTTATGCACTTCCTATATATGATTTCTTTTCAGCCTCATTTTGAACTCCCACATCAAGTTTATGTCATTTTCTTTACCTAAGTGGTCCCATCGTCAATACGCTTCCCATCTCTTTCCTCCCAACTCTCTGTCCCACCCTTTCCCTCTACTTCTCCCCTAACTCTCACCCTCATCTCCTCTGCTTCCTTCAGAGGCAAAATGTAGATATGGCCAGAAATCTCATGGGGAATTATATATATATATATATATATATATATATATATATATATATATATATATATATATACAGAGAGAGAGAAAGAGAGAGAGACGCTGGTAGAGGTCAAAATAGCAAGCCGAGGACATAGTAATCAAACAACAATCACTCCTTGGCTCCTTAATCACCAGAACTCCAAGCCATGTAAAAACCAGGAAGGCAAGGTGATAGGTGTTAGATCGAGGCCATTGTGAACGTTTGTGAATTCCGCTTTATGTACAAAAACGCCGCTAATGAACGTCTGCGGAACCTGTCATGAAAACCGGGTGATGCGGATGACGACACTTCCTGTCATTACGTGTCGGGTCCACCAAGGCCAGCGCTGCCAAGGAGGGAGGCGAGGGGAGTGGCTTGTATGAACACTTTTGGACAAATTCTTCCCGTTTTTTTGTTGTTTTTGGTCGATGTGTTGTGAAATCTTTCCTTAATTTTGAAAGGTTTATTAGGCTCCACAGACAGCATCACAGAGTTTCGAAAATCATCGTTTACTGCCTTGTTGTTTAGCGTAATGAGATGGATCGGAGTCTGTGTCTGCAACTGCACTCTCTAGGCAACAACTATGCGGTTTTTCATGAAGACTGATTAAAACGATAGGATTATAAGACAGAACTTGACAAATGAGAATCCCTAATGGTTCTACTTCTCCTCGATGTGTTTACAAACCCTTATAAGGATAGTTGCCTTGATTCACCCAGTGAATCACTGTCAGAACAATTCAAACTTACGTTTGAGGTAGCATGATTTAAAAATATATAGTAATTTCTATTTACAGTGGAGATGTCAGTTCCCTTAGTTACCTGGTGGTCTTTCTTTCCAGATGAGCGCAAATGTCTGGCATTAGCCACACAGAAATATCAGACGTCTTCCTACGAAAGCTTTTCTTCTTTTTCTTTTCTTAATCTACCATATAGCGAAGTAACGTAAGTGCGGCATGCTCTGAAATAAATACATCAGTTAACTGCGTCACGTATATCTCTGTATATGGAAGAGAATGTATAGGAGGTAGGTTGGTTTACTCAGTACTGAAAGCTTGGCTGGATATGATGTAATTATATGCGTGTGGAATCTTTTGCAAAAGGAGACATCAGTTAATTAAAATGTACAGTATTTGCATACAAAGCAGTGTAGGCGAGGGGGGGACTTGGACTGCATGTTTTTTATTTTCTATGTATGCATAAAGTAAAAGTAAAAATAAAGTTGTGGGATTTTCTGTGCCGATCCAGAATGCATTATACATTACTTTCACCCTTTCACTGCAATCACATCCTGCCATAAGCTTCAGTGAGATTTTCGGAACTACAGGTAGAGGAGAACGTTTCTAATTTCATTCACTTTGAGAGGTTTTGCCTAAACTGAAAAATCATCTGGCAATAGCAAGAATAAACAGACGTTACAGAGAACAACTGTGGACACTATACATGCCCTCTTCAGTATTCTAATGCTAACTGTACTTTACTCTTGATACAACGATACGATTTTATCAAGCTCAGGAGAGAGTTAAACTAATGTATCCACGACAAATGGCTTGACCAAGTACCTGTACAGTGATGGATCATGTCGTTCAGCTGACACACGAATACTCTATTTTAGGTTGCTACATACACACACACACACACACACACACACACACACACACACACACACACACACACACACACACACACAGTCACTCACCCCTTCCCGCTGCACATGCGCAAACTCTCCTACTCATCCCCTCACACACACACGCCGATCAAATCGTAACACTTGTTTCGCGTCCAGGGCGCGGTTGTAAATATAATCTAGCCAATTTAATTTTAAGTGTCTCTGTTAAGCTTTATAAAATCATCTGGCAGAAGTGAGATTGGAAAAGCCAAACTTTATCGTATGAAAAAGGCTAAGCAGACTAGGGAAAACGGACGGAACACAAAACTGAATACTGAGGCTCAACTGACATCCCACCAATAGGGAAGAAGTGCAAGTAAGGCTCGTAACCTTATGACAATACCGCCTTTTATTATTATTATTATTATTATTATTATTATTATTATTATTATTATCATTATTATTACTATTATTATTATTATTATTATTATTATTATTATTATCATACTTTTATCAACAGTCATTACGAAGTCACTCAGAATAAAATGGGTCGGTGTGCAATACGATCTAGTCTACTTTTGCGAAACCAGTGTGTGTAAACTGTCAAGAGTTTACCTAAGGCGGTGTGTTCTGATACTCTAATTATGCAGCTCTGCCGTGGGATAAACGTCAGAGAAGGTGGGTGCCCGAAATGAGGAAAGATGACCTTGAACATACGTGTCTGTAAATGCACGAGTGATAAAGTAGTGAAAGAAATACAGTATACCAATTACATGGAGTTAATGGATAATGAAATCGGGAAAGAGTGTAAAAATGTTGACCCACATATACGGGGAAGCAATATATCTCTACTCACCACCTTAAGTCCGTCTCCCTTGCTTTGTTTGTGAACTTCTTACCTGCAAAGAAAATAAGAGAATGATAAATAAGCACTGCAGTTATCTGAATCGCCAGCTATTCTCTAAAGACATGCTGTATTTTGAAAGGGAAATGAAACAGTAACCCCTGCATAAAATAATAGAACACTTTAATTGTTGTTATTGTGACACGGGACCGACTTCTTGTTAGTATAGGAGATTTCACAGCAACTCTTCTTTAGCTGTTTATTTTATTTATTTCTCTTTAATATAATCTTGTACACCGATTATGCAAGCTCCTGCAATTTCAGAAAGATACCAACTAAAACGCACGTCAGTATCAGAGTATAATATTTATGATAAATCCATTAATGAAAAGTGATACGATGTCTCTTGTGCCAGAAAGAACACGACTCTATCATTGTCTTACCCTATTCTCAGTGAAGTTACTGGGGAGGGTTATATCCAGAAACAGGAGCAAAAAATGAGAGCACAAATAAATAGTTCTCACATCTGTTCACTCGTCATTCAGACCTACTGTATATATATATATATTTTTAAAAGATGAACAAAATATCTCACATTCAACCAAATCTAGAACACAGTGCATAACGAGAGTCAGCAAAACATTAGTGCTGCAATTAACACATTCACCTGCCAAGCAAATAATCTATCGCGCAAGGTAACGCACTGTAGTCTTGAAGATGTGGGTCAGTGGTCCTGGTAGCCGAGTGAATATAATCTACGGACTCAACACACCTAGAACCCCAACATAAGCGAGAGAGAAAATGTTGAAGCTATGAGTAACTATAATAAAAGTATAATTCCAGCTACTTGTTCGCCATAGCGTCAGGGTTTGTACTGGGTGATAAATAACCCATCTAAATAATAAGAAATAGCCATAACATAAATTCCTATTATTCTTCCATACCGAACCACCCCCAAATACATGATTTTGACTGAAATGGGGGCATCACAGAACACAGCAGAGAGAGAGAGAAGAAAAGAATTAATACAAGTATCTGTTAGTGTTCCATGAGCAGTTGAAATACTGAAGTATACAGTAGTTTTGATTGTTTACTGCATCAAAGAATATAATGGCTGTATGAAGAGGAGTTTTACTTAAGATTACTATTCTTCAGATGTACCCTAACTCTTTCGTAGAATTAGGTAAAATACCCTGAAAAGACCGTCTATAATATACTGTAACTTGGGAACTTATTCATGATGTCAAAAGTTACGTTTTATGACATCTTACTCAAATGCGTATTTTAAATGGCAACGTACTCGGCTAGTCAATGAACCGTGGAAACTCCCTTTTTAATTACCATAACACAATAAACTTCTTGTGTGGATGTGGTTAATAATGGCACCTTGGATATTTATCAATTAACTCAACCCTTTAAGCACAAGGTAGCAGTAAATTTCATAATGTGATATGGGCCTGCTGTATACCTGCTTTATTGTTACAGATTTACATGACATTAATGAAAGGTGTAGAAAAAACATCACACACACACACACACACACACACACACACACACACACACACACACACACACACACACACGCACGCACACACACACACACACACACACACACACACACACACACACACACACACACACACACACACACACACACACACACACACACACACACACACACACACACACACACACACACAGGACAAAGATGGCTGACAACCTCACTCCTTGTCTTTCATTATAACAATACAAAACACATTAGCTTCTCAGGACACAGTCGAATCACATATAAATCATAAAAGCACCTGCCACTCATGCAGACTTCCAGTACTCTTAATTTTTTTGGCAGTCAGTACAAGCCTCAAGAGTATGGGGAACGATGTCGCGGAAGAACATTGATGAATGGTCGTAAAATGTAAGTAGGTATTGGAACGAAAATACAAAACTACTTAAACGTGGAGAAATAGCAGTAACTATATATATATATATATATATATATATATATATATATATATATATATATATATATATATATATATATATATATATATATATATATATATATATATATATATATATATATATATATATATATATATATATATATATATATATATATATATATATTTATGGGAAGAAAAAAGTATTATAATGAGCATTAAATGGCTGCTCTAAATTACACCTAACCAAGTTCACTATGACGCTCCCTGACTTACAACAGCAGCCCACCATAACGCTACCTGACTACATACATTAAGTTCCCCGTGCACAGGCAGGCAGCGCCATACCGAGAAAACCAACTTTTCAGAGTCTGTTCATTCACAAATATTGGGGTTGGCATGACCGTGAAGGAGTGGCTGGCAGGCGTGTCATTTGGGTCACGGGTTGTCTGGCTGCATTCCACGTTAACATTCCATAACCTGGCACAGCTGGCTCGGAATAACACGCTGGTTGATGCTTGTACGCATGTATAACTGTTTTAATACGTAATGAAAAGTTGGCATTTGCAGCTAATTTTAAATATTCTTAAAATGGAAGTCGAAAAAGGGGCAATAAAAGTATCCGTGTACTGAAACTGTAGGTTAAAACTCAGTCTTGGATTTATGACAACTTCTTGGTGGATACCGTTAAACTTTTCTTAAGGTGACATGAACATAAAGAAAGCTCTGTCAAAACGATCCCTATGACTGAAGAACACGTGCATGTCGGAGAGGTGTGTGTAAAGAGAGATGCGCTCCGTTAAGCACTGCAACACATTACCGGTGTACACTACGGTATGTGGTGCACCGGCTACATGTAATGGACCGTGGTAAAGGGCCAGCACAGAAGGAACGATTTGTGTTTCATGATTTAGTGGCCATCTTCTGTTTATAATCTGGTATAAAATTCATCGTTCAGGAGAAGACAGGTGGAGTGGCAGTGTGTGGCACAACTGGGACTAGCAATGTGTGGTGTGGCAATGTGAGATACAACAGTTTGAACAGTAGTAATGCAAGACGTCTATCGTAGTCTGAGGTGTGGCACTTTGGGGTATGGTAGAGTGTGGTGCGGCAATGTGAGATGCAGCACAGCACTGTGAACTGTAGTTGTGTGACGCGGAGAGTAGATGTGAGGTGTGATGGTGTGAGGTGTGATGGTGTGAGGTGTGGCAGTGCGTGGCGTGGCAGTGTGAGATGCAACAATGTGATCTGTTGTGTGAGATGTCGTAATGTAAAACGATAGGGTCATGTTAAGGAGGGAGGTGTTCGCTAATGTACAGTTATTATCTAGCACCCTTTAGTTTGTGTCAAGATGAAGAATATGGCGCCGTTAGGAAAAGTATAGTGTGTCAAAGAAAACGTCGATGGTGCTAGATGTTGGGGACGAGAAGACAGTGTCTAACAAATCGTTCCAAGTGACTTAAAATAAAAAGACCTTAGTAATTTCACTACGATCCCGCGTCGGGGGTATCCGTAAATACAGCTGATAGAGTTCGCCTGGATAGGTTTAGTTCAGGACATCATTCAGTTCTTCTCAGTTACCAGTACTGCACAGGATACTAAGACGCAGACACAGCATCAACGGCTTAAGAAACCTGTGGGACGACCCCACAGAGGCAGTTGCGTAATTGCTTTCGATGAGTCTGCTGGGCAAGGCAGATCGGGGTTAAGCAACAATAATAACAACAACTACGATGGCGCTTTTTCTATTTGATTTTCGACACCTTCAAACAAGTTAATTTAGCTCTGAGGAAACTTCTCGTAGTCAAAGGATTAAAGGGGATCGCTTTTATCTGGACCAACCAGTGCACTGCCGGCTTTAGCTGCCCTTCTGCAATCCACCATCCTTCTTTCGGGTGATGGGCAAGTAGATGACGAACTTGTGTTTAACTAGGTAGATTAGCCGCCTGGTAATATCGGTGGCGCTACATGAAGGCGTCCCTCTTCAGCGCCCTAAGACAAACAAGGTAAGGATATAATGAACAAACAATTGATTACTGCCGATCATTAATTTGGCACGTTTTCATTAGGCTATGATATAGTTTCAAGACAGGGAAAAGTGACAAACAAATCAAGTTTAGAATATGCTTGAAAATTATTCTTGATCAGATTTCCTGGTTCTCGTGAGGCTATGACACAGTTTCGAGAGGTATTGACCCTTCCCATTGAAACAATTAGCATAAATGGCGTTGGCCAGTGTAGTGTGGAGTAATTGTGAAGGCGAGCGGGTCACCACCAGTCCTTCTCGCTCTACTTCTTCCACCACCACCACCGTCTGCAGGAAACACTTATTACCCAGCCCCTCCTACAAGCCCCCACCTCCCTCCCTTTCCTCAAATCCCCTCCTCCTCCCTTTCCTCACGTCCCCCTTTTCCTCCCTTTCCACACTCCCACATCTCCCTCACGCCCCCACCTCCCTCCCTTTCTCCACGTGCTCACCTATTTCCCTCTCCTCATGCCCCCCTGTCCCTCCCCCTTTCCACACGCCAAGACCTCCGTCCCTTTCCTCACACTGCCTCTTATTCCTCACTCCCCATCTCTCACGCCGCCGCTTCCTCTCCCCTCCCTCCCTTATATCCACTTCCTCTCCATCTTTAGCCCCTTTCCCCACATGGGAGGTGGAGGTCGAAAAATTTCCCCTCCTCAAAACTAACCCATACTACTTATCTACCTTAATGTATCGTACCTTCGCGATTTAACTAACACTTCGCTGTCTCTTCTTCTCCACCTACCTCACATGTTCCCTGGTCCACATTATTCCCTCTCATGTCCCCTTGTCCTCCCACCGTCCGTTCTCTCACCCTTTCCCTTACCCCTCCCTCCTTTTATACAGATATTCTCTTTTCTTTTACCCTCTCTCGTCCCTCGGTTTCCTTCCGGGGTCCTTTATCCTTTTTTCCTTCCCTCCCCTTTTCATGCTTCCCCTATTTCCTCCTTCCATAACCCCTATCCCTTTCCAGTCCCTCTCTCACGCCTTCCCCTTTTCCCTACTTCTTTTCTCCCCTCCCTTACCCCTCACCCCTCATCCCCGTCCGCCCCCGCCTCTCACACACCTGCCGTAGCCACACCCCAGCCGCCCGGTACCGTTACCTGCCGTCGCGGGAAGGTATCGCTCACGTGTGTTGGGAAAGGCGTGAGGGTGGGGCTGGGGCCGGGGTGGTTGATATTGGTTCGGGCGCACACGATTAATTAACCAGCCCATCTGTGTAATTTGTCTTTCTGTAACCATTCAGGCCGAGGATTTCCCCCTGGGTTAATAAAATCGATTTATAGTATTGGGAAGACAATTATGATGATCGTGGTTATGGGGATCATGATGGCAGTGCTGCCAATGGTATGGTGATGGTATTACTGATAATGATAACACTGTTGATGAATGTACTGATGATGATGATGATGATGATGATGATGATGATGATAATAATAATAATAACAATAAAAATAATAATAATAATATTAATAATAATAATAATAAAAGAGAGGATGATGGTTATGATGAAATAAAAAAAAAAGTAAAAGAGAAACCCATACGCACCCTGTACGATACAAATTTCCACCCACCCTCCATGATAGAGTCACCAACCAGTCAATGCTCGCCCTCCCCCTGCCTCCGTTCTCACCATTCATAACCAAGTTTCCTGGTTGTCACGCCGCTGCACTCACCCCTGTCCCCGTCTGGCTATCTGCGTCAAATTACACGTCGTTCTGGTCGTTGACGGGGATTTGCGAGACGCCATGAATAACGCTAATATGACTCCGGCTTCCTGCGTATGGTGGTTATTTCGTAAACTTTCTATATGACCGTCATTATCGGGTAATATGTTCAGTGGATGAATGAACTGCGAAAATAAACTCTTGGGTTGCAACGACGAGGTTACTGGCTTTGAAAGTAAATAGAATGGAAATAAAATAGTGAATGTGTGGTGGAGGGGAGGAAGGGGATGGGGGAGACTGACGATGAGGTGAAGGTTTGGGAAGGAGAGGTTTACACGTATGACTGAGGGTGGTGTGAACCGAAGCAATGGCAACCTGTTGGAGGAGGACAGGGTGACATGGAGGCTATCTCTCTGTGACCACTCCCTCTGAGATTAAGGCGTCTGGCTAACTGGTAGGAAAGTGCAATAAACTGGAATGCCCATGAACTACTTGGGGTAGAATAGGCTACATAATGGTATTTCAGAAATCCCTGACCACTGACCCATGACTTCCATATTTAGATTTTATTAACAGATGGTCAATAACAACTAATATAAAACAAAAAAAAGATGAGAAAGAGGAAAAAAATATGAAGTTTCTTGAGATAGCATGACAGAAGTAAGATGAAGTCGCACTTTCTCTCACCTTCACTCTGTCACTGTCACTTCTGTTTTCCCCACTTTCCCTTCGCTTTTATCCAACTTCCCATCCCCTTCCACCACCTTAGCCCCACTTTTCCCCCTTGTCGCTCCACCACCTCCAGCCTCCACCACCATCATCATCATCAACCTCGCCCACCCATCCGTCAGCTTATCCATGTCACATCTCATTCCAGCTTCCCTGAGATTTCATTCCTCTCTCTTGCACCTTCACCGCACTCTTCTTCATTCATGTTTGTTCCACTGCCTTTGCTGTACCTCGCCCCACCACTCTTTCCCCCTTTTCACTCCCATCATCTCCAGCCTCCACCTTCATCATCTTCAACCACATCCATTCATCCGTCAACTCATCTCAATCCATCTTCCCTTACCAGTCACCGTCTTGCCGGGAGGATATTTCGCCCTAGTGCTTAAACCTTTCATTCAGACATTTATTTGTATATACTTCCTATCCCCAGATCAGTTTATTCAGTCTAGGTGATCTCCTTTAGCCTGGAGTTGGAGTGAGGATGGATAAAAGAGGAGAGATGGAGAGGGAGAGGACGAGGTGGAAGAAGTGGAGTGACAAAGGAGTGACGTGGAGATAGATGGTGGAAGAGGTCGAGTGAGGGTGGAGAAGTTGGAATGAGAGTGGAGGAAACAGAACGTTAAGACAGACGGTAAGAAAAGAAGGTGCAGTGGGAATGGAGTAGGTGGAGTAAGATTAAAGAAGTGGAAGAGATGGAATGACGATAGAGTGACGTGGAGGATGGAACCGACCGCTGGACTGAGAATGGAAAAACTCCAGTGAGAGTGGGGAAAAATAGCATCTCGAAGTGGAAGAGGTGGAATGACTGTGGAGTGAGGTAAAAAGACGGTGGCATGATGACAGTGGATAAACTACAGTGACAGTGGAAAAAGTAGAGTCTCGGAGTGGAGAAGTGGAATGAGAATGAATTAAGGTTAAGAAATTGTGGAGGAAGGCGGAGACAGGGTGATCTAGCAACAATGAGAAAGGAGGAGTGGGCTTTAAAGGTGGAGGAGATAAAATGAAAGTAGCACAAGTGGGGTGAGAGTGGAGAGGTGGAAAGCAGCATGTGTGGAGGAAAACGTAAAGCAAGGCGGATCAGTAGCACGTAGCAGTCTGACCTGGCAAGAGAAACGATAAAAAATTATCACCCCCTCGTAAAGTTAATTTCAAAAGAGCTGTAATTAATAAGATTATCTTTCATGTATAAAGTCTCTCCCTTTCTTCCCCCTCCTCTCTCTCTCTCTCTCTCTCTCTCTCTCTCTCTCCCTCTCTCTCTCTCTCTCTCTCTCCACGATGTGCTAATATGGTGCTAAAAGATAGGGGACAACAGAGGACAGGAACCAGCAGAGAGAGGACAGCGTGGGAACCCAACATCAGTGGGAGAAAACAGGCAGGTTATCAACTATCAGAGTCGCCTTTCCGGAACCGAGTCTTCTTCCTTCCTTCCTTTCTCTAATTGGATAAAATTCTCACCAAGACTCAGGGCGATAATTTTCTTCACGTAACTAAAACTTGCTTCTGCCGGAAGGACGAAGGGACATGGGAAGATTCTATTTCCCCCCCCTTTTTTTTTTTTGAATCCGCACTATGCTTCCTTCTTTTCCCACATGGGTTGAAATTTACGCAAAAGCTTGGGGTAATTTTTCTTGCGTAACTAACACTGGCTTTTACGGGAAGGACAGATGTGGAAAGATTAAACAACATCCCTCCCTTGTCTTTCCAGAATCCTCCTCCCAGAACCCAGCACCTCTACTTCCTTCCTTAGGTAGAAATTCACATATGAACTTGAGGTAATAATTTTTTCACAACTAAGGATTACTTTTGCAGGACGACAAGAAACATGGTTAGATTCTTCACCCTTCTTTCATAATCATTCCTGCAAAAAATATATGATTATTACAACAAGGAACAATCTGTATGTTTGTTTATGCATGAACATCTTCGTTTACAGATTACGTAGAAAGACGTTCCTAAATGCCAGTGATGTTTTGTAGTATAGAGTAATTTTATAGCAACTGTCATCGTCATTAACACTCTAATCCTGTTTCCCATTTCCAATAATGAGGTACACAGGTGAAAAGGTTAGTCCATGTTTAGATGAATATAGCAAAAATAGGTCCATGTGGACATTGCTTTAACATATTTTCTCGCATTCAAAAAAAAAAAAAAAAAAAAAAAAAAAAAGTCTTGTTTCTCCATTAGCTTTTCCTCATTTCTTGGTTTACTTTTCCTTCATGCTACATAACGCTCGTGTTTTGTACACCCTTCTGTTTCATCTTTTCATCCCTCTTAAGCTACTACTATCCTTGTCTCATCCTCCTCTTCACTCTTTACCATCTGACACTTTTGTTTCTTGGTCTGCCTCTTCATCTAACCAATCCTTTCCCATAAATGCTCCAAGTTAGATTCTTCTTTGTTATTTTGATTTTTTTTTTTTTTTTCGATTTGTAAGGCAACATAATGTCCGTGTCTTAATCTCTTCCTTTACAATCTCCTTTCTCTGGATTTTGGCTTGCCTCTCCCTTTTCCTTCAAACACTCTCCTTTCACACACACACACACACACACACACACACACACACACACACACACACACACACACACACACACACACACACACACACACACACACACACACACACACACCTGACCATTATTTTTCACGATTTCTCAAGCAGCAAAAAAGTCATGGTCTCAGTCTCTGCTTTCTCACCAATCCTTCTGACGACCACTAATTTATATTCATTTTTCTTTACAAACAACATTTCCTAACAAGCCTGCTCTTCCATAGCCCTTGTAGCTCACAGTCTCAAGTAATTCTAACCTTTCCCCAGCATTCTCAGACTTCAGACTCGTCCTTGTCTCTTCACACTCTCCCTCGTGACGACCAACAAGGGGTCCGGCTGACATAGTAACTGTTCTTTGGGTAATTCGGTAACCGTTTGGCTAGCACGGCGACCACAAGCTTTACTGCAGCCTTGAAGACGCGTATCATCACCTCTCTCTCCTCTCTCTCTCTCTCTCTCTCCTCTCTCTCCCTCTGCCATTTTTCCTACTTCCAACTGCATACTTATCTCAAACATTATTATTATCTCAAACATTATTTTTCACTTTCTGTCTGTTCGTCTCTCTCTCTCTCTCTCTCTCTCTCTCTCAACTTCCTTCCTTGCATTACATCCCTGCTCATGACATTTTCTTCACGCCTCGTCACACTCACAGAATTTCCTCTTCTCATGACGCTGCAGTCGCTCTTTCCCCATTTTATTTTTTTTTATTCCAAAATTCTTTCCTCCACCAGCCTCCTACCCTCTCCACCATCTTCATCAACACCATCCTTATCAATGGATCATTATCACTGTCAACATCAATATCGTAATCATCAACAGTATAATTTCCAACATCATCAAGATCAAAAGTTACCGGTATTTTCGTCATTCTACATTTCACAGTTATAGATGGGGTGGCCAGGATCTTGAAATATGAATATGTAAACTCACAAGCAAGGGAAGGTATTAATATTTTAGCCTGCACAGCGACACAAGCCTATACATCTAGTACCTCACCATCCAAAACTTCGAAAATCCTCTTCCTACTCACCTTAAGTTTTTCGCCGCGATATGCAAACCTGGATATTACATTGCCAGTAAACGGAGACAGTTTTACTCAAAGCAATGTGATAACTGGAGAATATCCGTGAATTCTGCGTTTTCTACGATTTTCATGACTCCAAGGTGATGAAAATATTGAGCCGTGGTGTAGTTAGCGGAGATTTCGTAGCACTTCTTTTTCAGCAATTTATATATCCTATGACATGCTAATCTTTTTTTTTAATCTTATCCTTCACAGCTTCCTAGTGATGAAGGAGCTAATGATGGCCAATGGGCAACACTTGAACAAATAAAACTCATGATATCGTTCCCCCTGAGAATTTTATCAGCTAAGAGAAAAAAAGAAAAGTTGGTGAGAAAGAAATCATGACTCCGTGGCTGCCTCTTCTTTTCTAGTCCAAAGTTCATGTGAAAACATCTGAGATTCAATATTTCCTCACAATATTTTTCTTGTCAACCGGTAATGAGGATGATCCGTGAGTTCGTGCTTTTTCAATACAACAATAAGAACACCTGATTAAAAAAAAAAATTATATGCAATTTTTGATATGGATCAGGGTTCTCTCTCTCTCTCTCTCTCTCTCTCTCTCTCTCTCTCACTGAAGTGTCCCGTTGTCCCACTGTCCCACTTATTTCACTTCCTTCCTGGCAACTGTTCTTTGCGGAAGTTCTGGCTTTTGTATTCTGATCTCTCTCTCTCTCTCTCTCTCTCTCTCTCTCTCTCACACACACACACACACACACACACACACACATACATACACACACAAGTTCACGCGTTGCAAGCCCCACCATGCTGCACAGGAAATAAAAAAACCACTGGACAATTACCAGCAACAAAACCTACTCACACCGCCGCAATGTCACTACCATCCCAAACTCTGCAAAGGAACCCGTTATCCGGCTTCCGCCCTCCCGTTGCACCTTTTATATGACTTTACCTGGGCGTTCATCATCATCATCATCGTCATCATCATTATCATATCGTCAACATCATTAATATCATTATTCACGTCATCATTTTCATCGCTACTGTCATCATTATAATCATCATCATCTTGTCCCGATTATTATGCTAAGGAATAAATAAAGTCAAAGTAGGATGATCATCAGAATCATCAACATCAACAGATTCATTCATTCTTTTTGTTAGCCAGAAATTAGGCAAAAATTTTAGCATCATATTATCATCACAAAATTATTTCCAACATTCAAGATGAAGTGCGTAGGCTTCATAATGTAAAAATGGGGAAGGACACTAAAGTAGGTGAACCATCCCTACGTGTTTTCATTTGCATAAATTAGGTGAGAGGGATCCCAAAACAGGAAAAATAAAAAAAATACAAAGAAACAGGTCTACTGCAAAACAATCATCGCCAAACACCGTCAATCTCAAGTTAGAGTACCATCAACTGTGTGACTAGGATCAAGAAACAAATGGAAAAACTCGTATATCAGAACCGACATTCTAGTAGTTACACCTGATAAGAACACACCGCCGTCCAGTGCTGCGAAGTTGAAGTAGATCTGGAAGCACGTAATGCAGCAATGATGCAATTTACACGGAAGCTGCCTTAGAAGAACGCTTTTGTTTGAGGACAAGTCATCAGGCGCCGACAACGATGTGCCGTCAAGAGCTTTATCATAGCTGACAGATAATAACTCTCTCTCTCTCTCTCTCTCTCTCTCTCTCTCTCTCTCTCTCCAGTGATAGACAGCAATTTTCATCTATTAACCTCTATTTATATGTCGCCCATTTTGTATAATTTTCCAATCACCTCCAGACGATGTTACTTAGCCCTGAAGAGACTAGTTGTACTGGAAGGGTTTAATTTGCCTTCACAAACCCCTTCATATGGACAGGATTCTCTAAAGAAGAATGAAATCGTCTGACGGTAACAAATTTGATGCAGAAAAGCGCCATCACAATGAGGAGATCCCGATGAAAGCTGTCTAAAGTATAAAAATAAGTATAGAGACTCACTGTACTTTATAATATGAAACCCTGGATGAAGACCTGTTGAATACTGTTTTGCATGTCATATTTTAGTGACTTATATTCTCTCACCTCACTCATTACAGTAAAAGAAGTTGTTATCAGCCTGGTGTGTGGTACTTGACAGGTTGGTAAGGAGATAAACTGACAGATAAATGGAGACATACAGAAACAGATAAAAAAATTAGGCAGAAATAGAGACATCACTCATGGTATGCAAAGATTGATTGATTACATTTAAAGATCGTGGCAGCGTAATCCATAATCCAGAGCGATAGTGGACATAAATTCTCCTTATTATCATCATCATCATCACCTTAACCTCGGTGTACTACTGACGGTCTCAGGAAGAAAGAAAAAATCCTATTGGCCCTCATTTCAACTCCACAAGGAATGCCTTACACCATTCTTCAACCTTTGGAGCTGTCTCACCTATTACACTCCCCCTCGGCATCCACTGCAGCTCCGTTACTTGTCCTCCATCACATACTTGTGGCCGGTAATTACATTCTACCATCCTGAAACCTAATGAGATTTCACAGAGCGAATCTGCAATAATCAAGGTAATTATGGTCTCGCATCAGTAGTTGCCTTTACCTTGTTCCTCCGCCCCCCCTCCAAAAAAAAAGAAAAAAAAAAATCAAAATCTAAAATTATGTAGTAAGCGGTTTATTATCTGTCAAAAGGGTACATGTCTAGCTTCATTAATTCCTTTACTCTATCTCGGAACTGATTCGAAACCCAGTGAGTCCAAAGCAAATCATGAATATCCAAGTAAGTCGGAGTCTCATTCTATTATCTCCTTTCTACCAAAGAAAACCGAAATACCTCTGCTTCAACTAATCCATTATAACACAGAGAACTAGTACGTCGCTTCACCTGTTAGAAACCCCAGACATAAAAAGAAATACTGGCTGCAAATATTAGGCTAACACCATTCCGCATCCCTTCAAATTACCTTACACCGATCACTGTCCCCTTAGGCATCGATTCAGGCCCCGTTATTTGTTCTCTAATGTGCTGCGAGGCCCACAAGTCCATATATAGGTGCTTGTGTTGATTAGCTGTGGGTGATTTGGCTGAGAGAGGAGCTTGGATTTTTTTTTTCCCCTGCCACCTTGGATGACCTCTTGAGTTTGGCTTGTAGTAATAGGTGGGCAGGAAGGTAAATAAATGAATAAATGGAGGTATATACAAAGAGATAATGATATAGAAATAGACATTCATAGAAATAGATGTAGATTACGCCAACGATAGACACGCACAAAGAGAGATAAAGTGAGAGATAGAGGGATGCCCACAGGTGGTGGCACCGGTATAACTGAGTGGTCCTCTGGCAGATTATACTAACGTCCATGTATCCCCCTATCCCCTAGAGAATGATGATGGACTGAAAGGGGAGGGAAATCTTAACTTGTAGTTCACCGGGTTCTCGTCCAGATTAATCCTGAGACGACATCATCATCATCATCACCATCATCATCATCATCATCATCATCATCATCATCGCCACCACTATCATACACAGATTAACAGACTATTAGACAGATTTAATGGAAGAGAGGGGCAAAAATGAAAGTGAATATATTTAGTAATAACAATCGTAAACAATGCAAGTAACATTTATATCGTGAAATTTAAGTGTTAAGTATTTGGGAGTTCTCTGGCAAGGATACGGTGCATTAAGTGTTCGATACATCTGACTTTAAATTGTTAGTAGTAATGGGCAAAATCACACACATGCTTTCCGTCGATAATTTAGTAACATTGTTCTCATTGTGTCGGTGTAAAATCAGTGTCAAAACAATTCTTGCAACAGTGAAAAAATTATGAGAGCCTACAGGGTAACGAAAGAGACAATTTTCATTACGGTTACGTCTGCACCGTTGTCTGTCTGTCTACCTGTCTGTCGGTCGGTCTCTCTGGCTGGCTGGATGTCTTCTATTTACCATCAGAGTTCCCTACAAAATAAGGCACACATTTTCATTCATTTATAAATACAACAGAGAAACTACAAGTTCACTGCAGCAGCTCGAATAACCTAAATCTCTCCATTATTATGATATCGCCTTTAGGTTTGACTATTTCCAGGAAGTTTTATTAAAAATAGGAGAGAGCTTTTGACCTGGATGGGCTAAATACATCCCTCACTAACCGCGTGAATCAAAGAGGTCTTTCCCATGATAAACAAAAGCTAAATAATGAGACCATCGTAATGAACGGATTAAATCCTATGTTGAAATACGTCTGTAGCTAGCAAAGAATAATCTAAATAAGGGAGCCATCGGACTGAAAAGGTTAAAATAGAAAACTATTAAAATTACCTCACGCCAAAATAATTGCCCAAACACTTAATGTTTCACAATTACCTCACGTTTGCAATGTAATCAAGGGAACTGAATGCGCAATCCAAGCTCAGAGAAGAGAAAGAAAAGGGGAGCAAAAAATCTTGTAAATAACCCCACCCTTCTTGTGCAAGTCACTGTAAACAAACGAGAGAGAGAGAGAGAGAGAGAGTGTGTGATTAGCAGGAGGAGGAGATGGGTGAGACAGGGAGGGAGAAGGGAAGAGGGGATGGAAGGAGGAAGAGAGACTAAGGGGAGAGGAGAGGAGACCGGACAAGGGGAAGGATGGAAGGAGAAGAAGACACTGAAGGGTAGAAAGGGGAGACGCACAGGAGGGGGAAGTGGAAAGGAGCGTGGATGAGTGGATGAGTGACCAACGCAATAAACGCACTCCAAGCACATCCACACCACACCATCACTGCCACTCACTTCCTCCTACTGGTCGCCTCTCGGATACTAAAAGACTTGCATGAATTGCGGTCTTGTGGTCCTAGGAGGCTTTCTGTTGCTTCCTTCCTTAGTGATTGGTCCTTTGTATTGGTCCTTGATACAGAAATTTATAAACCATTTCTGATCTCTCTCTCTCTCTCTCTCTCTCTCTCTCTCTCTCTCTCTCTCTCTCTCTCTCTCTCTCTCTTACCATTTGGGTGTTGATTTGGTGTAACACTAATTAAAACTGATATGGTAAGATAAAAAATAATGACAAATTAAGAGGTAAAGGTGTTGGTAATACTGGTAATAACTGTGTGGAGGAGGTACAGTCTCAGTCAACATTTCTTTTACACTTCCGAGGTTCCAAAATTCATCATTACCGCCATCCAACGTCATCATCATCATCTTCATCACCATCACCTCACAGCCTGTTACCATTCCCGAACTGTTGAAGTGGTTTTCCAAGGTAATCGATTACTGTATATTAATTTAGCAATAATTTTTTCTCTCTGACACAGTTTCTAGAGTGTGTAATGGAAATATTGACCACAACTACACAAGGAAGCCTCCTTAACTTATCGGGACACCTTTTTTTTCCCAGCCAACCACTCGCTAACCCAACCCATACTTCACACCACCGCCCCTCTTCACTTATTTCACGCTCAGTTACCGGCGTCCGTGACTTGGATCGTGGGGTTGATGAGGGTAAGAGAGTCCAGAAGTGGATGGAAAATGTTCTCATGTGTAGAAAAACAATGAAGTGAGGAATACGGACCAGCCAAGTGTAAAAAATGAAAGTGTGAATAGTTTTTGTAGTAGGAAATGAAATGGTAACAATAAGCAATGAGGGAAAAAGAATCTACATGAAAAAAAGGATACTTATCTCACCCTGTATACAAAAACAAAACGGTGTGGAGCACATAGTAACCAGGCGTGAAAAAACTGGTCAGTCAACCACTCAGCCATCCAGCCTATCTATCTATCTATCTGTTAATCTATGTATCTATCTGCCCATCTATCTATCTATATCGAACTATCTGTCGTTACACGCTTATTCCCTTCAGTCTAAGGAGGTCTTTTATAGTTTAATCCAGCCACCTCTAAACAGAGATTTCATTGCATGTTGGACGAGACTACAACGTCTATAGAGATCTGCAAAAAAAAAGAAAAGAAAAGGAAAACGAAGAAATTTGCGTATAGTCTAATTCGTATTAAGCATCAGCCCCTGTGGCACTGTCACGAAATATATATATATATTTTTTTAATGCTAGGAAGAAGAAACCAAAGGCCATGAGCCCGCAATAACAGTTCCCTCCAAGAGAAAATCAAAATACAATAGAGAGCCAAATTCAAGATCCGATCATTTTGAGATGCCTGGACACACTGCGTTTGTATATGAAGACATTCTTAACAAACATTATTCTAACACACGCTAAGCATTATCACATCAAGTCATACCTCCGTGAAAAGCAGTGATGGATTCAGAATATCTACCATCTGTCTAGTAATGGGACTCATCGACAAACATAAACATACGGTGAGTGAGCAGCATCAATCTAAGTGACTTCCTATTTGCCAGATGTCTTGCCACGAGCTGACAAGGGGATTTACATGAAACCTGCTGGAAATTTTACGATATTACCTGGGAGTTGATATGTGAGTTATTATAGACGAATTATCATGTGAGTTGCAATAATGGAAAAGATATTAATATGTATCTGCAGCACGTAAATAGACTTTCAGTACTAACAAGGAGACGAAACAATAATATACTGTGTGTTTGAGATATTGCATTTATTATTCCATAGGCAACATTAATACATACATTGAA